>NC_049203.1:67119516-67457016 GCF_013347855.1 Anguilla anguilla | reverse complement strand
CTCACAGGAAATTGAAAAAAAGGTAAGCATTTGCCATAAAAGGATTCCAGTGTTTCTGGGGGTATGTATGACCTAGGTTTTCAACTGGAGGATTTGTGTAAAGCTTTTCAACAGGGGGTTACATATCTATTTATATTTATGGAAAAAAGTTGTAAACTGTTTCTGTATGGCACAAGAAACCATGCTTGGTACTGAGCGGTAGATTTTGATAATGCGATAAAGAAAATGCCAATAAAGCGAATAAAGGAATGAATGAACCAGCACAAGGTCATTCAGTTAAACAAGGCTATAGGTCCCAGTGGTATACTGAAAATGCTTTCAGAATTTTGCGAAGTAATTAACTGCGATGTTTCATTTCCAGTTTAAAAAAAAAAAAATCTTTTTAAATTGTTACATGGATTGTCTGGAAAAAAACGTTATCACCACAATTAATTCACAGAATGTTCTCTCTAACTGATATACCCTCTAAACTGTAAGATTTGTGCAAGCGTGCAATGTTAACAGCACGTTTGAGGTGTGATTTTTCTGCTACGTGCATGAAGTGGAATGAAAGTTTGATATATTTTTTATACTCTTCCCTCAGTTTAGTAGATGCTCCATGCTTCTCAGAGCTAGCTGCAGGCATAAACACCCAATGCTGTTGTTTAGGGCCACAACCATCCCTGGACCTCACAATTGGTGTAATTTTTTAGTATTTTTTTGGAATTAATTTGAATTGCACTGCATTGTCATGTACAGTATGTGGGGCTCACTGCCCCAGCCTGTGATCACGTCACCCCCCCCCCCCCCCCCCCCCACACCCGCCAGTCTGGTCCATGATTGCTTCAAATCCTCAGTAATCCACCCCTCAGATCTGCAAAAAGTGCAGAGAAAATTTCCAATTAAAAAAGTTAATAGGTCCAAAGTTGAAGCCAAATATGGCAGAGAACCATTTTTAAAAGCCGTATGCAGTAAGCATTTTTTTTTTGTAGGCACCAATGATCACTTTGATCATAGCTTCCCCTTTCTTGTCTTAAGTTTACTAAAAAGATATGTGGGCCGGGCTCCCCGGAGAAATATATTTCAGAGGATGATCAAACACAGTGAAATGAACTTGCATCACGTACGCACAGTTCACTACACTCACCCGCCTACATCAGTATGAATTACCGCTGATATGTTTGAATGCACAAGATGCTTGTTTTTCTTCGCTGAAAATCCTCGGGTCATATCAAATGAGACTGTGATCCGTGCAACATCAGAGGGCAAGGGCTCGAAACAACAAGGCATTATATCAGACCTCAACATCGTGATATAAATCACTGAGAAGGAATTTGGTTTTTTGCCTCTTCTATTACATTATTCCAGTGACAGGGCAACGTTTAATTACATTAACCTATCCATCCTCTCTATGACCTTCATTTCTCCAAAATAACTTTTTCTAAATTTTTTATGCCCATTCGGCTTTCCCAGAAGGATGCATACATAAAGATGCTCTTGGAGTGTGCATTGTGGTTAGTGCCCATTAAGGATTTCTGAAAGCATGTTATTTCATTTTGAATCGTATCCATTTCATGGCTGGGATCAGCGCTGGATGGAGATGGACGACCATCCCACAGGTAACTGGATTTTGGAATCACGGAATGGAATTCGGATGTCCACATTTTGTGTCATGAGTAAAACTTGGCTAACTATATAGCTAGCTAGCTATGGCATGTTCTCACCTCTGTAACGTTATTTGTTGTCCTCCGTGTGTCCATACATCTGTATGGGTGGTACGCGCTAACTAGGTTAGCTAAAGTAAGCGAAACGCTAACATGTTAAGTAACGTTAGGCGATAAAACTGTGCTTAAAAATCTTTCGCCGTTCGAAGTGGTGATTTTGGGAGATGCACCTGTGATGCGTCCTACTAAATGAAGCACCACCTGCGCATCCCACCAAACATCCCTCTCAGTTCGTCCATAAGTGAGTGACTGCAATTTTCCATGCATAGCCCATGGCGGCAGGCAGTCCTGCGCGCCGTGGGAAAAAAATAACATTTACAAATAACACAATTAAGTAGTTGTGGATTTGTAATAATGTCATTATTTTCACCCCATTCTGTTTCTTACAACAACACAATCTTACATGCAAGAATATATTCTATTTTCCGGGACTATACAGAGACACAGACAAAAACGCCTAAAGCATGTTATTTCTGACTGAGAGTCAGTTAAGGACAAATGTTGATTCGATCCAGGCCATTGCCTTTGGATGCAGCATGTGTGAAGCCCATTGTTCCAGCATTCGCAGTTAATGGAGGAAGCAGTTATATATTTTTCTCTGAAAACTCAAGGCCGTGAAAGGATTACTGGTAAACCAATACAAACCAGATAAATTATTGATCCGTCTGCCGATCTGTCTGTACATACTCTGCTCAGGAAAACAGTGTATGATGACGGTCAGACGATTGCAGGGAAGGTGCACTGAGCTGGAATGAAACATCCATGAAACATCCATCCATCCATTATCTACACCAGCTTATTCCTGGTCAGGGTCACATCAGGTGCTGGAGGCTATCCCAGCATGCATTGGGCAGGAGTACATCCTGGGCAATTTGCCAGTCCATAGCAGGGTACGCACAACATTTGCTCACATGCTCATACCTAGGATGGGACTCTCCAGTTAACCTAACCTGCGTGTCTTTGGACTGTGGGAGGTGTACCTGTAGGGAACCCATTCAGACACGAGGAGAACATCCAAGCTCCCCACAGAAAGGCTTGCGGAGTACTCTGGGATTCAAAATGCACCATGGCACCACTGTGCCACCCTAGAACTAAACAAAATTCCCAGAGACACAGAACTATCTAAAATATTTAAAGAATGCCTACAGAGTTAAAAACGTAGGACGTGCTGGTGAAACGTTGCTTCCATAAGGCTCTTGTGAAATTTAAAGCTGATTTCTTCTTCGGCACTTTTTGAATATGTATTATTAGTATACAAATGTAAAAGATGTCAAACAGAAATACCACTTGTTCCATGTATTAGTATAACATTAATAACATACGTGTTAGGATAAAAGTAATTTAATCGTGTAATGAAAAATTATGAACATCATTTCAGAGTTTTGCGCAGCAACGTAAACTGGCACCGTTATATACAGGCTTTCACTTGTGGTATGCATTTTATGCATCTTCAGAAATGTTTATGTTTAATGTTTACTTCGATATAGCACTTTGCATGAGGATATATCACATCCCCAGCAGGGATGTGTAACCTTTGGTTGAGGAATGCTTTTTTTTCCCATCACAGTCAAATGACAGAAAACATGCTTCTCTTCTCAATATTGACAAAATTGGACCAATCAGAGCCTGGTATTTCATCCCCCCACAGTCCGCGACAAGCGAATGAATTTACTTTAGCTTGTGTACTGACTCCGAGAGAGCTCGTTCCGTATCCAGGTAACGGGCTTTTGAAAAGAGAATTCAAACTGCTTTTCTGCAGGCTTGCCGGGCCTGAGTGACAAGTGCCATCCCGCTGATTTTGGTAATTAAAGGGAAATGAAAGTAATCAAGGGCTGCTTCACACCGGCTAATCAGGAATGCCTGGGTTGTTTGTGTAGGTGACGTGGTCCCATGCCGTCTAAGGCTGTGAATGTTGCCTTATAATGGCCTCCTCTGAGAACCTGCGGAAAATTCCATCTACAAAAGCGTCCCCAGCCAACTGGAAAAAACAAAAACAAAACTGTATTCGGTCCCCATGTGGGCTTTTCACCTGATGGTAGTTACACTCCATTGTTCAGAAAAAATTATAAATAAATAAGAAAAATACTTCAGTATTGCTTAGCAGAATCATTTTTCCGTTTAATGCCAATGGTTATTTAACTGAAGGGGATTTCGTTTAAAATCGCATCTGCAAGACAATGACAGGGAGACAGAGATTCCCACCCGCGGACACTGCCAATTGTGTTCGTAGGAACGTCTGACCAAGCCGGAAGTACCGCTGCCGGGGACTGAACTCTCTGCGGTGGTAGGCGAGTGCTTATACCTCTGCACTACCCAGACGGCCCTTAACTGAACATTCTAATGCTGATGTCACAATCACTACTGGTATTTGAAAGCAAAGGAGTTCTAGAACACTGACTTTGAAAAAACATTCCAAGAAGCCTACTCTTCAAAGGGTTGAAGTGCTGGCTACACCCATTCCCAGGTAAATTTCAGCCAACAAGCAGGAGAAGGTTACAGTGTGGTTTTAGGCCTGACAGAAAGAAAAAACATTAGAATCAGATTATTCCAGTGACTACTCCCTGTCCAATCAGAAAACTTTTATATTTACTGTTTGTAAATACAGATGTTTTTGCTGACATGTTTTTCCTGAATTTCCTGGATCAGCACATGTTATATGCCACCAAAGGCAAGAAATGACTGTCTGTTAATTAACCCCATTGTTTCTACTAATGAAATTTACTCAACAACGTCTTACACTGATAAAACAGACGTTGTCTGTTTCAAAAGCTGAGTGAAATGTACTGAACCATCATACACCTGTTCAGACGGTCTTCCCCTGGAAGATCTTAGAGTGAACGTTAGATTTATCCAGGAGAAAGGAGCAGACCCACCATAATGGGCTGGTACAAGCCTTAGCATTTTGCACAGTGCGACACCTGATATGACAAGCCGGACGGCGTGAAGTCACACTATCCAGCCCCCCCTCCCACCCCCCCCCCCCCCCCGCCCCCCCCCCTTCCTCCCACTCCCCAGCACTCTACCCACTCATGTTTTAAGGTTTGAGAATTGTGATTGCTAGGGGACAGTGGCCTTGGAAACTGTGAATGGAGTGGGATTCTCAGAAAGCCTAGGCTTATAAGCAACTGATAAAAGGCTTTTCTCACTGTGAAGAACTCAGACAGCCACCTCAAATGCTGCTACTCACCCAGGAGACACTGGGTGTGTGTGTGTGTGTGTGTTTGTGGGTGCATGTGTGTGTGTCTGTGTGCGTGGGAGTGTGTGTATATGTGTGTGTGTGTGTGCGTGGGTGTGTGTGTATATGTGTGTGTGTGTTTGGGTGTGCGTGTGTGTCTCCCTCAATTTGTCACTATCTATTTTAGTCAAATTTTTTGTAGGAGTTTTTTTAGTTTATATGAAGTTCGCAGAAATAATGACGTGTGTGTGTATAGACGTGAAAAAAAAGGATAAGAAAATAAATAAAATGAAATCCCTTGTCCTGTGTGGATAACATTTCTATAGGAAAATTGGACTGAAAAGCAGGCATGTGTTCCAATGTTTTGGATAATTCATAAAGAAACCATGTATGTATTTATATGTGGAGAAATGAAAGATTGAGCCAATCAATGTTGCAAATGTAAGCCTTTCAATAGGGATGTCTGCTGAATAAATATTTACTGTGTTTGCCAGATCCATACATCGACCTCTGTGATCTCAGTGGGCTGCAGGACAGTAATCCGTGGCCACAAGCAGAACAGCATCCCAGACAGCACGAGTTACACACCGAGATTCAATTAAACAGCGCATGAAAAAAAAACCCTGGCCACAAATCAAAACGAATATTTCTGAGAGACACAGAGCGTGTCACTGTGATTAACAGAGTAATACTGGCAGAAGAGTTAAAACCTAGCGGTGCTGGGGAAACTGACCCCCTCCCTCTGGGGAGGAGTGTGGGGCCCTTTTTCGATGCATTTTTTGGATGCCTCCAAACCATGAAATAAAACTCAATATTACAAGGGTTTCATTGGTTCTCACCAATCTGAATTATAGTCAGGTGGGACTGCTTCGGTCTCCTGCAGAGCACCGTGGCCTTGCCTTGTCGCCCGAGCTGCGGTGAATTATAAAACACCTTTATTGCGCTTGCTGTTCTGTCGCTGTTGTAATTGGTGGCACAGCAGAAACAAAAGTCACAAGCAAAATAAAATAAAAATAAAAAACGCCCCGCTATATTACCCCTGGGCTTGATGTCGGCTCTGGGGTGGGGTCGTAGTTAATTTCAGCTGCACCATGGAAAGGGAATCACAGTGATCACGTGACCCAGGTAGTGACTGCGTCACACGTGATTGATGACAACCTGTAGGATCATCTCACAGTGTTTTTTTTTTTATTTTTTATTTTATACTCCACCTGCAAATCAATCGATTTTAGGGTCAGCACATTCACCCGAGTATCCACTGACCATTCTCTGCTTGTTTTGTGTATTCACCTTTGGCTATTTGCTTATGCATGCGCTCATTTTATCAAGCACTCAAACCGTCTGCTTTCTAGCCTGTGTGTTCATTTAACACTATAACAATTGTTCTTGCACATTCTTCAGAATAATTTTAGTATATCGTTGCTGCATATTTGTAATTCTAATCACTACAGGCATTGAATTTCAGTTCCAAAAGGCCCCTTGATTGGATATGTACTGCACACCTGCAAAGACGCAACTCGCTCTCATTACCGTGTTTTGGTCTTAAGCGTCGCGCATCAGTCACTGAAAACCTTTATTACCGCTGATTTATTTTTTAAATAGGCCACTCATTCTGTGGCTGTAAACATTAGTTTAAATTAACTGGGAATCCAACTCGTGGTAATCAGGACCTCATTAGTGCATTCAGTGTTTTTTTTTTTTTTTTTCTGTTTCTGTGTCGGTTTTGCAAACGGCGCTTTCTCCTTCTCTCTTATCTCACTGCTTCCTGTTCCGGCTGTTCTTTATACCAAGTTGATTTGTCTCCTACATTCTTTCATTATTCCTCAACGCTAGCCCCTTGCTTGTGTAGTGTGTGTGTGTGTGTGTGCATGTGCATGCACATACAATGCAAGACACACTGCATATTCTGTAAATATATTTTCTCTCAATCGACCCATGACTTGTAGCCCATAACTTCAAATTAAAGCATTAAGTGCCTAGATATGTTCAGGGCAGCTGGGGTAAAGTCAGCCCAGGAGCCCCCCCCCCCCCCCCCCGGGTCAGAACGATGGTCTCTGACGGACCGAAACCAACCAGCGTCAAGTCAAACCACAGTCGTAACCACATGCTCTAGATCCTGAAGGATAGAACTGGCGCCATCCACCCAGCTCTACTACTTCACGAGCATTCCGCCACTGTATGTCACGTGACCGAGCTGCTCCGTGTGGTTTATTCACCGTCGGTTTGGGGTTCGAGGGCAGCCTGTGCTCCCGGTCCCTCCCCTCATTTTGTTCCGTGCGAAGTTACGATCTCCTTGTCACCTGAGCACAGCGAGGCTACTGTGAAAATGTCGAGACGTGAAATATTCTCACGCTCGTACATTTGTTTTCGCCCATCGTCGTTCCTTCCTTATCTCTTGGGTTGTTCTGAACTCGCAATTGGAAAAAAAAAAAAAAAAGAAAATCCAGATAACTCCCCAAACCACATTTCTTCACAAATGGCATGCTTGCACATGCACATCTACAACTGAAGCTTCTGAAAAAATAAAAATAAACGGTATACTTTTGCTGTAAAATGATTCTATACCTGTCATCTAAGACACCGCAAACCCAACGTGGCAAATCTCACTGGACTGTGTGAGACCAGCGCATGTGAGTATGAGATTTGTCCACGGTGTGTGAATCTAACGTCGAATGGGTGGTGCTTGAGCAATGGAAGCTTATTCTTCTTCTTCTTCTTCTTCTTCTTGTTATTATTAGCAGTACAGGATTTCTGGTAACTGGAGAGGGATGGACATGCCCATGGGCAGCTCTTAGTCTCTGCATTCTGCCAGCAACAATGCAATCCGTTTGAGATGCAAAGCCCTGTTCTCTTCCACAGCTCTGGAAAAGCCGGACCCTTTCTGCCCGAACGACTGCATCTTTTATATATATATATATATATATATATACGATTTCATTACCGCTAGCTGGCCGCGCTATGAAGAGAGCTGGGAAATGGATGACTTTCGAAGCGACATCCCCTGTTTTTTTTTTTACACACACACTTTCAAAGATTTACGGGTTAGCCTCAATCAAACCAAGCAAATGCAGAGATTGCCACATTTTGGCCTCCCCCCCCCCCTTATTTATCATAATGGTACGTCCCAAGACGTTTGAAAAGTACGACGATTTTTTTCGTTTGAATATGTAGTGCATTTTCAATGTCGTGGTACATCTGGCACATTTGGCATAAGAATAAAGAGCGTGCAGTATCTGCATTAAATAGACAGGCCGTTAAAGGGCAGATGTTGACTGAATCCAGGACTTTGTTTCCCTAATACAACGAAGCACCACTGTGATATTTGCAGTCAGGTTGCCGGGTAGCGACAGGAGACGGCCGTCTTTGATGGACAGCGCTCTTTTGTAAATCGAGCGCAGCTGTCTCGAGTCGCCGGGGACGCAGAACGCACGATTCAAAAACACGTCCGTCACTCACCTACAGGCTTTAAAGAGCCACAGCTGCGGGACAGCGGGACGTGTTCTCTCTCTTCTTCCAGAGGAGATCACTTACCTGCAGGCACCGGTTAACACATCTACAACGCTGGCTACAACGATTTTTTTGCATCCCACTGCTTGCATACCTGGCCAGACGGGACACTGTATTACTACAGAATAAAACACTGTGCGAGTTTCCCAAGGAAACGAATAGCCCTCTGAACACATATCAATTAAAGCAACAACAACAACAACAGAAAATGTAATTTGTCAGAAAATATGATGAAAATGTCTCAAATTGTAACAAGCCTGGCATTCGCCCAATGAAATGGATTTCCGGGGAGCTGGCCTTCCATTGCATTTGAGTAACAATTGATTACACTGCTCTCCTCTTTTGAAGGATGTATTAATTTTTGGAGTCAGGGACTCGGCTGGGATTCCCCTGAGCGCAGAGGTAGCCAATGAAATAACAGCACAGCTGTTCTTGTGCCGCCCCCCAAGCACCACCCTCCCTCGGTCCCCCCACCCCCCCACCCCGCCATCCAGCTCCCAGATCTAGAAAGCCTGGTGATCAGTTATCATTCAGAGGTGCCACTGGGATGTAATACACCTCTGGTGTGCGCGAGGAACCGAGCTGGGTGTTTTTTTTATTTTATATATTTTTTTAGAAAACGAAACTAAGAAATTGGTTTGATTTGCGAGAAGGTACCTTTAAGATACCAGCATTCAGGCTAGGAGCCGTCCTCTTAAGATTTCAATTTCAGCGAAGAGCGTCTCCCGTGGGTAAAAACTGCTGGCACAGGCATGAAATCAGAAACAATGCACAATGACCTGTCTTTGATTTTTTTTTTTTTTTGAAAGGGTGGTAGCTTTTCCACAGAACAATTTCTCTCCAGCGCTGGTGAGTTTCGCTAAATAAACCAGCAGCCAGGGGCGAAAGGACCATGATGAAAAGGTGAGATGGCGGCAGATACTCACTACAGCAGAGGTCTAGCGTGAACATTCTCAGAAATGAGGACCGGTCGGCCGCGCCGCGATGAGTTATTTATGTTTTGGGCTCTCCGAATATTGATGAAAAGGTCCTTGGAACCCGCTCCCGTTTTTATCAGATCCTTTGCAGTGGTAACCTTTGCACTTTTATGGCATATCATTTTCACAAGGCCTCGTATAGCAAGAGACAGACAGATAGAGCAACAATAAAAAAATTAAAAAAAACCAAGCGGTATGTCACCTGACCGAGATGAGACTTCCTCCATTCCAACAGCAGTGGTCTTCGCCTCCCCCCCGACCCCCCCCCCCCCCCCCTTAAGATTAATGACGGCTTTAAAAAGCGCTTAATATAAGAGCAGAGTGGAGGAAGCGGGGGAGCTCGGTGAGAAATGGCCGCCACGTTGGATCTTTATTCATGAGACGAGTAGAAGAGCTCGGAATGTGTACTGAGGGCGAGATGATTGCTCATATTTAAGAGCCCGCGAGTCACGGCCATCCTATGATTGTTAGAGATACAGAGAAGAGGAGAGGAACCCTCCAAGTATGAGGACAATCAGAGAAAGGTTTTTTTTTTATTTTTTTTTTTTGCCTATACGAGA
This sequence comes from Anguilla anguilla, assembly GCF_013347855.1. NCBI lineage: Eukaryota > Metazoa > Chordata > Actinopteri > Anguilliformes > Anguillidae > Anguilla > Anguilla anguilla. Next base: position 67,447,094 of record NC_049203.1, on the reverse strand, counting down.
GAAGCTGCTTCACAGGATTTTTGTGATGGAAGGGGGCAACTTAACATTTTATGGAGATGTTCTGCAATATCCCCACTTTAAATAAATGTGCAGCATCAAGGGTATTCGGTTTCCAGTGTGGTTAATAAATTCTCAAAAGACACACAGTCCACCACCTCCTGGACAAACCTAACAGACATTACATTGTGTGTCAAACAGGCGATGGTTGCAAATTGACAGTTGTACTACAGAATCCTGTTGACACAATAACGTAAATTGGGGTTGGCAGGTATGCCATCCAGCCAAGCTTTGCCTTGGCGGGCCATGCCCCATACCTATAGAGCACGGAGAGTTTTATATTTACTTTACACTGTAGAAAAACATTTACTCTCTACAGAGTTAGTATTCTGTAAATATGATGCCAGGCTGTAATTTAATTACTGTAATGCTCCACTCTCCATGCTGAGTGCTGGTACATCCAAAATCTGAGCTGTTTGGGTTCAGTGCACATACAAGGTCACTGCAATACATTTCCCCCACCGTGTAAACACAACACTGGCTCCCAATTAAGAAGCGCTTAATACAATATGTGTTTGTTGACTTTGCTTCTCCTTACATCAGCCTCCTCCAAGTTAACATCCCCGCTTGGTGTTACCATGTTTTCTCAAACAACTTTTTTTCTGTACAGTGGCCTACAGAAAACAACTACAGCAACAACAGCAACAACAACAACAACAACAACAACAACAACAACAACAATAATAATAATAATAATAATAATAATAATATGATGTATAATTTCATTATTCTTCCAAAAGGCACAGAGTGAACATTACATGTTTAACCGCTTTACGTTTTTCCAACTGTTTCCATATTTCTCCAAATGTTCCAGAAATTCCACCATTCATTGACAATGTATTTCTTTCAGATTCAAGCCTGAACAATGCACTTGTATTAGAACTGCTGCTACTACCACTACTGCTCGTAGTAGGACAAAGTCTCATAATAAACACCATACACTGCCTGCCTAAGGTTCTGAAGCCCCTAAACGTGACACACACACACATCTTCTTACAAGCAAACACAACTGAAACGTGCCATGGTAAATCAACCCAGAAGCCATTCTTTTTGAGACGCCTCTACTCAGCACTGTCCTAATGAATCAATTTCAGTGATTAGCTCAAACAGTGCAGCTGCGCACGAGTGGCGCATAAATTCTCTCTGGCAGCACAATCAGGACATGTGACGATGGGTTATATACTAATAGGTCACTTCTACATTCAAGTGGCCATGACAGGGACAGAAAGCAGAGGCTCAGGATGAGCAGAGACACGTGTTCCCATGAATGCGGCAGTTTGTGCCTGCTTTGGAAAGATCTCGTTAAATTTACCATTTTTGAATTTTAATAATGAGGATGGGGGAAAAAGTGGGTTTATATCTCTTGCAAAGATTGATTCATGTAAAAATAAAGTGTTCATAAAATTAGATAACCTTCTCCACAAAAGTTGAATAACTATATAATTTTTAATATAGCTTATTAATTTAAAGTATGAAGGTTAAAAAATAAGAGCTGGAATACAAATTAAAATGTACATAGCGTTCAAAGTGATCATAACGAAAGCCATTTTTAATCTCAGAACATAGTTCGTGCCTAACAAAAAGCTATGAGGAAAAACCATGGCAACGGCATAATAACAGCCATACAAAGAAATATAAACATATGCATTATAACTTAAATATGACTGTATTGTAAACATAATTTACACAAGCAAATGCAAAACACTTAAAATTAATGTATAACACAAAATTAAGATTTCGGCCCTAGTTACGAGGTGTTTGGTTCTTGGTGTTGGGCGAAGATGTGGAGTTTAAGTTTTCAAGATGGAGGCAGAAACTCTTGGAAGATTTAAGACCGAGCTTGGAAAATGACTAGATCCACTACAGGCATAATTAAAAAGCCAAGGTAGATGGGCTTTGGTATATTGTTATCGACGTGAGCAAACTGAAAACTGTCACTGGGCAGATTGTTGATGCATTATTACTACTCTGGGCCAAGACCTTTGGGCAATCCACTTCATGTGTCTGGCCATGACATCCCTCTGAGTCACTCTGGATGAGCACAACTGTCAAAGGAATTAAAACAAGCATTTCCCAGAGTGTTTGTGATTATCGTGTAATATTCACAGGCAGTACGTTTCGAAAGTTCCTGCCTGGTCTCTCTTGTCACTCTTCAGTGATGAAGTACTGCAAATGAGTCTACACACCACAGCAACGCAAACAGTGAAGTTCTGCTGATGATTTTACACACCACAGTGACACAAATGAGGCTTGTGACTGGTCTTATATAGTTGAATTATGGGTAATGCGTACGGGTATGTATTTTGCTTTAACCGTTGTAATCATCTTATTGCATATAGAGTGTGAAATTAGGGGGACCATTGTAATAAACGAGAAACAAATAAATAAAAAATGCTGCTAATTTTTACCATGATATGATTTTAACTCCTTGTTTCACGTGCAGTGCTGTTCATTAGAATTTACTTCTCGGGGAAACTCGTCCTGATTTTCAGTGTAGATCTGTGACAAAGAGCTGCAGGACCTTGTTATAATCGGACTTCGAGTTCGACGTACGGATGTGGCCGCCGCTGTTCGATCACACCGTGCGGGTCACGGCTACCGACAGGGCTGTGGTCTAACGAGCAGGTACGCAGGTCCCCGGTTTTGGCGAAACGAGCAGCAGAGCCCCGCGACGACGCCCCCCCCCCCCCCCCCCCCCCCCAAAAAAAACCCAATTAGCCCAGATCGTCCCAGGACCCGTTAAGTGTACCTGCGCTCGCTCCGAGCTCTGACTGAATTTCCGCGCGGCGGGTATGATTGTTATGCTGATTCTGAGACGTTGTTTACGGGACGTGATTGTGCAGCGTGATGACAAACCGTCCTCTTCCCTGCCTAATGAAAATGCGGACGTGTTTCCTCTGCTTCCCTAACGGCTTCTCCCAGACAAATAAACTTTTCATTGTCACCAAACGTCACCCTTAAAAGGCTGGCAGATGCGGCCTCTCTCGTTAGTCATTCAGATGTGAATAATGGGCTTCGAATACAATTTTTTAACAATTTTGTTTTGCCTGTAAACTTTTTTTTTTTGTGTTACTCAGCTATTTAACTCAGGTTTTTGGTTAAATGGCACAGCAGACTCTTAATAAACCACCTGCCTGCTTGTCACACATTCACAAACAATAACCGCAGACATCAATCATACGCCTGTGATATACTGTCCGAATACTGCACGGTGTGGCAAAAACTGCTTACCGAGCTCACAGCAAATAGTTCCTATTTTATATCACATTTCATTTTTTATATCGTGTCCTCTAAACTGAGCACAATGTGCCCTCTTTTTATGTCCTTGACGATAAAATGAGTGAAAAAGCATCTGCAAGGAAACTTTCTAAGTCACCTTCAAAAAAAAAAAAAAAAAAAAAAAAAAAATTGCTCCCAAATCGAAAACAGTCTCAATTCACAGTATGGCGACCAGCGGCTCCTCATGAATCATAAGATCTGCAACGGCCTGGAATGTCATCATAAAATCACAAAAAGTTATGTTTGGCATCAAGCGCAAGGTTATGCTTAACACTGGCTGCGTGGCAGGGGAAGTGTGGCGTAGTCAGAACTACCAGCATCACCGCAAACTGCAAAAAAGTTTTAAATAAAAGGAATACCAACATGCCAGTTTGTTAACTGCTATGGCTTATATCCCTGCGTAGGACACACAACTTTTTTAACAATGAAAGGAAATGCAGACAGAAGAACAGCTGCAACATGGAATTTTAAGAATACACTCACGGACTCTGGCACGTAAAGCAAAACTACTCAGTGGTGGATGTTTTATTTAATTAACAGCCCAACACATGAACTGTGTAGCTCCTGCTGTGCCACACTCTCTCCACGGAAACTACATTTTCACCTATATATGTTCCAGTCTCTTTACCACACCATCACAATATGATGTTTACCTGAGACCATTTTAAAATATAACCGATCCTAACATGGTATTAGTGCAGCACAGTTAACTACAGTTTTTATGTAGGCCCTGTGTATTCATAAACGTTTTATTTATAACGAAAAGTTTTATTTCCAGTATTTCAGTTTAAGTCTACCTGGTGTCTCCACAGCCACTCTTATTAAATGCATATCAAGGTAAATGGCTGCGATGTACTGTAGCATGAATTCGTCTGACTGAGAGAGAATAATTATAATGGGTTTGGTGTTGGCTCATTTGAAATGAACTGAACAGGGTTTTTTTTTTTTTAAAGAATTCTGAACTCTGACTAGCAGCAAAATCATCAGCAGAAATATGATCATCAGAAATATTTTCTTAGAGATGGCAGCGGCTCTGCAATAGACACTGGGTGCACAGTACACGGATGGATAGATCTTTTGCAGAAGCAGCAAGTTTTTTTTTGCAAAGCAAAGTCAATCTATGACAGAAGACTGGCTTAAATAAATTACTTTGAATTCACCAGACGGGGTCCAGTATGAAAGCTGTATATAGTGTATCCATTTTACTTCAGTACTACAGACCCTCCATAAACTATACATGCTCATATCTATCTTCAAAATCATGTCAGCATTTGTAATAATAAAAAAAAATTATTATTTATTTTTTTACATTGCAGAGCTACATTAAAATATTATATTTTGTTATATTATATGATATTCTGTATGCTCATGGTACATTTGTATTATTCAAATAATATACAATAAGATACAACCATACTGATAACTCACATGCTTATGCAAAGGCAATATGCCTTATTGTTAAGATATTGTTAATGTAACCATTACCATGCAACTGCAAACACTGCAGGGATGCTAACATTTTCTCATTGAAGCAACAAATTACCAGGAGTAACACTCAGTTAGATGATATAATATGAATACGAATATACTCTACTTTTATTATTTGCATTGTCTCTATACATTGCAGAGGCATTTTGTGGCTTATAATTTTGAGGCCAATAAAAACTTTCACAATGAGAAAAAAAAGTTCAGTGGAATCCTCAGTGGATAATGGCTTCAGACAGAGTGCATTCTAGTTTTAGTGCCACTTTATGAACTGAAGGGCCAGGGTTTCCAATTGTAAACAATTTCACAATTTTTTTTGGTGATAGCTGAAGACGATGTGTGATGATTCCATGTCTGCGTCTTGCTGTTTAAATACAGGCAATAGAACATCTGTGAACACCCGTTGCAAACATGTTGTCACTTTTGCTGTGGCTGCTCTTTTTTTTTCTTCTTTTTTTTTTCAAAAAAACAAATGAAATCATTGCTTGGCTGTGACAACTTGATCTCTCATCCACAGCCAAAAGAGAGTCACGGCCCTACATCAGAACCATGTGACACGGGCGGGGGTGTTGGGGTGGGGGGGGTGGGGCGGCGGGGGTGTGGGGGGATGGGGGGGGGTATGGCGAGGCGGTGGGGGGGGGGGGGTGACACTTTTAAAGCACATACATCACCCTGCCGGGGCTCCTCGCTCTAATTAACCGAAGTAACTCCACTGATAAAAGCTTATGACGGAGCGAGAGTTGTGGCTACGCTAACCATCTCCCGACTACAGGGGGAGCGGCGGCGGCCGGTGTTTCCTCTCTGTTCCGGTCCGGGGGAAAACAGACTCCTCCCGGCCCCCCCCGCGAAAGCCTCGCCCCGCCAGCGTCTAATAATAATGCTGTCGGCTGTGATTTAAAGGGCCCCTGGCAGGATCACAAGAGCCGCGTACGGATTTATGACCGTTCATAAATCTAACGCAATCGAGCTCGAGGAGAGGAGTATATATATATATATGTGTGAGAACCATTGAGCCTGTCTTAGTCTTCCTTCAGCAGGCCCAGCGCCGAACAGTGCGGTGCAATATCTAATTGTTGCCCGCAGTCGTTGCTGGAACCATTTGTCCCGTAGATTTGACAGAAGAGGAAAAAAGACTTTAAGTGAAATCGTTCTCTTTAGCACGCTGTGACGCCTGAACATTGTGTTTGCATTCAATAACACACCTGGCTGACACAACATAGCAGTGCAGAGTGGTGTTTAAGACTCACTAGAGGGTTGCTGATTTGCATACCAGGCTGTGATACCCTTTAGCTAGGTGCCTGATCCTAACTACTTTATAAATTATCTGGGTACACATGATGATAGGGGCTCAAACAGAAATTATGCAAATCACCTTGGACAGAAAAGAAAAGGACAGTAAAATTGTATCTCGTAATATTGTAGATGTCAATAAAATAATATGTTAGAATTTAATGGACATGATTTAGACATTCCAAATACAAGTAGGAACCGGGGGCAATTATGCCAAAAATGAAATTTCCAGTAGCAAGAAAAAAATAATATTTCTATTCCTTTCTACTTAAGAAAAGCATACCAGGTTTTACACTGTATTATGCCTGCTGGAAATCATGACAATTTAGATTTTCACACCATTAACGGAACAATCGTCTACACTTTAAAAAAAGAGCCTTCTTATCTGTGTGTGGGTGAGTGTCTGAACTTCTGTGTGTGTGTCTGTGTGTGAGATATGTATATGTAGAGAGAGAGAGAGAGAGAGAAAGAGAGAGAGAGATGGATATTTTCTCATTCCACGTCTTATGAGTGTTCGCTTTTCTGCTAATATTGTTCGTCTCTCTTTATTTTGGCTGACGCAGGTGAAGCACCCCCCAAACAAATGGCCCCCGATGCTGATGTGCTGAGGAATCAGTTAAGAAAAGTTTTGTCACCGCTGTCCTCCAAAAAGTCTTGACAGGGCACTTTTTTTAAAAAAAAAAGAGAGTTTTAAAGAGCAAGTGGGTGCCAGGTTGGCGCTGCGGTACAGGGGTGGGTCAGAGGAGAAGATCGATGCTGGAATATTACAGTTTGCTCTGCTCTAGTCTGAACGGGCCACACAGACAGAGCCTGCGTGTACGATACAGTACAGTCTTAAAACAGAATACAGCTATAGTCATTTTTTCTCGCTTTTTTCTCAGTGATCTCACTCATAAGCTGAATGTGAAAAGATACAGTCGCTTGTTTTGGCCATTTTGACAGGTGTGCAGTTCCGTAATGCGGAGGGTGCGATACACAAAAAGTCAAAAGTAAAAAAAATAAAAAAATAAAAAAACGATGTGATTTTTGTTTGCTGATCGCCGTTGCACACCCGACCGGAACCATATTCCAAAACCGATAAGAGAATATTTACAGAGCGTGCACCAGGGCAGCTCGTCTAAATTGGATGCTACAGCAGCGGATGGGAAATCAATCACATTGATTTGCTTCTTTTTTTTTCAGATGAATTAGAGTTCTGTCTGCCCCAACACTTCATTTAGGAACTCCCGAACTTTCTAAAACTCTTGGTATTGGTTTTTTTTTTTTTTTCCCTGTTACCTCTGGATTCTGCAATGTTACCCTCCCCGGGGAAGATAATGCTTTAGCGCTTTAGCTTTCATTCCGCTTCAGTTGTGTTTGCCTGAAAAACAAGCCCAGGCCAAACACCGCGGCCCCTCAACGCGCATTAGCGGATGTCGTCCTCCTGGCATCGGATGCCGTGCGCCTGTCCGAATGGATTTCGCTCTAAGCGTGGCCCTCTAAACCTTCAATAACTCTGGAAATGAGATTTCTTACCGCGTAACATCAAGGGAACGGTGAGCCTCCTTTGCTGTCATTTAACGAAAAAGAAAAAAAGAAGAAGAAAAAAAAAACATTTGGCAACACGTCTGTGTTAATCACACGGGTCTGTGCCTCTCTCTCTCTCTCTCTCTCTCTCTCTCTCTCTCTCTCTCTCTCTCTCTCTCTCTCTCTCTCTCTCTCTCTCTCTCTCTCTCTCTCTCTCTCTCTCTCTCTCTCTCTCTCTCTCTCTCTCTCTCTCTCTCTCTCTCTCTCTCTCTCTCTCTCAAATCCTCTACAGGTGTTTTCTTATCTCCATAGGAACTAGGTACTGCATATGCGTATTATAGAAAGAGAACTAATTTGATGGTTCTGGGGAGTTCCACTCTCGTTGTATTCTGCTCTCATCTGCACTTAAATGCACCAGAAAGGGACACTACTGCAAATCAGCAAAGGGAATTGCAGGTGTCACAGACTTGTGCAGAGCACTTGTGGGTCAGCCAACAGCTCGAAGCGGCTTGGATGGGTGTGTGGGTGGTGGTGGCGGTGGGGGGGGGTGGGGGAGGGGGGTTAGTGTTGTCTGGAAAGTGTCGCTCCTGATATTCTTGTTTTCCAGAGTTCTAGAATTCTCAGAGCACAGCTCGGTCCCCAGTAAAGCTGGACCATAGAAGGGATCAGCTCTTTCTGGCTTGTGTCCCACAGTCGTTTTTGTTGCTCTGGTTTGTTGTAGTTCTGTGCGTTCCCAGCCCCAATGGCATTACTGACGCTGGCCTACTTACCAAACCGGACACGGGGTTGGGGCTGCTTTCTGTTCTTTCCTCAGCTGCTGCACTCACACATAGTGGAGCTACATATTAAGAGAGGAGCATACTGGCATTGCTGACTATGGCAAACCACCAGGTGTGTGTATGGAAATAATGTGGACTTGATGTCCGGGTAGGTCTCTTCAGTCTAGGCGAGTGGTGGCGTTCATGTCATTTAATAGCCTGATCATGTAAGAAAAGCTAAGATTATGGACTGAATCAGCCAACAGGCTCCATCATGTTTGCCTGATTTAACCGTCCAAGGTGTGAGGTTGCAAATATGTGATTAGAATGTTCTTAACTGAACATTCCAATACTGAGGTAACAACCAATACTGGTGATTGAAAGCAATGGAGTACCAGGACACTGACTTGGAAGAAATTCTGAGAAGAAAAAAATAAATAAAAAATTCCAGAAATTTAAGGGTTAAGCTGTACAGGACTGTTCAAATGGCAATCTACTCAGAAGCCAGAAAAAAACTTGAAAGCTTTCAGAAATGTTCAGCGTAAAAGCAACTCAGCTTGATTGTACATAGTAATAATAATAATAACAATAATAATAATAATAATAATAATTATGTAATAATGTAATAATGCAATATTTCTTTGATTTAAAGATTTCGTCCTCCTCTATTGCAAGCTAGTATACAGCCATTTGATCTTCCCCTGAACTGAAATGACCGGGTTGTTCATTCAAAGACTCCCTCTCACAACTGTACTTCCACTGCCTCACAGAGAGATGTTTCCTCTCAATGACCCGGGGTATGTAATCCTCAGGCCACCAACCCTTATCTCATCACGCAACACTTTTTTATTTTCTCATCTGTCTGTATCCGTGCCTTTGAAGTCCTCCATCTCTCCATCTTCCCCCCCCCCCCACCCCCCCCACTTCAGTCCTTGGAGTGGAATTGGCCCCCGCGGATCCACCTGAAACCTGCACTCTGACTCCTAAGCCCCCCCGGCCTTACTGTCTGTCAGTTCGCTATCAGCCACCTGAGTCCTGATAAATATTAATCGCTCGTTTCAAATGCCAGCCATGAGAGAGAGAGAGAGAGAGAGAGAGAGAGGGGGAGAGAGAGTGAGAGAGTCGGCTTTGAAGGACACTGAGAATAAAGGAGATAAATGTGAGAAAAAGTCCTCTGTAGAACTTCTAAAAAATGTGCTTCTCCTCCTGCCAAAAGCCAAAAGCTGTGAATAAAAGCAGCCCCTCCAGGGCATTGTGTAAATTATTAAACACGCGGGGCCGTTGTTTGACTGTAATGAGACGGCTGCCACAGAGGGAACTCATACAGGTTAGATTGAGCTGGATGAAGACGACATAATGCCATTCTGCGTTTCATAATGAGCCTGCGTTCCTTTTTTGAATGTGCGCATGAGAGTGTATGTGAAGATTTATGTGTGTACATGGGCACTTATATGTATGAAATTATGTGTGTGTGTGTGTGTGTGTGTGTGTGTGTGTGTGTGTTTCTGTATGGGTGTGTGTACGTGTGTGTACTTGTGTTTGTGTGTGTCTGTGTGTGTGTGTGTGTGTGTTTGTTTAGCAGAATGTTACATGAGTCTATGTATATTTATTCTATTTCATGAGTCATAAATTAAGGGCATAATGATTTTAAAAGTAGATTGTTTGTTTATTGAGTCACGGAAATCAGAAATGAGTAAAAATGTGTAATTATAAAAAACACTGCACAGGGATATTAAACATTCTCACTTTGCATGAGTTGAAAAAGAAGAATAAATTGAGTAGTAAATCCTTAGAATGAATACTACATGACCTCAACCACCCTTGAAAAGAGAGAGAGAGAGAGCGAAAGAGCAAGAGAGAGAGAGAGAGAGAGCGAGAGAGAAAGCGAGAGAGAGAGAGAGAGAGAGAGAGAGAGAGAGAGAGAGAGTGAGTGAGCATTCACCGTGAGAGATTGCCGACCTGTGGTGTCAGATGTAAATGGAGATCATATCAATAAATATGCTCTGCGGCAGGGAGGGGACTGATGTATCCACAGGATATTATATTTGCTAGGATGGGATGCCCAAGACCAAGACCTGTATGCACAACCTACTCAAGGACAGATGTGGGGGGTAGTGGATGGGGGGGGGGGGGGTTGTGTGGGAGACCCCCCATTTGAGGGCCTCCCTCTCCATCTGGTTGCTCTGGAGTAGTGGCCCTTCATTGCATTTCAGTCAGCCACTTAGGTAAGTAGCTAATTAGGCTGGCCTAATTGTGTGTTCTCTGAATTTAAAAGGCAACCAGTGCTGCTGCATTATGAGAGAACAAAACGCATGTGAAAATGTCATTTTGGACAAACTGGTCTTTCATAAGAGAGTTCAGGGACCAGTGAGTGTTCTGAAGAACTGAACATGATTAGGGTGACATAGATGTCCCGTTCTTCCTGGGATAGCCCTGTGTCTCTAGACCCTTTTCACGCATCCCGACTTTTTCTGAGAAAATCTTGATTTTTCCCATATTTCATTCATATCATATTTCAATGGGCTTTCTGACTTTGGTTTCCATTACTGATGATTCTCACTGCATTAGGCACACGTTCCCCCAAGGCATGGTGGCTCTATTCATAATGCTCATCATGGCCTTATTGATATTCATAATTGCTATTGCTATCACTAATTTGAGGAATTGTTAACCTCTCCATTTTAGAGAAGCGGTCATTCAGAATCGAAATAATTTGTGTACAGGAAATGGTGCCACTTCTATTTTGAACTTCCAAACATTGCAACGTATCTGCAAATTCCAACCAGAAGAAAGCATTCGCCGTGCAGGTATTTCAAAGCTCTGCACTTTACTCATTCGCTTCATTTACAGCCATTTTGGAATTAGAAGCTAAAGTGCAATCGATTAACCACATCTCAATCCTGTGGCCTTCCAGACAGTTTTGTTAGCCGACAGTCCGTTCTTGCCATTTGCTTTTACGATTCATTTTGGCTTGCGTGGCTGGTTCATGTCACAGTACATACACATGTTAATACATGATCTCCTTAAATCCGTTCTTCTCCCTTATCGGATAGAGGAGGAGAAAGCGATGTTCATGTTCAGATCTCTGTACGTCAATTTCTGTTGTTTCTGTTTGTCCGTGGGAAAACGAAACAGACGTAAGAAAAACTGGATTGTCCTTGATGCCACAGTGATTGATGAGAGGTCCAGGATGAATGCATATGTATCAGATCACACACACTGCAGATCTGCTGGGCCAACACACGATAAAAATGCATGACTTCTCTCATGGATGGCGGGAATACATCCTCCAATGTAACCTTTGATTTGAGACGGGGCAAACCACCCTGGGACTTAACACTTAATTCCTACAATACATATTTATGTAAATTGAAATGGTATATATATATATATATATATATATATATAGTCACCTCCATAATGTTTGGGACATTGGGATTTGGGGACCAATTCTCAGCTTTAATTAAAGGGTTATTTTTAATACATTTTGCTTTCACTATGTAGAAATTACAGCACTACAGAGTCCCCCATTTCGGTGTTTTCAATTGCTTCCTTAGTACAGGTATCCGTACCTAGTCTTGATTCTTGGCTTTTGATCGTCTTTGGAGTCCATTATTGGAATTTTTTTCAACATCAAGAACAGAGTTGTGGTAATGAAAGTTAAGGAAGCCATTATGAGGCAGAGAAGACAAAACAGAGACATAGGCCAAACCTTAGGCTTACAAAATCAACAGTTTGAAACATCATTACGAAGAAAGAAGGCACTGGTGAGCTCATAATCGCAAAGGGCCTGGTAGGTCAAGGATGACCTCTACAGTTGATGACCGAAGACTTCTCTAATCATAATGAAGAAACCCCCCCCCCCCAAACACCTTTTCGACAGATAGGAAACAGACTTCAGGAGGCAGGCGTGGATGTGTCATTCACTACTACCTGCAGAACACCTCAAGAACCGAACCACAGAAGCTACGTGGCAAGATGCAATGCAAACCAATGTACTTCAAGATGCAAACCACTGCATGATGCAAGCCAGTTATGTAAATGAGGTCCTGCTAAACTAAAGAGCAAATATAAACTGATAAAAAGCAGAAAAAAAATAAAAATAACAGATGATCCACCCACGCCCCCATACATGTGCCATGTGCTGTCACCAAACTGACAAGAAGGAACCTTGTGGGACCTGTTGCTGAAACGGCACCAGAGGACCGGTGGTGAAGGCCTTCCTGACAGCTCTCTCGAAATCCATCATCAATCAGCCTGGCACCCCCTGCCAGCCAGGCCCCCCCCTCCCATCCCCCTGGCCCCCCCTCCCCCTGGCCTAATGAGAAAGCCTCGCGAATGCGTCATCCGCCCAGACCGTTCTCCCGCCCTCACCGCACGGTCTCCTCCGTTACATTACAGGCATTTAGCAGACGCTCTTATCCAGAGCGACTTACACAACTTTTACATAGCATTTTACATTGTATCCATTTATACAGCTGGATATATACTGAAGCAATTCCGGTTAAGTACCTTGCTCAAGGGTACAACGGCAGTGTTCTTACCCGGGAATCGAACCTGCGACCTTTTGGTTACAAGCCCAGTTCCTTACCCACTGTGCTACACCTCCTCGACATTCCATTCTTTTGGCACTGCTTTACACGGCTAACAAAAATGCAACGGGCTGGCGGCAGCGAATGTTGTTGCATTGTGACCGAAATCAAAAAAATTAGAGGGAACAAAATTAATGTTCGGAGCGCAGCGCGGTTACTCGGTAAATTTATCTCGAACCCGAGAAGCTTGAAGCTGAGAGAACCAAATCAATTCTACTGATGCCTGAGTGAGCAAAGAAAAGGCAGATAGAGATATCAAATGAGCCTTATGTTATTCTCTTGAGTCAAATATCTGCACTTTGCTTCAGAAGTGACTCTGGAGGTTCTGTCACTGAACCCTAGAAATCATTTGGTCAACGACCGTTTTTATCTGTTAAAGCTACGATGTTAAGGTTTGATCGTTAATGCTTATGAAATTAAGATTTAGGTAGGATACTCTCTCAGCTATAACATCGAAAAAAAGATAAGCGTAGGAGGAGAACATCTACTGAATCAAACAGGATTCATAATTTTTCACAACCCTTATCTGGGGATTGCACTTCTTTTATTTGTTCTTTTGGGGAACCCTGTATCACATAGATGGATTTGAAAAGTTATTGGAGTAAAAGCTGTCTGATCTATACTGTTTGTGTGGTGTTGTTGTGGGGTGAACCCCGGAATAAGCTCTATGATACTTGTGGTTGATGAAGTGCTTCACTATTTCTTGCTCAACCTGATGGATTTTCAGGAAGATTAATGGGTGACAAAATTCAAAATGACAGCAACACACATCGGCTGATATCCTGGTCGGCGTATATGTGATGTCTGGAAATGATAACTACTGATGAACAAGGTCACAGCGTTCCCTGAAATAAACAATAAGAGAAAAATGTGTCACTGGGAGATGTAGAGACCGATATGGATTTTCATTTTAATAAATTCAATGTACAGAAAGAGCAGTAGATGGAGAGGGTTGGAAGTAAGAGTAGAAAAAGGGGAAGAAATGAATAAAGGAAGAAGAGTGTGGTGTAGTGATTTATTTTTTAAAAATGCGTATTTGCCAGGAAGCAAAGTATAGACATGTAGCTTCTTTATGCAAAACAAAGACTGCGTGAAGAGAATGGTCACTCATATTGTTGATCCTCTGGGCAATTTTGTCATCATGACCCAAGTGTGGAACACTGTGCTGGAGACGACACTGTGCTGGAGACAACACCTCTTTCCAGGTGCCTCCTCATTTGACTCAACTCCCCTCATACTGTGACAGTACCTGACTCAACCCCCCTCATACTGTGATGGTACCTGACTCAACCCCTCTCATACTGTGAGAGTACCTGACTCAACTTGCCTTGTCTTGTGATGGTACCTGACTCAACGCCCCTCATACTGTGATGGTACCTGACTCAACCCCCCTCATACTGTGATGGTACCTGACTCAACCCCCCTCATACTGTGATGGTACCTGACTCAACCCCCCTCATTCTGTGATGGTACCTGCCTTGACCCCCCTCATACTGTGATGGTACCTGACTCAACCCCCCTCATACTGTGATGGTACCTGACTCAACACCCTCTCAGAGCGACAGAGGCTTTGCCTGTGTCTGCAGGCCACAGCAGATCGCAGAGGTCAGCAGAAGCTGTGGAGATACCACGCTATCGCTAACAAACACGTCCTCCGCTTCCCAACGCAGGAGTGCAGCTTGTGTCCATCAGCTGGCTTTTATTTCCCAGCCACTTATCTTGTGATGCTTCTTTCTTTTTATTGTGCGCAGAAACAGCATGTGCATTAGCGGGGGCTACAAGCCAGATAACATTTCACATCATTCCAGCAGCTCTGAGTGAGGTGTAGGCAAACAGAGAACAAGACGGACGCCTTTTCACTCTCATAGAAATACACAGACAACAACATACACTTTAAGTCACATAAAAGTACACTGACATTCATGCACACATGCATGCAACCACACACAAACACACACACATACACACACCACATCTATATTGCACACACACTTTCACTCTCTCACACACACAGACCACACCTGTATTACTGACACGCTTTCACACTCAAACACACACACACACACACACACACACAGACAGACCACACCTGTATTACACAAACTTTAACACTCACACACGGACACCACACCTGTTTTACGCACACACTTTCTCACTCACACACACAAACACATGGACACACATGCACATACACCACACACACACACACACATACACACACACACGCACCACACCTGTTTTACACGCACACACACACACACACATGCATACACGTACACACACACCACACCTGTTTTACACACACACACTTTTTAACTCACACACACACACACACACACACACTTTCTAACTCACACACTCACACACTCACACACACACACCCTTACATACCCTTTTACATCTCAAGGCCCCCTTGGGGCTCAGTGAAGCGCATTACCTCATTTTAGCAGTTGTCAGCCTGGGGCTAGCTGTTTTAGCACCCTGTTCCTTCCACACTCAGACTCCATCCAGGACAGCCTCATATCAAAGCGCTTTAGTCTCAATGTGGCCCATCCTTGTTTCCAAGTACACGAGGCACTCTTTGTTATATATAAAACTCAATTACTCGAACGCAATCTAATGTATGTTCACTCACGTCACTGAGCCAGAGCCGTTGTGTAATGAATGGAGATGGAGAACATGATGCCCTGGCAGTTTTCTTAAAGAAACGTCACATTACAGGCATTTAGCAGACACCATACATAGTTTTTACATTTATACAGCTGGATATACACTGAAGCAGTACAGGATAATGGCACCGTCCCCTTAAGCAAAGGAATAAAACCCGTGACCTTTAGATTACAAGACCTGTTCCTTACCCGTTATACTACACTGCCGCCCTTACAAACGCGTGTATTAAACCAGTGTGAATTCAGATGAGAAAAAAGGGGTTACATATTTGAGTTATCCATATATGCCGTTGGTTGCGTCACCACAGCTGTGTGGATAATCAGGCTGTCCCGTCTCCATGGGTCTTCCGTGAATCTTAAACATTGCAGGGATCTCATAGGTCTGTCCCATTGCTCTGGGCACGCAGGCAGTATGCCAAAACTATGAAATTAGGCAAAAATATAATTTGTTCATGAACAAGTGAGACAGATGCTGGAATTAATATTGACCTCAACTGCAAGAATAAATAAATAAAAAAATAAATATTTCAGGAGTATTACTGGAAATTTTCTCAATTACGTTGTTCATCCCCTATCGCGGAACTAGCGGTATAAATTTTAAACGGAATGGCAACCGAAGTGTTCATAACAATGTGATATAAGAAGGATTTTATCAAGCGTACCCCCCCCCCCACACCCCCCCTCCCCCTGCTCGACAGAATCCAACAACCCCCCCCCCCCCCCCCCCCCACTCGGACAGATTTGCTTAGGCCCACTAAAAATCCTAGGGCCGGCCCTGGTTACCTTGGCCTATAAATGTGTGCTTATAGCCTTGCTTACAGCAGACACAGTCCAGTAGCTGACTCACTGCAGGGTAATCACATTTAGTGCAGGCAGACATGGACACACATTGAATTGTAATGCATGTAGGTCAGGTTGTGTAACGCAGACAACGATGTTCTGCCCTGAAGATAATAACAATAATAAAAAATAAAAAAATAAATCTCTGATACAGCAACTGAAGGCGGTTTTTTTTTTTCGTTAAAAGAAATGCAAAATGCAGTGCTATTGCAGTACAAAGAACCAGACTGAGTATTGATTATGCTCCCACAATGCAATACAATGGACAGCTTGTCCAAAAAAAAAAAAAACAGTATTTGTAAAACAAACAAAAAAGTGTACAATTCTTTACCGTGAAATAATACTCCCCACCACCTGCAGCTATTTCAAATTTCAAACAGTGCATAATTTCTCCCCACCTGTCAATTTTGAGCTAGAAAAAAGTTCCCTTATTTTCAGGCACAGTAGGACCATGGGTTTTCATGGCAAGCATGCTTTGTAAACTGTTATTTCACTCTATGGGTCCAAGATATTGAAACAATCTTTTTTTTTTTTTTTTTTTGAAGCCACCTCTTGAATAATTTCATTTGCGCCTGAACACCTCACTGTACCTTCTCAAATATGAATTTAAGCGATTAGCAATTAGCAATCAGTCGTTGCTCACACGTTGACACATATTCCTCTATTTCCAATTAGGCATTGTGCTTTCCGGTTAAAAGGAGTGGTGAAAATGGTGATTGTTATTGCATGAATATGAATGAATATGAATATGAATATGATTGTGGATAATTTGGAGCTATGGTCAGCAATGGAGTCTCTGGAGCTGAAACACATGCGGGAGCTCTGTTGTCTCACCTTTATGAAGCTTAATTGGTCCCATATCGCTTTAACCATAACGAGCACTTATTAAAAAATTTTTTTTTTTTTAAATTTGTGACGTGTAATGTCATAATGTACTCCAGCTCAAAGTGCAAGACGGTCGGCCAGCCTATTAATACAGTGTGTTAAAAAGATAACTCCCGTCTGCGGGGTTTTTGTTAAACGAGTCGGAAGAACTCGCGTCAGACAAAAGAGCCGTTGCACTGCGAGGCGGAATGAAGCTGTTATTTAGTCAGAAGAATAATGCGGCGTGACACTATTGTTGCAGACGAGCACTTTTTACGCGGCAGCGCGCCTTCCTGCCGGAGAATCCGCTTCATAACACCGCTTCATGATGTAGCTCGGCTCAGAAACACAATCCCGCCATCCCGCCATCCCGCTATCCCGCTATCCGGCTTTTGAATGGGAAGAGAACAATGAGCTTTCGCCTCCAAAGCCCATGCTGACAAGCGCTGTGACTTCAGGCGGCACAAAAGGACGGATTTTTTTTTTTTGTGACTCGCGAGATGCAAAGAAACAAAATTACGGCAGTGCGTTGCTACCGCGGTGAAAGAAAAAAAAAAAAAAAATTCTGCTCGGTGTCTTGTCACAAAAATAAACTTTTCTCGTTAAAACGAGATCCTTCTCCTGTTATAATGGCATACCGGGATTCGTTGGGGATACGCAATGCATGTCATTACAAAAAAAAGGGAAGGATATCATTATCAGGAGAACGTAGCATACACTGGAGTTAGCATACCCTAGTGGGGGAGAGACACGTCGGTCCAAAGTCTCCCACGGGTGTTCAGTTCGGTTGAGATCTGGTGACGGCGAAGACCATAGCATATGATCCACATCATTTGCGTACGCATCACACCATTCAGTGACCCCCCTGTGCCCTGTGGATGGGAGCATTGTCATCCTGGAAGAGACCACTCACATCAGGATAGAAATGTTTCATCACAAGATAAAGGTGATCCTGCAGCGACCCTTCCCTGTAAGGGGGCAAGCGGACCCAAACCACGCCAGGAAACTGCCCCCCCCCACAGCATAACAGAGCCACCGGACCCCCTCAGTGGAGGGGTCAAGCATTCAGGCCTGTACCATTCTCTTAATGTATGCACACACATGCACTTGCCCACTTGTCGAGAATATGGTGAAGCATGACTCATCTGACCATATCACTTTTTTTCCACGTCTCTGTAGACCAGTGTCTATGGTTTTTGCGTTACTGAACTCTCAAATGTGCATTCATCTTTGTAATGAGGAGTTTATGCACTGCAACCCTACTATAATACCCCTCTCCATGTAGATGTTGACGGACTGTTCTTGCTAACGCAGTCTAATCACATCTTGCAGTAATATTCTCGGTCACCTGCGGAAGAGTTGCTGTACTGTTTTTCCTTACATGTTGCACTAATGCACAAGCATCACGGACTGTTCTTGCTGACAGACTGTTTTATGTATATTTGTGTGTATGTGTATGTGTGTGTGTGTGTCTGTGTGCATGTGTGCGTGTGTGTGCGCGCGCGTGTGTGTGTGCACCTGTGTGTGTGTGCGTGTGTATGTTTGCCTGTGTGTGCGTGTGTGTGTGTGTATGTGAATGCATGCATGTGTGTGTGTCTGTGTGTGCGTGTGTGTGTGTGTATGTGAATGCATGTCTGTGTGCGTGTGTGTGTGTGTGTGCACCTGTGTGTGTGTGCGTGTGTGTGTGTGCCTGTGTGTGCGTGTGTGTGCGTGTCTGTGTGTGTATGTGAATGCATGCATGTGTGTGTGTCTGTGTGTGCGTGTATGTGTGTGTGTGTGTGTCCGCCTGCCTGCGCGTGGGAGATGAGAGAATGTATAATAGGGTCCAGATTGCTCTTCTCATGTTGTGTTTGTTATGGTGAAGCCCATTAGTCTCTGGCCCAATCCCGCGCCCACCCCCTCCCTCCCTCCCCCCCCCCACCCTCCTCCTCCTCCTCCTCCTGCTCTGTCAGCGGCATCCAGCCCAATTATCACCACAGCAGCGGGACAAATTACCTGCGCTGAGTCAGCAATTAAAGCTCTGTGCGAAACCACGGCATAACAATGACTCACTGCTTCCGTGCATGTTGTCCACGTGCACCTGGGTGTTCATCAGTGACCACAGACAGCACTGCTGGTGCACAGTGAAGAAGTAGAAGAATAAGAAGAAGAGGAAGAAGAAGAAGAAGAAAACAGCAACAACAACAGCAGCAGCAGCAACACAAGAACAAGATGAAGAAAAACAACAGCAACAGCAAAAAGAAGAAGAAGAAGAAGAAGAAGAAGAAGAACAACAACAATAACCAAGAAGAAGAAGACCAAGAAAAAGAAGATCAACGACAAGAAGAGAGGGAGAGAGGGATGTGACTGGAAGACAGGAATGTACCCTATTTTTCTGCTTTGTTAAAAAAGGGTTACCGGACCATTGTTATTAACATAGCAGCCACCACATTATTTTCCTGCCCCAGTTTTAAAGAAAACGGGTAACCTGAGTTTGTAAGGCAGGGCCCAGACAGGCTATCCTGATTCTGCTTTGCCCCATGTTTTTTAAAATTTCGTGAAATTGAAAAAAAAAAAAAAAGTTGCAAAAGATGTTATTCACGCAAAAATAAAATAAGCGATGTACCGCCTGTAGTTATCTTGATAAATCTTCAACTTAGAAATGAGCAACACGGCATTTTTTTTTACATATATATTTTTTTTTCTTCTAACTGGAAAGCAAAATCAAAAAAAACTTTTTCACCAGCTGCTGCCTCCCACTTGATGCCTGCTCACGCAACCCCTACATCATTTACTGATTCATTCCGCCCGCCTTGGAATGAACAATTGAATAACTGACATCTTTTCAAATTGGCTCAGTGCCTTTCCTCCCACGCATGTGACTCCTGCCCATTTATGCGTGCCTTCACAATTTGGCAGTTTGTGTCCCGAGAGGACGGTCCATTGAGAGCTTTCTGTCTTCACCGTACTTTCATTTTGTGTGTTTGTTTGTTTGTTTGTTCCCCCCTCCTCCCCCCCCCCCTCAAATGTTCCACCCCCCCCCCCCCTCCTCCCCCCCCTCAAATGTTCCACCCCCCCCCCCTCCCCCCCCCCCCCCCCCCCCCCGAAAGTGAAACAGAGATCATACGAGTACTTCTGTTGAGTGATGAATCTGCACCACAGCATTCCCCAGACTGAACAAATCTGATCGATAAATCAAAAAATTTAGTTTTCTTATTTCAAATCAAGGACAAAGTGCAATTCAGTTGAGCCTGATACTTGTACAATTTTGCATTTATTTATTTATGCACTCATTCATTTATTTCCCCCCAGACCTTTCCCCAATTAGGAATGCATAATTATGTATCAACACTCATCACAAAAATGAAAAAAAAAAAAAAAAGATTCACTGGTAAAAACAGGCTAATCAAGAAACCTTGGGAGAGAATTAAGACAGACAAAAATAATGAATGAATTACAAGTCACTGAATCAGATTTTCTGTCATTTATTTACATATTAAAATCATGTTTTCCCTGTAAGTGTTTACAAGATATTTCTGCAGTAATTGCTTTAGTTATTCAATGTTTATACTATTGGCTTTTATTGCTTTCAGTTTGTTTGGGATTGTCAATGTTAGTTTGTGTTGGCCAGCCTTTAACAAACGAACAACCATCATATGAACTGTTACTCATAACACTGATATACAGTATATGAGCTGTTACTCATGGCACTGATGTACAGTATATGAGCTGTTACTCATGGCACTGATGTACTGTATATGAGCTGTTACACACAGCACTGATGCATATGATCTGCTACACACATCACTGATGTATATGAGCTGTTACTGATAGCACCGTCATCTTCATGAAGGACATGCAAACTGTTTCCTGTTCCGAGCTCTCTCTTTGGCACCAACACTTGGGGAAGAGCCAGGACACCGAATTTGAATATGGCTCCAGAATGTCCATGCATATGTATCCACGCAGTAAAGAATGATTTAGCCCTTCTTTCATGTAAAGCACATGAAAAAAGGGCTATTAAAAAAAACCCACTGGTGACCAAGACAATGTGATGGAACTTTTTTCACCAGAAGTCCACCAGAAGTTTCGCGCAACAGCTGCGAAGCCATCGCATTCACAGGCATAAGTATAAATGCCTGTTTCCGCCATCTCGCCGTAATGTGCCATGTAGACTTCCATTTTAGTATTGTGTGATGCCTTTTGTGCCGCCAGATTACAGTGCTCCATTGACTTTCATATGCAATCATAAATGAATATACACTATTATTTTGGAACAGCCCAAGGCCGGTCAGAAACAATTTTATGTCATTTCACTTTTTTTTTTTTTTTTCTTTCATGTACAATGAACATCTGAATTGCTCTTCGAATAGAATACGCCTCCAGCTGAGTGCATTGTAAGGCTCTGTGATTTAAACATTTCTGGGGGGAGAGTGCAACAGAATTTCAATCTCGAAAAGATTGCGCTACCACAAGAAAAAAAATAAATAAATAAATAAATAAAAAAGAGTCCAAAAGAGTTTTCGTGAACTTTCCATCAAACTTTGCCTGCATAAATTTTCACAAACAGAATCTGGAATAAAATATGACTCCTTTATTTAGAGGAAAGATTAGAGTTCACACGAGGTCCTATTAATAAGGCTGTCACCACCGTTCGGTTTCTTAATAAGGTGCAAAAGGTCTGTGTGATCAAAAAAAGAAAAAAGAAACGTAAATCAGTAAGGGCAAAATAATTTGTGCTGGTTTGGTTCTATGAAACAACAAGAACTGCAGCGACAATGACAACACGTGAAGCCATGAACATAAGGTAATGAAAACATATTCAATATCAGACAGAGACAAGTAATAAATAAGTAGATGCCAACTAAACACCAAATGACACCAAGTTTTATATATTTCACAGTTTGGCCTGTGCTGACACTCGTGCTTATATCAGGGCATTATGGGATTGATTGACCTTGACACTGTACTGTAACTAGATAATAAACATGGACACCTGCTGCCTGAACTCTGTCCTTACCCAAGTTATTACTATAAATAGTAATATAGTGTTCAACATTAAGGCAATATAATAGTCAATATCTCAGAACAATTGCTTTCATTGGGCGGAGAGAGAGAGTGCAAGTGCTTTAAAGAGTAGCAGTGTGCAGTTATGCAATTCTGCTGAAATATAATTTCCTGTTCCCGGTACCCCGACCTTTATTCTTTATAATTTTGATGATCACAATGATGTCAATGATGATGATCACAAACATACCTTTTATTGTTCACTGGACGGTGAATGAAAATGGTTTACTCTGGCATTTTTTGCAGGTAACTACTACAAAATGACTGTTGATTTGGAAGGATGTGCATTAGAGCTAATTATGGATATAATACATATTGAAGCTAATCATCTTTCTTAGTCATTATGATTGCCATGCAAGCAAACATTTGTGCATTCATAAGGCATAATATAAAGACTCATGTTCTGCAAGAGCAAACTGAGTGAGCAAACTGTGATAAAATAAGACAAAAAGTAATAATAATAATAATAATAATAATAATAATAATAATAATAATCATCAGAATTGAGTATTCATCCGGACCATGCAATAACTTTATATTGAAGTAATACTTCAATAAAAAGCATTATGAAGTTAAAAAAAATGGTTTCAATAAGTATATAAACAACATATCAGTCATATTTATTTAATTATTTTCCCATCTGCTTTTCCATTACTTATGAAAGAAAGTAGCAGATGGCATGCAGAAAGAATTTAACTTGCTATATTAACCAGATAATTTCAATATTCTCTCGAGGCAAAAAAATTGTAAGGATTCATTATCATTAAAGAATTAAAGATACCCTAAACGTTTTAGGTAAATGGTCTTTTCAAGAATCAGTTGATAAGCATCACTCAATAATTAGAACTTGCTATAGCTTTGTACAATATGTTATTAATCATTTGCAATGCCTGCTTTTATTAATGCAATGCATGTCAGTTGGGTAAGATATGGATTCCAGACACTGTGACCAGTGGGACATGTGTTCAAATCCCATACGGGGATAAAACATGTCACATGGTGTATTTCCTGTTGCCCCAATGTTGCCAGGATTGTATGGGCGTCGGGTAGCACTGGCATAGGCATGGGCAGGCCAGGGTTAATGCCCACTTAGGTAGTTCTGGCCTTCCTAGCTTTGTTGCTTCTGTATAGGGTAGCACGTAGGTACAGTGGATAGCACTGTTGCCTCACAGCAAGTAGTTATTGGGTTTGAATCCTTTCTGTGTGGATTTTGCATGTTCTCCCCGTGTCCGCATGGGTTTCCACTGGGTACTCCAGTTTCCTCCCGCAGTCCAAAGACATGCAGGTAGGCTAGTTGGAGACTCTAAATTGCCCATAGGTAAGAGTGTGTGCAGCACACACTGAGTGTGCCCTGCGATAGATTGGCGACCGGTCCAGGGTGTAATCCTGCCTCTCTCCCAATGCATGCTGGGATAGGCTTCCACCTCCCCACCCCCCACCCACACACACACCTGAAATGCTTTAATCTTATTCTTCATCTAAAAGAGACCAGAATTGAGTCACAGCGCAAATGTGCTGCTCCAGGTGATGAGTACACAGCTGTCCAATGTGACTGTCTCGCTGTTTCCCTGACTTCATGCGTGTGTCACTCAATAAAAGGGACACAGGACCACTGTGATCTCACCACACCACCACTGACTCAAGCAGATGTCAGTTCAAGTTTGTTTGAAAACAGTAGCAACAGACAAGGACA
Organism: Anguilla anguilla; assembly: GCF_013347855.1. Classification (NCBI taxonomy): domain Eukaryota; kingdom Metazoa; phylum Chordata; class Actinopteri; order Anguilliformes; family Anguillidae; genus Anguilla; species Anguilla anguilla. The sequence continues at coordinate 67,423,015 of NC_049203.1, read as the reverse complement.
GTTGTCCAGGTATTGTACCCAGCATCCCCCACAGCAAGCTATAAACCGCTCATGTAGGCAGTTGGAGGATGACACGCACTGAAAAATTAATGGCTTTCAATGGGGTGATTGAATAAATCCACTGAATTTAATCTCGCAAGACGAATGGCCTATCTTCTCTTTATTTCATGTACTGTAGATGTGAGTTTGTTGCACTGTATGTGGTCTGAAAAATCGCTGTAAGTGCCAGTTAGATTTCTAGCAGGAATCAAAGGGTCTACAGATAGCTAGCTTTTATGGACATCAAAAGTCACTGAGATGAGTTTGTAGCACATGCATGACTGGACACAGCTATGTTGAATTTATTTTTTATGCAAAATGAAATTTTCTTCATTAGCTATCTGTCTGATTTACTTGAAAACATTGTTCTTTCCCATTATGATAATCTAAAAATCCAGACTGAGATTAATGAGAGCATTCATTTTTGAGTATCTTATTTTTGCATTTGGGAGACTTGCCCCTATCCAGATGTCACTGTCTAGCCATAGGTGGAGATGGACACCCCCCCTGCCCCCAAGCCCCCCCCCCACCCCCACCCCACCCCCCAGACAGAGAAGTGCCCTGCCCTGCCCCCCCTCGGCCCTGCCCCTGATCCGTGGTGACATGCTCATATTATGGTAGCACTAACACAGTGGGTGAGTACCACAGCATCCAGAAATATCATGCTTTTGGGATAGTGGATGGTGGATGGGTTGGTGAGGGCTGGGGATGTCCCTTTTCATCCTGAGCCCCTGTCTGCACCCATCCCTGATTGAAAGGATTGTATATTGAATATTCAATATATTATTGAATATCATTTATGATTTTTTTTTGTCTTCCATCCTATTCTGGAAGTAGGACAAGTTACATTGAATATAACCTCTTCACCATGTGGCACTGCTGCCACTGTATCAGGAACACGCTATTACACAGATCGAACCGAAGCATGTCAGGTAACAACAGGCGGTTACAGCACTTGCCCTTGTACCCTAGCGCCGAGTCCTTGTAGCTCCTCTCTCTTAAAGGTTATTGCTTCGAAGGTGCGACACACACAAAAAAAAAAAATTTTTTTAAATTGACTGCACAATTTGGTGGGAGCACAAGTCACATGCATACCTATTACCCGGAACACCACCGTTCCTCCTTTCTCAGTCAACAAAAGAGAGTGACGCAAAAGAAGGGAGATGTTCGTGATTATTTCAGATTGTCGTGAATTAAAGGTAATTTTCTTCCAAATTAGACTTTTGTTTCCAAAGGAGTCATTTGCCCTGGAACAGAACACCGGAGGATGGAATGACTAACTCCTGGAAATGTACAGAAGCAGCGTGGTTTTACCCAGCACTTAGGCACTTAGGAGACACTCTCTTATCCAGAGCGACTGCCACAGCTTTCCTTTTGCATAGCATCTGTTTATGCAGCAGGATAAATACGGGAGCGAAGCTGAAGTACCTTGCTTAAAGGTACGCTGGCGGACGGAATAAAAAATTTTTTTTTTTTAAAAAACATGCTAAAAAGTTTTTTAGGTGTAAATGGGTGGTGCGCTGAAGGACACACTGGATACAAAGAAAGATACAGATTTTCACGAAAGCCGGGAAAAGAGGAACGGAACATGATGTTGCACACCAAATAAAAATGTTCCCCGGTACAGCTTGAACCTCCTTGAGGATTGGGGGTGAGCTGGGGGAGTCACTGAACCGTTGCTATTGAACTGAAGTACGCCACCCTGGTCCGTTCTGTTCATTGGGCGGCTTAATAACCATCTTCCTCTTGACGGTGCTTTGTTGAAATAGACACACGTGGTGGAAAAGATTTATAGCAAAGGCCTAATTGTGCCCTCTGAATGGATCAAAGGCATTGTGCTCATCTTAGAGAGAACCAAAGCCTCTCAAAAGCACTTCTGAAGAAGAAAGCATTTTAATCCACGAGGGGTGACTATCTATGACTTGAAATGGATGCGTCTGGTCGGAGGAACCCTCGCCAACGGAAAAGATACAATGAATGGTTGAATACATGGTTGCATGGTTGAATAACACAGGAACCACTTAAACCTGGCATAGTAAATGTATTACATGAAAAGTGTATCCGCTCATAGCCGCGTACACTATGATCTCTAACGGTTACACAAATTTATCAAACTGCTAAGCAACATGATAGCAGCCTCTGAACAAATGGATTCTGTATTATTTTCTTTTCCTCCCACAATATTAAGTTATTTTCATGGTTAACCCATTGAAGAGCTGGTTTTTTTCAAAATCCTAAGTCAGTGTTCTAGAACTCTTCATTGATTTCAATTACCAGTGGTGATTGTTACATCAGCATCAGAATTTTCAGTTAAGAACATTCTGACCACATATTTGTGACCTCACAACTAAAAGGGTTGACAGATCAAAGGAATGAGGATCATGGTCCATCTTTATCGATTGCACGTCGATTGCCATGCAATTTCTGCATCTCCTCCATCACACATGAGCCTATGTGCTCCCCAACACCATTTCTGGTTCTGTTTGGTCCAAGAGAACTGAAGACATTACATTTCATTACATTTATTTGGCAGACGCTTTTGTCCAAAGCGACGCACAATAAGTGCACACCGAAGGTCATTGGATCAACTAGAAAACACAGGTCCGATAAGGTACGATACTCATTTTGTGCAGTTATTCATAGCCATGAACACATTATGTCCAGTTCACACAGTAAACATTACTCTCTGACCTAACCCATGCTAAGTCAAACAAGCTTTTCCATTGCTCGGGCAAGTCAGCTGTCAACATGTCAACAGCATATCTGAAACAGTGCTGACTCAAGGTGAGTTACTCCAGACAGAAATCTGAGACAGGGTTAATTAGATAATTAGACATGTATTTGCTGTCTAATCAACATATTCCTTTGATGCCGTGGCCTTAATGGATAATGCATTCAGAGATTACATTATTACTACTCATTTGTCTCAGCATTGATTGGCTTGGTGATTTAAAGTTTCTGCTCGGTACTATTAAAATTGCCTGTCAGTCAGTTTGACAGCTGTCGTTATTTAAAATGTAAATCTCTTATCACCTGTTCAATGCAGGCAAGTGGGTGAGTTTTTTTTAAAACAGATAACAATGGCGTGTCATTGCTACAGAATTTTATTTAAATTGGATTTATTAAAATAATGATTTGGGTGATAGATTTGCTTGTGGAATACTTGACTTTGAACCCAGCTTAACAGCCATAACAAGCAGTCATGGATTGAAGTCCAGTAATTAGACACAGATAATGATCATCTGGGCTGTGTACACTGGGGAGTCCGATTGCCTTTAGCAGAGAAAATGATTCCATTTTCAGGGTATAATGTGTCATGTGATTTATTTGCTTTTTTTCCTGTCCTCTTGCTTAATTAAGCCCACGCAGGGTCTCTTCTGGCTTAGATTCTAACTTTCCAATTATTCCTTTCTAAGTAATGTTTGAGCATATTAAATTATGTGTAAAGCACACTAGGTTTTTTCTATGAAAAAAAAAAAAACAGACAATGCAATTTGTTCAGCTAAATCATATTTTGCAACAATTTGAATGTGTTTGGAATTTACTACATATGAATGCATTGCATTTTTTCAATTAATTGCTAAACATCAATTGCACCCCACATTTTTGCAAGCCATTTAGCTTTGTGTTGCGACTGGTGCGTTGTGTGCAAGAAACATGGTGACCTTAAGACAAACAAAGTCAGGGAAATTAATTTCCTGTGCTTATAATGTGAACATAGCCAGTTTTTACATTTTCTCTCTTTTTCCATAAATCTGCAGCATGGCGACCTCTTCGACAATCATCATCATCATCATCATCATCCATCACACAATGTGACATGCAAATTCCTTCAGTCTCTCAGTGAAAACCAGTCATTTTTTGAAGAAAAAAAAAAAAGTACAATAATTATGTCTCAGACATACTAATGAGTGCAATACTATAGTTAAAATTATGGAATTTAACACATTTTTTTTCTTGGTCATAGTTCATCAAATATTTAATTAATCATCCATCATGATGTCAATAAAATTCAATTTTATCATTGCTCTGGAAAAGGGCATCTACCAAATGAATTAACAGATGAAGAAAAAATGAAGATAATGAAGAAGAATCACAAGTACAATTCAGTAACTCATTTAGTAATTATAAAATAAATATTTTGCGTGTATAGGAAGCACATTCAGTAGACAGGAATAACAACATTTTTAGGAAATTGTAAGAGGGCTGAGGTTTACAGTCAAGAATAATTAAGCTTTAGTGCTAACTGCTAATTGCCGTGGCAACAAATTGTAAATTTTTATTGATTATGTTCTTATGCACCATTTTCAGTTTACAGGTGATGTAACAGCAGGTGCATCGCATTTGAGTTCTGCTGACTTCTGAACAGACCAGCAGAACCTTTCTTATTACATTATATATTCCTGGCTCTCTGTGGCATAGGCTGCAATTATGTCTAATCTTGTTCCACTGTTCCTCTCACACACACGTACACCCCAGTATTTAAGGAGAGTAAAACTGAAGTGGGCTACTTGGTGGTGAGTCTCGTGTTCCTCCCAACAAGCCTGCACGCTTGCATGCATTTCTGTCTTTGTTCATTTGTGCTCTTGCTGTGGTGCATTGTGGAAGGTTTAACTATTCCTGACAATTTTTCATTTACGATGACTGGCAGATTACCACAATTCCTCTGTGAGATAAGTGCATGATTTATTTATTTATTTATTTAATTTTTAAAAATGCGGGCAGAGAACATAAGAAACAATAAGACAATGGGCTGTTTTTTGTTGTTTCAGCTCTATTTTTTTTCTTCTTCTTTGCTTTGGTGCCTGTATTGAATTATTGCTGAGCCGAGGGAGTGGGAATTCAAAGGAGCCTTTTATTCTGATGTATCCTCCTTTGAGAACTCCCCTGGACTCCTCTGCAACTTCCCAGGCAAATGGTAATCATGTCCAAAAAACCGCTTTTAGATGCATTGTTTAGTCCATAATTTATGAACCGCAGCTCCTGTTTGCTCATACCTGAACAACCTTTGGGGTCTCAGAACCCGGGCTGCATATTCTACAATGATCTGAAAAAAATTTAATCTACATTATTAGTTTGTTTCTCGGCCACAGGCATTATCTAACTAATAAAATATTTATAGCTTCTTGCCTACTGGAAGATGTGTGGTAAGTAAAACTCTTATCAATCAGATAACACACACACACACACACACACACACACATAGTGATGGACACATTTAACTGAAGCAATTCAAGAGATTAGCATTTTAATAAATTACACATCCGAGTTAACATCTGTGCTCTACAAGACCATGTGTCGAAATATGAGTAGAATAAATATTCTTGTGTCATAATTATTATTTTTTTAAATCTATGCCATATGTCAATACTATATATTATATATTATTTATATATTAATATAGTAAAATCTGTTCATTTATTTTTCATTGATAACTCCCAAGGATTGCTGCTTGTTCAAAAACCACATGTGAAAATCCAACATGTGAAGAGTACACATGTGAAAAATAAAAATAATTCCACTATATGATCAGAGTGGGAAAATCCTATGTATCCTATGCTTTTTTAGGTCACATGTTTTTGTAAAAAAATGATTAAGACCAAGAAGGTTCTAGGTTCAACCTCCAGGCACAGAAATGCTGATGTGTCTTTTGGGGACACAGTTAACATGAATTACTGGAAGAAAGACGGTATATTAAAACCCAACAAACATAAAAAAAATAAATAAAAATAAAATAATGTAGAACATATAAATATTAGGATAGTGTTCAGTGTTTCATGTTTTATGACTTGAGTCAAGGTTAACCACCTGGATACAGCTCTAACCATGAAAGGAGACAAAACACAGGGCAGTACAATGGGAGAATAACAAATAAATGTGCCCTAAGGAGTCAAGGTTTTGGATGATGTGGCTTTGGATTCTGACACAGATCACGTCCTATGCGTCACCGCTTGACTGTCAAGGCGGCACAGCTCCAAGCGTGTTAATGACACTATTAACACCGTTCTAATGTATTCATAGCCATAAAGAATCATCGTTGTAATGTGTGCGCGTGCGCCACTTGCGATGCCGTTCACGTCGCGCGTCGAGCATCTGAAGCCGGGCGGATGTTTGGATTGAGGTAAATTGCATCAAAATCAAAACAGCGGTGTTTGTAGTGCGAGCCAGAATTGGATCTTGCCTGGGGGCTCACACCTGGTAGTTCGTAGGCTCCTCGGATGTAAAACTGGAATGGGATGCTGGAAGCACGTGTCCTGGATGAGCAACACCATACTTTACATTCATTAGTGATGAACGGCTCCGATACTTTATTTAGGTTAAAATAATTATCAATTATTTTAATTATTAAAATTATTAATACATTTTATTATAATTTATTCAAACCTCAGCCAAGTTCCTTCATTTAATCACTGGCAGTCACTGAGACTTACTTAATCATCACAGTCTTCTCATGGATAGAATTACGGAAATGTACATTTACCAATGAACACAGGGTTTCCTTTTTTCTTTTTCTTTTTTACTCCGTAGCACTCCAAACCCAGATTTGCAATGGTGTCCCAAACACAACGTTGGCTCCTCTATTCTTGTTTTTCAAACTGAATTCGGAGTAACACTTTCAGATGGTTTTCACAACAGATGCGACACAGTCAAACGTTTTGTACTTCGTGTTCAGCTGGAACGTGCCAAAACCTGCACCATGTTTGCCACTGTGAATTGAATTGAAATGTCAGATCTGCATAAAGATTGTCTGAAAGGTTGCACCACACCCACTAAACCTGGATAGTCTTGAAATCAAACAGTTGATTCTGTAATATCAATCTTGCAGCTTGGCATTAAGCACAAGCGACTTGCATAGCTATTTGTCTCTCTCTCTTTTTTCTTTTGTTTTCTTACAGGGACCTCTGTTAGTCAACCAGGACTGTAGTTACCAGTAGGAGGTTAAAAGCTTCTGTCATGGCTGCCTGTGCAGCGTGTGCCCAAGATCAAATCAAATCAATATCTGGATGAAGTAAAAATAAATAAATAAATAAATAAATAAAAGAAGATGTATATGTTTAGAAGGAGAGAGCACGCATTACCTTTTCTGAGCTGTTTCCCACCGGATTGAAGTGTTTGTGAGACACGTCAATCACCGTTAGGACGAGGGCCACAGCGAACCTGTGGAATTATGCACAGTCTCCAATCTCTGATCCCTCTGCACTATGATCAGGTCCAGCCACAGGAAGGACCCACAATGCATCTCATACCATTCTCCAAACGATGTACCCCAAGTCTTGTTATTTCTCAAATGAGATACTATTGAAAATCATATCATAAAAGCTTTATGTTATCTCTTCTTCTGCAAAATCCCAGAGGCTCTACTGTTATTCATGTAGTGTAACACAGTCAGATCCAGGGCAATTTACTAGGGAAACTATGGACAAACAAATGCTCAATGTTAATTTAACTCAATGAGATTTTTATCAGACTAACTTGTATTCCATCAAGAGTCAATTCAGCTCTTTAACATTTCCTGTGACATTTACTCTAACATTTAAATGTGGTATCAAATCATGGCAAACGTTTTATTCATATCCAAGGAGAAATGCAGTTTTTTTTCTTTTTTATCAATTCACAATACACAATTTTTTTTATCTTGTCACACATTTTATATTTATTTTTCTCTAAAAAAGATAAAAAAAGAAGATGAACACTTGAAACCAAGTCCACCAAATCTGCTCAGCTGTATATACCAAGCAAAAGTGTGCAACCCCACGTAAAATGTGGGTCCACAAATAAAACATTTTCAGAATGGACTCTGATAGTTGAAGAAACAAAGCAGAGTGTGTGTTTTGCGTGTGCCGACTTCACTTTGGTACATTAAGTTCTGCAGAAGCAAATTTAAAGCAAGCACTGTTTGTTAGATGGGCATTGGGAACCATGGGTAGTGAGCATGAAGGCACTTTCACACTGCAAGCCTTGTCAGAACCATATTCACCGTGATAAAGGTCTTCCGAAAACACACCACACAGCTTGCTTTATAGAGCCTGGTATTCATTCTGTTATTTTCTTTCTGGCACCGAGCTGAAAATTGTGCAGTGTGGATGGGACCGATTAATTTTTATAATTTTTTGACATATGCAATGTAGAAAATCATCGTGCTGGGATACTGGTTGGTTTTGCTCAGCGCTGACAGCTGCCTTCTCAGCTAAGTTCCAGTTTATTTGGTTTATTAATAAAATATGCTTAGCAATCGTGGTCCTAACCTATGGTCACTGCATTTCTTGGACTCATAATATCAGCTCTTGCCTTTGCGAAGCAATCAATAATAATATCCCACACCCAAACCTTTCTCGTTGGCTATCACTCTCATGTATCACATTTATAATAAAAGCAATTACATGAAAGGTGAAGAATAAATACCATTACATTAAATTAATATACATTTTGCTTTAGTTTGGCATTCATCTCTGTCCTCTTTCCATTACCTCTGCAGTAGAAAGTTATGTTAGCATAATAATAATAATAAAATAATGATAAAAAATGCATGAGAAACTGATAATACTTCTTGAGATGTGTTCACAGATCTGAAGAAATCAATTATGGAGAACGAGGTCTTAATGTTACTGAAATATTTATTTTGTTATCCTTCCGCAAACATAGAAACTGTGTAGGCGGTGGTGGATTTGAATAAAAACATAGACGGTAGTCTGCAAGTATTCGGTGGCATCAGACGAGGGAATAACAGAGGATCAAGCCAGAGACTTGGCAGAGTGTATGAGGTTGTTGAACGTGAAAGGGAGTTGTGATTAGAGGTGACACGTTTTTACTCCTCTTCAGTCATTTTTACACCCGTCTTTTTCCACTTTTGTACTTGACTGTTTATTCTGGCGGAGCAAAAATAAGTAGTCGTACAACATCTGATGCAGCCAACGAATCAAGACAAGACATATGGTCCTGAAGACCATTACAAGACAAGTCTCTTTATTTGCAATGTTAGTGAAGTCACAGGTTATTTACCATACTGTGATGTATATGTAGACACACACACACACACAAACGCATGCATACTCGCACACACACACACACGCGGCTGCATGAATGCACACACACACACACAGATGTCTGCATACACGCATGCACGCACGCACACACTCACAGAAAAAAAATATAAATCCAAATTCCATATTTTCTGTATTTCAATTCAGAATCAACAAGGGAAAATGCATATTTGATCCACATTAAGAAGAAAAATGATCCCATTTTTTTGGTTATTTACAGTTAGTTAAAAGTTTTCAAAATGAATTTTAAAAAAAAATGCACAATGCATTTTGATTATTCATAGCAGTGACTTTGACTTTTAATGTGTCTCCTGAGTATAATTATTTCAAATGCGCTGGGCCGATCCATATTCAGAACTTATTTTCATCTGAGGAGAATCACAAGTCTATCAGCATTGGGCCTAATTAGTATTTTGCTTGTGGGTGACTCATTATAACTAAACATTCAGCGCTTGTTTAAAGGCAGCTTTTTAAATCAAAATAACCAAACTTTCACTATACATGCAAAGTTACTATAAAAAATTAAATTAAGAAAACTGTGATTTTGCAGGGACATTTAACAAAGACCCCTTGTTTGGTCTTTACTGCTCTCTGGAGAAGCCTAACACATGATACTCAGTGGGGAGTACTTCCCTAAGGAGAATGCCAGGCTAGCACATCCTGCTGGGTGAGGAGTGCTTCCCTAATGATCATGCTAGGCTAGCACGTGATGCTGGGTGGGGAGTACTTCCCTAAGGAGAATGCCAGGCTAGCACATGCTGCTGGGTGGGGTGTACTTCCCTAAGGAGAATGCTGGGCTAGCACGTGCTGCTGGGTGGGGAGTACTTCCCTAAGGAGAATGCCAGGCTAGCACATCCTGCTGGGTGAGGAGTGCTTCCCTAAGGAACATGCTAGGCTAGCACGTGCTGCTGGGTGGGGAGTACTTCCCTAAGGAGAATGCCAGGCTAGCACATGCTGCTGGGTGGGGTTTACTTCACTAAGAAGTATGCTAGGCTAAAACCTGCTGCTGGGCGGGGTGTACTTCCCTAAGGAGAATGCTAGGCTAACACCTGCTGCCGGGTAGGGTTTACTTCCCTATGGAGAATGCTAGGCTAACACGTGCTACTGGGTTGTGTTTACTTCCCTAAGGAGAATGCTAGGCTGACACATGCTGCCGAATGGTCTTCATTGCAACCGTGAAAGGCTAGGGTAACAGACAGCCTGGCTTCTGGCTTGTGTTTGCCGTACTGTGTTGGCTCGGACAGCGCATATTGCTGACGGCTGTTTACTGCACTGTGGGCATGGGCGAGACTGCTGGAATGCTGCCTGGTGTTCGCTACGCAGTAGCGGAGGCCAAGCTAATGGATGCTGCTGGCTCTGGCTAGTCTTCACTGCATTGTGGAGAGGTGGCAGGCTAACGCACGCTTGCTGGCTGGTCTTCACTGCATTGTGGAGAGGGGGCAGGCTAACGCACACTTGCTGGCTGGCCTTCACTGCATTGTGGAGAGATGGCAGGCTAACGCACACTTGCTGGCTGGTCTTCACTGCATTGTGGAGAGATGGCAGGCTAACGCACGCTTTCTGGCTGGTCTTCACTGCATTGTGGAGCGGGGGCAGGCTAACGCACGCTTGCTGGCTGGTCTTCACTGCATTGTGGAGAGGTGGCAGGCTAACGCACGCTTGCTGGCTGGTCTTCACTGCATTGTGGAGCGGGGCCAGGCTAACGCACGCTTGCTGCCTGGTTCACTGGATCGAGACTCCTCTCCTTTCATTTCTCCTCCGAGTGGAAGTTGCCAGGGACGAAGAGAAGCTGAAAATGAGCTTTCAGCTCACTGTCAGGCACAGAGCATCAGGAGTAAGCATTCATCCAGACTGTAGAGCCGCCTCTGTTCATCTGCAACTTGGCCTGTACTGAGGCAACTATTTTACAAAGAAGGCCTAGAAGTGTTTACAGGGGCTTGGGCCTGCTATGGAGGACACAGCTCAGCTACAACTCAGGGGAACAGATGTCAGAACAAAAAAAATGTATTTTCTCTTTTTTTTTTTTTTTTGGGTCATTGTTAAGGGGAAATAATAACTGAATATCTGGGAAAAAAATATATTTTTCAAAATCATGGATGTTCAATTTAAAATGCACATGCTTTCAGAAGAAAATAATTATTTGGTATTGCTTTACAATAAGGTTCCATTAGCAAATGGTTTATTTGACATGGGCAATTTTTTAAAGCCTGAACAATGCTTATTATAAGCCTTCAACAAATGCATTAATGGATATTTTGTATGGTCTTTATAGGGTTCCATTAACTAACACCAATTCATGTCTTGGAGAAGAAAAAGAAAAAGCAAAATGGGAAAAAAACAAGATAATAAAATGCAATCATGTTATTAGGCCATGTTATGTACGAAGGATGTGTTGGATTATTTATTTATTTTTTTTTTTCTCGGCGAATGTAATACGGTTCCATGAACTAACGCGGCTACATCTGGTTGAAAAGTGAAAGTTTTCGGGCCGACTAGTACATTAGTCAGTCTATATCCGGGTAAAACCTGAGCTATATTGGGGGGTGGCCTAGTCTCTTTATGACAAAACATCCAGATGTCCGCCCCTCTAGATGTATGGATTCGGGCTTTAGCTCCCTGGGACGCTATTGTTCAGCGGTAGTCAGGCATTATTCCGGTTTGATTACTGGAGCACATTAGTTCACGTACGGCTGTGGTGCTGTGCATGTTATTGCGGATATTATTTTAGTTAGCGACTAAAATGATTACAGAGGAGACATGACGCCACGGGCAAGTTCTTATTCAAATGCCATCTTTGTCTTGTAAAAGTCTTCTCTAATTGTCTTTCAATTTAGCGTGCTTAACATCCCAGAATGACATCCCGGTTTTCGGGGTTTCACTGAGTGTGTTCGGGAGCGTACTTTTCGGAAAGGAAATGAACATTTTGGTCCTGTAAATATGACATGCAGCTTTGCTATTAAAAAGTAGGCACTGCTTCGCTGACATTATCCTTCAGCAACAACAACAACAACACAAGCATGGCCATAAGCGTGGAATGTCTTATGAGACTTCCACAGTACGGTTGGAAAATAGTATGGAGGATATTTTTGACCGTACTGGCAATTGCGTACTAAAAAATACATAGCATGCATAGTAGACAGCAGATAGTTCGAGGATTAGACACTATGAAGTATGCTTAGAAGCAAACACGTTGAGGACACAGTAGTTTGGAGGCTGATTCGGAAACAGCCAAAAATTAATTTCTGGTTCACTGTGAAGAAAACCACAGAAGAAGAAAAAGGCAAGGCTGATCATTCAGGGTGAGAACAAACCTTTACACATACCAAGGGAGCGGTTGCTATTTATCTAGTATCTGACCTTCACTGATGCAAAAATGCAGAGACACGTATAGTGGCCCCTGCCTGTTACGCAGACAACAACTCTCATTTTTCAAACACAGGGGCAAAGACCTAACAGGAGGTTATGATGGTGCAACTGAACAACACTGCCCCCTGCAGCCCAGGTGGGCCTGTTATAGCCTGCCTGATCTCAAGCACTTCCTTCATGCAACAAACTGAGTTTTATCAGAATATTGAGGCTATTCCATCTAACTGCCACTTGGCCTTTCCATTAACATTCAGTTAATAGCAAAGATAACCAAAGGTGTGAAGAATTTCTATGGAAGACTGATAAAATGTTCTTCAGTTAAAGGCATACAATAATTTTATTTAATACTTAATTTCAACTCCAATATGCTGTGGTAGACAGTTAAAATAACAATAACTAAAGTATAAAAACAAATACAAAGTATAAAAATGAAGGTGAGGTAGGATGGAGGAGGAGACTTCTTTGACTGTAAACACAGGCTGCAGCAAGGATAAAAATCCTGTGTAGTACATCTTTAATTTCTCAGACCTTCCCAAAATACTTTTTATGAAAGGATTTAGGAATTGGACTGAGCAAACGCAGCCACATCCCCCCCCCCCCACCATCACAACCCACATCAAAGACCGGCCAATGGCATCAGTTTCTTTTCTTGTCCAGCTTTAACTTTCGCTTGAATCTGACGGCCGCTCTAAGCCGCTTTCCCGGGGCGTCTGACGTCAGGACAGCTTCGGGAAATCGCTTCCTTAAGCGGATCTTCGGTCTACCCTTCGCTCGAACGTTCAATCACGCCGTGAGGAACCAGTCCTGTTCTTATGATCCGGGTTCTCGTCCCGTCCCGTCCCCCCCATTACCATTTGTCCGTTCTGTGGCCCAACGGCCTGTCTTGGGTTAGAACATTGTCCACAAACATGTCCAGTTGATGCATTAAATATGGATTGTAACACTCAAAATGCCTTCGCGAAGTATTCATTTTAATAAACTGTCTCGATATTTAAATATAAATGGAGTGAATTGAAAAGTAAGGTTGTTTACAAGACGCATGTATGCATAAAATGCTTGATTGAACACTTGAGAAGACCAGGACCGAGTGAATATTATAGGCAAGATAATGATTTTTTTGACTAATGAAAATATTTGTGCAGACTTAAAGTTGTTTTCAATACACATTGCTTTTGGCAGTTGATTAGGGAACTGAAATCCATAACAAAATTATTTAATTAAAAATAGCAGCATCATACAGGCCTAGATTAAATCAAACCTGCTTTGCCAGTTTAAGGGCATATGCAGTTCAATCAAAGCAGACTAAACTTAATTTGTATTCAATCAAGACTTTTAACAGCTCTTTAGGACTTACAGAAATACAAGGAGCAGGAAGAGGCATAGCCCGAAAATAGTGTTTCCTGTGTGGGAGGCCAGAGCTTCCAGCCCACATACCATAATTAATAATATATATTCGAAGAAAGAAGTTAAAAATTATTTTATGTATAGAGAGACATCATGACACTTTATTCATGGAACATTTTAGGAATAAAGCTGATTGAATTCTTTCTCAGTGCGGCCTTTAATGTTTTGGAAATATGGCAAGTATAAAATTGCTTTTATGTAATCATGAGGAGGACAGAGGCAAGAATTAGCGAGTTATACATGGTGTTCTGAGTAAAAGCTATTTCAACTACTGAGAGTAGGCATAAGCGTTTAAATGTAGCTGGGTTACAAAATTCCATACATTGAATTGACAACACAGCAGGTATTTGGTGGTATTATGTTGTGTTGAATGAAGATTAAGGAGGTTACCTTTTATCATACATATGGTACATGCTTTGCAGCTTGCGCCTACATAAAACAGTTAGCCACATCTGTGCATTCTTAAGAACAACGGCACATAGGACAGCAAGTGTCTTCTTTCCAAGTAACATACATTCTGGTTTCTGGTGGCACAAGCATTATTTCACGCCTTGTGGTGCAAACCTAGTTTAAGCCCTAAACCCTAATTGCAGCCATTGGTACCTTTGAAAACATCAGAAAACCAAATTAATATTGATTGAAAACAAGGTAAATATCATGAATACAAAAATACAAATGCAAAATAATATGTTTGAGGTCATTTAAAAAACAAAAATGTTTTCCCTAAAAAAATATGCATTTATGAGGCATTTTGTATGGTCATAGGCACACATGCTAACAGATAAAATTTTTGGTTCATTCAAAATCATTAACAAACCCATGTCCTTACCTTTCTTCAAGCTGCTGAACACAACCGTAAACTTGCCTCAACCCTCAGACTGACCGTTTTCCTAACCCTAACCCTAACCCTAACCCTAACCCTAACCCTAGTATAAGGCCTAAACCCTAATTGAAGCCATTGGTACCTTTGAAAACATCAGAAAAACAAATTAATATTGATTGAAAACAAGGTAAATATCATGAATACAAGAATACAAATGCAAAATAATATGTTTGAGGTCATTTAAAAAACAAAAATGTTTTCCCTAAAAAAAATGCATTCATGAGGCATTTTGTATGGTCATAGGCAGACATGCTAACAGAGAAATTTTTTGGTTGATTCAAAATCATTAACAAACCCATGTCCTTACCTTTCTTCAAGCTGCTGAACACAACCGTAAACTTGCCTCAACCCTCAGACTTACCGTTTTCCTAACCCTAACCCTAACCCTAACCCTAGTTTAAGGCCTAAACCCTAATTGAAGCCATTGGTACCTTTGAAAACATCAGAAAAACAAATTAATATTGATTGTAAACAAGGTAAATACCATCAATACAAGAATACAAATGAAAAATAATATGTTTGAGGTCATTTAAAAAACAAAAATGTTTTCCCTAAAAAAATATGAATTTATGAGGCATTTTGTATGGTCATAGGCACACATGCTAACAGAGAAATTTTTTGGTTGATTCAAAATCATTAACAAACCCATGTCCTTACCTTTCTTCAAGCTGCTGAACACAACCGTAAACTTGCCTCAACCCTCAGACTTACCGTTTTCCTAACCCTAACCCTAACCCTAGTTTAAGGCCTAAACCCTAATTGAAGCCATTGGTACCTTTGACAACATCAAAAAAAAACAAATTAATATTGATTGAAAACAAGGTAAATATCATGAATACAAGAATACAAATGCAAAATAATATGTTTGAGGTCATTTAAAAAACAAAAATGTTTTGCCTAAAAAAATATGCATTTATGAGGAATTTTGTATGGTCATAGGCACACATGCTAACAGAGAAATTTTTTGGTTCATTCAAAATCATCAACAAACCCATGTCCTTACCTTTCTTCAAGCTGCTGAACACAACCGTAAACTTGCCTCAACCCTCAGACTTACCGTTTTCCTAACCCTAACCCTAACCCTAACCCTAACCCTAGTTTAAGGCCTAAACCCTAATTGAAGCCATTGGTACCTTTGAAAACATCAGAAAAACAAATTAATATTGATTGTAAACAAGGTAAATACCATCAATACAAGAATACAAATGCAAAATAATATGTTTGAGGTCATTTAAAAAACAAAAATGTTTTCCCTAAAAAAATATGCATTTATGAGGCATGTTGTTTGGTCATAGGCACACATGCTAACAGATAAAATTTTTGGTTCATTCAAAATCATTAACAAACCCATGTCCTTACCTTTCTTCAAGCTGCTGAACACAACCGTAAACTTGCCTCAACCCTCAGACTTACCGTTTTCTAACCCTAACCCTAACCCTAACCCTAACCCTAGTTTAAGGCCTAAACCCTAATTGAAGCCATTGGTACCTTTGAAAACATCAGAAAAACAAATTAATATTGATTGTAAACAAGGTAAATACCATCAATACAAGAATACAAATGCAAAATAATATGTTTGAGGTCATTTAAAAAACAAAAATGTTTTCCCTAAAAAAATATGCATTTGTGAGGCATGTTGTTTAGTCATAGGCACACATGCTAACAGAGAAATTTTTTGGTTCATTCAAAATCATTAACAAACCCATGTCCTTAGCTTTCATCAAGCTGCTGAACACAACCGTAAACTTGCCTGAACCCTCAGACTTATGGTTTCCCTAACCCTAACCCTAACCCTAACCCTAGTTTAAGGCCTAAACCCTAATTGAAGCCATTGGTACCTTTGACAACATCAGAAAACCACCTTAATATTGATTGAAAACAAGGTAAATATGATGAATACAAGAATACAAATGCAAAATAATATGTTTGAGGTCATTTAAAAAACAAAAATGTTTTCCCTAAAAAATATGCATTTATGAGGCATTTTGTATGGTCATAGGCACACATGCTAACAGAGAAATTTTTTGGTTCATTCAAAATCATCAACAAACCCATGTCCTTACCTTTCTTCAAGCTGCTGAACACAACCGTAAACTTGCCTCAACCCTCAGACTTACCGTTTTCCTAACCCTAACCCTAACCCTAACCCTAACCCTAGTTTAAGGCCTAACCCTAATTGAAGCCATTGGTACCTTTGAAAGCATCAGAAAAACAAATTAATATTAATTGAAAACAAGGTAAATATCATGAATACAAGAATACAAATGCAAAATAATATGTTTGAGGTCATTTAAAAAACAAAAATGTTTTCCCTAAAAAAAATGCATTCATGAGGCATTTTGTATGGTCATAGGCAGACATGCTAACAGAGAAATTTTTTGGTTGATTCAAAATCATTAACAAACCCATGTCCTTACCTTTCTTCAAGCTGCTGAACACAACCGTAAACTTGCCTCAACCCTCAGACTTACCGTTTTCCTAACCCTAACCCTAACCCTAACCCTAGTTTAAGGCCTAAACCCTAATTGAAGCCATTGGTACCTTTGAAAACATCAGAAAAACAAATTAATATTGATTGTAAACAAGGTAAATACCATCAATACAAGAATACAAATGAAAAATAATATGTTTGAGGTCATTTAAAAAACAAAAATGTTTTCCCTAAAAAAATATGAATTTATGAGGCATTTTGTATGGTCATAGGCACACATGCTAACAGAGAAATTTTTTGGTTGATTCAAAATCATTAACAAACCCATGTCCTTACCTTTCTTCAAGCTGCTGAACACAACCGTAAACTTGCCTCAACCCTCAGACTTACCGTTTTCCTAACCCTAACCCTAACCCTAGTTTAAGGCCTAACCCTAATTGAAGCCATTGGTACCTTTGACAACATCAGAAAACCAACTTAATATTGATTGAAAACAAGGTAAATATCATGAATACAAGAATACAAATGCAAAATAATATGTTTGAGGTCATTTAAAAAACAAAAATGTTTTCCCTAAAGAAATATGCATTTGTGAGGCATTTTGTATGGTTATAGGCACACATGCTAACAGAGAAATTTTTTGGTTCATTCAAAATCATTAACAAACCTATGACCTTACCTTTCTTCAAGCTGCTGAACACAACCGTAAACTTGGCTCAACCCTCAGACTTACCGTTTTCCTAACCCTAACCCTAACCCTAACCCTAACCCTAGTTTAAGGCCTAAACCCTAATTGAAGCCATTGGTACCTTTGAAAACATCAGAAAAACAAATTAATATTGATTGAAAACAAGGTAAATATCACGAATACAAGAATACAAATGCAAAATAATATGTTTGAGGTCATTTAAAAAACAAAAATGTTTTCCCTAAAAAAATATGCATTTAAGAGGCATTTTGTATGGTCATAGGCACACATGCTAACAGAGACATTTTTTGGTTCATTCAAAATCATTAACAAACCCATGTCCTTACCTTTCTTCAAGCTGCTGAACACAACCGTAAACTTGCCTGAACCCTCAGACTTACCGTTTTCCTAACCCTAACCCTAACCCTAACCCTAGTTTAAGGCCTAAACCCTAATTGAAGCCATTGGTACCTTTGAAAACATAAGGAAAAACAAATTAATATTGATTGAAAACAAGGTAAATATCATGAATACAAGAATACAAATGCAAAATAATATGTTTGAGGTCATTTAAAAAACAAAAATGTTTTCCCTAAAAAAATATGCATTTATGAGGCATTTTGTATGGTCATAGGCACACATGCTAACAGAGAAATTTTTTGGTTGATTCAAAATCATTAACAAACCCATGTCCTTACCTTTCTTCAAGCTGCTGAACACAACCGTAAACTTGCCTGAACCCTCAGACTTATCGTGTCCCTAACCCTAACCCTAACCCTAACCCTAGTTTAAGGCCTAACCCTAATTGAAGCCATTGGTACCTTTGAAAACATCAGAAAACCAACTTAATATTGATTGAAAACAAGGTAAATATCATGAATACAAGAATACAAGTGCAAAATAATATGTTTGAGGTCATTTAAACAACAAAAATGTTTTCCCTAAAAAATATGCATTTATGAGGCATTTTGTATGGTCATAGGCACACATGCTAACAGAGAAATTTTTTGGTTCATTCAAAATCATTAACAAACCCATGTCCTTACCTTTCTTCAAGCTGCTGAACACAACCGTAAACTTGCCTCAACCCTCAGACTTATCGTTTTCCTAACCCTAACCCTAACCCTAACCCTAGTTTAAGGCCTAAACCCTAATTGAAGCCAATGGTACCTTTGACAACATCAGAAAAACAAATTAATATTGATTGAAAACAAGGTAAATATCATGAATACAAGAATGCAAATGCAAAATAATATGTTTGAGGTCATTTAAAAAACAAAAATGTTTTCCCTAAAAAAATCTGCATTTATGAGGCATTTTGTATGATCATACATGCTTCCAGAGAAATTTTTTTGTTCATTCAAAATCATTAACCATCCCCTGTCCTAACCTTTCTTCATGCTGCTGAACACAACCATAAACTTGCCTCAACCCTCAGACTTACCGTTATCCTAACCCTAACCCTAACCCTAACCCTAAATATGCATTTATTGCACATTTTGTATGTTCATGCTTCCAGAGATATTTTTTGCTTCATTCAAAATCATTGTGGTGCTCACCTCATTTCTATTTTGCATTAGCAATGATAGCTGAAATCAATGACCTCAGACTAGCAATTACTGAAAATGTTGATACATGATTTAAAGTCTGGTTCTGCAGAGCACTGTGGCAATAGGACACCCACAATATGCAGATTTCTCCTACCAAGTCCACTTGGAGGAACATAATGGAAGCCTTGGCATGTAGATTCATTCCATTGCATTTACATGACATCACATTCATTCAGCAGATGCTTTTACCCAAAGCCACTTGCAATAAGTGCAACATAAGTCCTAGATGGAGGTACACTTGTAACATGAAAGTGCTACAGGATAAAAGGAGAAGGATACAAATGATAAGAGCAATCCTAGACTGGGAGTTCCCTGCAGAGTGGTGATTGTTAGTACAGGTATAGTCTGAACAGATGTGTCTTTAGGCCACCGCGGAAGATGGGTAATTACTGAGTGGTCCGTAGAGGAATTAGAAAGATATATTCAGCTACATAAAGATTAAAGACAGTTTAGAGATTACGACAGCTCTGATTTTTTTTTTTTGGTGGGGGGGGGGGAGGGGGGGGGGTGCTGGTTATGTGTGATCAAATGATATATATATTTCTTTGGTGTTACGTTACATTATAGGCATCAAGTAGACACTTTTATGCACAGCAACTTACACAACTCCCCCCCCCCCACTTTTTCCTGCACATGGTGTCTTTTCACCCATATAATACATCTCCAAATAAACTTTTATGGGTCCAGATACAGGTCTGTCAATAACAAAACAGCTTGTCGGAGGTAAAGGAAACAGTTTATAAAGCTGTATGATAAATAAATCCATATACCAGCCCTTCTGTTCTTAAGCCATGGTCGATTAAAACATTAAGCTGTATTAACTGCAAACACAATCGGAGCTGACCTTGCCCTGGTGCTTTTTAATATAATTTTGATGCTTTTATGTAAAATGAAAGCAATGAAACAAAATTAATTAACTACTTCATTTTTTATTAGAGTACATGGGAAGTAAAAAAAAAAAAAAGACAAATCTGGAAATATGCTCCTGTGCTATGGAGAACACCAAACTGAATTTTGAATCTGCCCCACAGTCATAGGTAGAGCGGAGATTCTCTTACCCTTGTTCCCTTATAATGGCCCCTTTACCTGCTCCCTGCATGGATATTGAAAACTAACTGACTTGCACGTTTACCTGCTACTGTATGTTTCATTGTAGTTATGAGAAGATAGATAATTTAGAGAGGGTGCCCCAGGCAGGAAGGTACACTGTACAAAGTAAGGGGTCTTCTCTTCCATGGTAGGTCACGCATCACTACAAATCCTTCGCTGGCCATTTCCTACCTAACACAGTAGCCTGCTAACAATGCAGTACCACACTGCTGGTGCTGATGAAACACCGCCGGACAGCTTTAAGACTCCACCGAGCCCCGTTTCAAAACTACACCCGGGCTATAAAGAGGTTTTTTACTGGATCTTTTGGGGGCATTTCCCGGCGTGAGCTGTTCCCCCAGTTAGGGATGTACGTCGGCGTCCCGGAGACCCATTTAAGGGATGATAGTTCCCCAAACTGGGAGGTCGATCCCCACCATGTGCCCTCCGATGTTTTATCGCCGACTGTGGTCTCTTTTACAGTGCGAGTGCCATCCACCAGAGACGCAAAGATTTCTGCTTTTCCTCCTTCTTCCTGAATATACAATTATAGCCACTGATTGGACTGGGGCTTGAATCACCCGAGGTGATTGGTGCTTATTAAGAGGTATGGCATTAACCTCAGGTCCAGTGATCTCCAGGGCCTGAAGGTGGACCCCATTGCAGTGTGTGCTGCAGTGCACAATTGTAAACTTGATGACTAATAAATAGCATGCTTGTATTCAAGTCATAAAGGTGTTATTTCAGTTGGCGTTATTTTACTCTTTGTAAAAGTGATAACTGTGCTTAATAAAACTAAGGGCGCATCATAATGGCACAGGTCCAGTGCTTTAATTAAATCTGATTATACTATGTGAAAGTGGATTTTCTGCTTGAATTTGAACATTTCTTAACCCCTCCTCTGTTGTCCTCAGGTTAAAAAAATGACCCTATCCTGAGTTTAACTGCAGTGAAAAGCCATGAAGTGAAAATGCTGACCCCCCCAGAATGCTGTTCATTTGTGAGCTTCACAGGAGAGTAGCATCCACATTTATATTCTACACTAAATGACCTCCCTCTGTCTTTTATATAAATCTCGCGTCAGGCACTCAAATCTGTCATTCTGACTGAGGCTTGCATCTGACATGCCATTGTTTACCTTTCTCTTCGCTAACACAGACTGGTGAGTCAATTTGCAAACAGAAAATGACAACGCAGGTATGACATGCAAGCTTGAATGACATACTCTGAACAGGAAAAACAATCGTGCGATGCACAATTTGCTTTAACCTTCTCGAATCCTGCTGTTTGAAAAACTGGAGGACACTGGCCATTGTAAATTCTGTAAGTTTGTTATTGTGCCATATAATGTTGGACCAACAACAGCCATTTGTAATCTTGCCTCACCATGAAAGCAGCCAGCTATTTCCATTTGTATAAATAATTTAATTGAAAAATTCACTGCCTTGGGAATAGAAGTGCCGGCATTTTCCCACCAAGCATGTTGTAATATGAGGCGTTTAGTGCCTGTTTGTGCAATGTAGTCCCTGACAGCCCTTTCCTAAATTAATAATGAAGATGAGAAATTGATAACATTTCAATGAAAGATAACTGAAAGATGGACTCAATGCAAATTGGCTTAAAAGGCTTAATCCGCATTGTTGATGCTTCATATTAGCTTTTAAAAATAGCTTAAAGCAATTCATTTTCACATTCATCATGCATGAAACACACACACACACACACACACACACAGAGCCTGTGGTAGATGCATCGCTATAACACTTCACTACATGTTAAGAGAGACTGACTGAGATGAGAGGTTTCGATTACTTCAGCAATGCAGGGACATGCAGGGTCATCAATAACCTGCTTTTCTCCCATGATTACGTCCTTCTGCTATATTACACTCTAGAATATATGAAGAGTCCTTTATACTGTAATTCAACTTGGCCACTTCTTACATTTCAAGGCAGGCAGAAACAACACTCTTTTGCCAATCACTCCTTACCAGCAGGTAATTAATGTGAAAAAAAACATGTTTGTGGATATTTCATTTGTAACACTTTTTCTTATCCAAAAACACATATTGAGGAATGGACTGTCTCCTAAATTGACACATTTCTCATTAAATGTTTCAAATTTTGAAATATGAATGCTTTGAACAGAAGTCTTTCAATGGGTGTTCTGTTCACCCACAGTGTGAAATAAAGCACCCATGTCCTGACATGCCCTCTTCTTTTTAAATTTATCACTGCACATCATGCTTCCCATGATACCACTGCATTATGTTTTCAAATAGTGCCTTATATTTCTGAGGTACTATGCTGAAATATCAGCAAGAATTATCAGATGGTAAGAAAGACCGTATAGGTGTATGCAGGTGAATATTTCAGAGTGACATAGTGCCATCAAAACAAATCAAATGCTGAAACCTTTTTGTACACATGGCCAAATTTTACCTTCAGATCTACATCAGATCACATGATTTGATTGTAGAGGTGAACAAGGTTAGTTTGGTAACTTCGTCCAGTATGACAAGAGTACACGCCTACCGTGCGCTGACAACTCCCCGGCAAGGCGTTCCCCAGCCGGCAAGACCAGCATTGCATTGTGGGTCCCGTGTTCCTCTGTCTGCGCGGCACATCCTGTCCTGTCTGAGTCTGTGCTTTGGGAGTGACAGGCCTCTCCTCCTCCTTCTCAGGTCCTGTCAATCATCCTCGCAGTTCCCCTCCCTCACAGCCTCGAACCATCACTCGTCCTGTCACTCAGGGCACCGTTTGGGTATTTTTGTATCTCTGAGGTCAAACGCTCTGAGGTCCGATTCTGCGGTCGACGTCCTCTGCTCCAGCCTGACCTTGCATTCCCTGCTGCTCCTTCTATTTTCATATAAAATAATAAAACGGCATGCAATTTTTTGTTGTTGTCAGGGATTGGATATCACGATAAAATGTTCAGAGTTAAATCAACTCTTTCAGAGTACAAACTGCATGGTTCCTATTGGACTCAATTGACACTGGACATTTTGCTGTGTAGCTTTCTCCTTTTCAATAGGAATGTGGAGCTTTGGGGCCAAATCCTTACCATGATGATAATGCCTGCCCAGACTTAAAAATAGCCATTCCTGTTGCCTCCTCTTGCAGATTTATTCTTCATAGATGTTCTCACTCTCTTTCTCTGGCCCCCTCTCTCTATTTTGCTCTCTCTCTCTCTCTCTCAGCTTGCTTGACTATCAGTCTTAACACTGATCATTTTTTAAACTGTATACAGCACACTCTTCTCTTCATCCATATTTTCTGAGATTTTCAAGTTCCTGGAGAATCCTTGGATTTCAAGAGCTTTTGTGCCCCTACACTTCCTTATTCCATTATTTTCTTTATCCACACATCCCCATCTTTTCTTATCTGCAGCAAAGCTGGTTATTTTAACCCGCTGAATAGTAGATTTTTATAGAATGATTTTTTCTCAACATTCTAAGTCAGTGTTCTAAAACCCCATTGCTTTCAGTCACCAGTAGCAATTGTTACATCAGCATTAGAATGTTCAGTTGAGTACATTCTAATCACGCATTTGTGATCTTATCGCTTAAAGGGTTTTAAGTACTAAGCTATTTCTGAGAATGTCTAATTTCAAATCCTGCCCTGTTGTGTCTCTGCAAGCCTAAGGGCATCACCATATTGTGTTCCAATGAGAGATGAATTTAATTCAAGCACATTAACACATTTATAATAGAATCCCTTGTTCATCTTCATGTTTATAACATCGTGAATGCTGATTGCAGACAATGAGGGAAATTGATGAAGAAATAAGCAACATTAAATTACAATGCTGCAGCTAGAGTACTGTTATGTAATTATGGGGCCTAAAACACAGAGATTCACTCATCACAAAATGAATAACCATTACCATGGATATTATTTCTTAATCAGCTCCTAACTGTCAGCCAGCTTTTGCCTGTGCTTTGAAAAAAAAAAGACTGCTGTAGTGTCAAATGGACAAACTTTCAAAAGGACACTAATCTGTCTAGAATTTTAAACGATGCAATGCAAATACATAAAGATGTACGATTATAAATGTACATGCATATAAATGTATGCACGTGTATGTCATTTTTTGTGTTTGTATTAAGTCATTGCTTGACTTTGTATAACCTTGCTAAATCAAAATAATAATAAAAAAATGGTTACAAAAAAAAAAACTTAAAGCTGGAAGTATAGACAACCCAAAACCTTCATTTAGGAGACGGATTGTGGAACATTACTCTTGACATCCTTCACTTCTATCACTGAGTCAAGTGAAGCACTCACAGCTGCCAATATTAAAATACCAACTCATCCTCTGTCTTTAAGTGAAATCTCGCAGCGGAGGTGCAGGGTTACAGAGAGGCCATTTTAAACGGTGATTCACTGTGAGCTCTGCGCAGGATCAGAGGAGACTCTTCGTAGCCTAATGGGGACCGTAACATTTAAAAAGAGCCCGTGATGTTTTTATTGCCGTCAGTAAAATATTGCATCGCAGCCAATTCCACAGTGATGTGCAGTCCGTGTCTTTTCAGCGCAAAAGCGCAATTTGTTTTTTGTCATAATCGGCACCAGATGTCCCATCTTAATTCTGAAGAATGAGCAACAGTATAGACAGATTTATTGGCCCCAAAAAAGAGGCTGTCACATCCATAAATGGATCTATATAAATGGAACTATTTTCAGATGCGATTGCTCGGTATGTCATTAGCTGTAACTTCTGTGATTAGGATTTATGCAAGTGAATGATTCGTTTCATGATTTTATTTTTTCATGTTCAGGGATTGATGCTCTGTGTTAACTCAATTTTGGTTTGAAGAACTGAAAGCAGCAACGGAAAATAACTGTAAAAACTAGGATAAATGCTTTTTGGAATTGAATGTTCATTTAGCCTACCGCCAGTGACACCAGTTGGTCCTATACATTCATTGTGTTGCTTTTTTTCAAGTTATACTTTGAATAATCCATGAACAGGAACTTTACCTCCCATTTTATTAGTTAATCAGGGCATAGTACACTTGACTGTTCCAAAATTAATAAATAAAAATAAATAAAAAGAATGTTTTGCTTGAGAAGTCAGATGTGCTTATTTTCTGCATGCCCTGGGAGGTTGAGTACAGCCATTTGTCATAATCCTATCTGTTTTTAAGCATTTACATTTGCTGTTCAGCGGTGCTCAACGAACACAGCAATTTCTGTTGACAACTGTGGGAAGTCTGAGAGTATATGAAGGCCGGTTAGGGACTGCTATACATGTAGATCAATTAAAATAAAATAACTATACAACAAAAAAAAAATTGTGTGCTAGTTATTGTAGTCGAAGGTAGATAAAATAAATGGCCAAACTGCCCCTCTGTGAACTCTCCTGCTCTACCACAGCAAAAATATATCGGCAAACGAAACCCTTAAGAAGCAGACAAATGGCTTTCCAGTTTTTATTTTATTTTATTTTTTTCACTGTATTTTACAGTTTTTACAGTATTTTGGTTCACATATGGCCCAGATCATTGATCTGAAATGGGTTAAAAAAAGGTAAATCATTTCATAATATACTGGGTATATTTTATTTGATAGTGTGGAACCAAAAGAGTCTTGTATGAAAATTCATGAAATTGGACGGCATTGAGGGTGTCCCACTTGAGACATCCAAAACCTTCACTGAATCAAAGACTCTCTCAGATCCAGAAATCAATCCCATTCAACAGGGTCTAGTGTTATAGGATCACAGCTCAAATACATTTTTTTGTCGATATTTAATAATTCTCTCTCTCTCTCTCTCTCTCTCTCTCCTCACTCTCTCTCTCTCTCTCTGTTTGTCTCTCTCAAGTCGACCCTTTTGACTGAGGCAGTAACTCTTAACTCTGAAGGCAATCTGGGCTGCAGCAATCACTCAGCCCCAAAAAGAAACATTCTTTGAGAAAATACTTTGCGACTAGTGGCTCCCGAACTTTAAAACTTATTCTGAGCCGGTGACTCTCTTCACTCCGTCTGCTATTATACTCAAAGTAAAGTTTGTTTTTGCACCATTACTATTCTAACGCTACATGACAGCTCTGCAGCTTGGCGCCCGCGGGTCTCATGAAGACTGACGGCTCAGCACACGCGGAACCTGGAAAAGAGCCAGCCGCTTCAGAGACTTAAAAGCAATGAGCCGTCAGGTATCTGTCCAAAAAAAGAAAAAAAGAAAAAAGAGAAAACTGCTGTATATCCCCTATATACTTGGCAAAATCTTTCTCTCTCTCTCTCTCTCTCTCTCTCTCTCTCTCTCTCTCGCTCGCTCGCTCTCTCGCTGCAAAAGCGAGCATCAGCAGGACCAGCAGCCAATGGCAAGTCACCATCTGTGCATTGATTGGACAGGCTGTAAGTCACTCAAATCTACACCTTGCTTTCAGAGGCCTTCCTTATATATATCAAAATCTCACCAAAAAACAAACAAAACAAAAAAACAAGGAGGGAAAAAAATTAAGAAGCAATAGCAATACTAACATGAGACAGACTGACTGGAAAACATAATGTTATATAAAGGATCAATAATGAATAAGGTGTTCAGTGTTACTGTTTGCTTGCCCTCAAGGTATACACATGTTATGTTTAATGACTTAAAACAGTGTTACATAAAGTTGAATCCCTTGTGACAAAGTGCAATGAGGAAAACATATCTACACTAACCATGCATTTAGCTAGCGGACACGTGTATCTCATTGCTACAATCCAAAAACTAACCGCATTATAATAACCAGATGTACGCTAAGAGCTCAACAGGGTCTTCTTTCTGGTTGTGGGTATTGCTTAAGTAGCTTCGTCTTTTTAATAACACTGCTCTGCGACGATCCCGGCGTCCCTAGCAACAGGCATCCCCCTGGTTGCCAGGCGATGGCGTAAGGCCCCTCTCTGGCGCATCAACCGGACCGTGATGTCATTATCTCCACCTGTGGAGGAGGCAAACATGGCAGCAACAAAACTAAAAACACAAAAAGCACACTGGGATGTAACACTCTCAATCAATACCATGCACATTAGGGCATGTGCTTTCAACTTTTAGGACGTTCAGTATTTCAGAATAAAGCATCATTAATACACCAGAACTCATTAGAATGACCTTGCGTGCTGTTCACTGGGAATATGAGATGTGTCTAAGTCTAGGCCTGTCTTTGACATCACTTCAACTTCAGAGATCTGCTCTGTATGCAAATTATATAAATATTTTATGATGGCCAGCTGAGTATTTTTTAAAATGTATTTATTTATTTTTTTTTCTGACTGAATTAAAATTCTGCTGTGAGAGCCCCTGACTCTCTGTTGTGATAGCTTGACAGGTCGTTGGGAGTTGTCAAGTCCTGCTCCTCAGACTCCTGACATGAGAGAGCAAAAAAAAAAAACTTTAAAAACCGAGGCGCATTAGCACATTGTAAATATGCGGACAGGCTGTGGAAAAAACACTTTTAATATTATGGCTAATTTTCTTTTGCATTCACTACGCAGTACTATGTGCTGGCCTGCTGTCAGAGCATTGCAGTCTAATTGGTGCTCTGTGTCGTTTCTGTCTCGCGTGCTTCATCTACATGTGCAGGACTTACTTTAGGACATCACATTGACAACACAAATATACATTTTGTTGCATGGTGAATGGGGGTGAAGCTGGCAACCCCCTGTATCCGTGACTGTATTCACGGTACAGCACGGCCTCAAGTGCCACAAGGCTTTTATAAAACAAAAACAACATGCAGAATCAATTAATTGTACATATTTGTTCGAAATGGTTCGTATGTGCAGTGATAGTGTTAATGAACAGGCTGTTTGATTAGCTGTAACTGTATTGGATTTGCAATCACTCTAAATGACAGAGTGAACCAACTATGAACCATACTGAAAATCAAACACTATAAACTCACTTATTACATAGAAAAGTATAAATAGGCTTTAAAGGTTTTTTTTTTTTTGTCAAGTCAAATAATCCAGACGGCCATCTTTTCCCTCAATGTAAACAGCTGTTTCAATCAAATGTATTCCTAATCGTGTAATCACCACCATCATCATCATCATCATCATCATCATCATCATAAGTAATTTCAATGTCAATTGTTTATCTTCCATGACATTACACGTACATACATGAAGTGGAAGGTGTCAGCAAAATGATATGTGATATTCGTACAAAGTGAACAGCCTACTGTAAGTAAAAGGACGGATGCAATCGGAACTTTGAAGCTGAAGTTTATAATGCCCACTGAACCTCAACCGAGCGAGAGTATCGATCCGATCTGCAGCGGAAACAACACAAGCCAGTAAGCCCCGCCCCCCTCTGTGAAATAGTTCATCATCAAGAATTCATAGGACCTGTAATTTAACCCCAGGCTGCTGGTCTTTTCGTTCTTCCGGGGGTGGGGGGGGGGGGGGGGTGGGGGGGGGGGGGGGGGGGGTATGCTGGGTAAAACAGAAGTCCTGCCACTTCACAAAAGATGTGGGGGAAAAAAGAAAAAGGAAAGAGGATGGTGAAAAGAAGAGACAGCACATCAATTAAAACTCAATGCACAAAGGCTCTTTTGTGGCCTTCAAGTTGATTTTTAAATTATCAATCTTTTTTTGGAAAGAATGACATCTTTACATGTGGCTTTGTCGAGCACTGGATTGCTGCAATTATCCTGTTGGTGTTAATAGGTGCCATTAGTCCTTTTTTTGTTACATTATTTCAGAACATATTTCCTGAACTCCAAATTCAACACCAAATTCAATGTTATATATTACATTATATTATGTGAACAGTGCAGTGCTTGGCCAAATGATTAAATGTTTATTAAAAAGTAAACATAGACATATGAAATACTTTTATTTTCTTTAAAAAAAACCACTTTATTACTCTGTAGAAACCTTGACAAGCAGGCTGTGTGTATCTGCCACAGCACACACACACACACACACACACACACACGCACATGTACAACCACATGATTTTGGCTGCTAATGGCTTTCTAAATGGGTTTAGACAACCTTGAACATCTGACAGTACACATGAGTCACTAGAAACCTCTTGCAACTCTGACAAACGAAACATAACAGGAATTTCATGTCAGCTCTCAGACACGAGCAGATATTAAAAATTATGCATGGCCATGTTTGTAGTCTAGTTCAGTGACTTCCTGAAACAGGAAGCTCAGAATTACAAAATGGATTCAATGAGTGACCTCACAAAATCCATAACAATATTTCAGAATTGAATAAAAAAGGTATCAGTGTGGTAAACCCAAATTGTATATGTGATACCTGCAGACAGCACATACAGCTAATAGGTGGGATGGTTTGATTGTACCCATCAGGAAATGGCACTAGATAATAACCTTTTAATACTACTACTACTACTACTACTACTACTACTACTAATAATAATAATAATGATGACAGTCATTTGGGGGTCTCTCTCTGAAAGTGGATTTGAGTTTTGTGCAAGGACAAATTAGGTGTTCGCATCCTCAGAAGTTGAGTTTGATTGGGTGGGATTGGTGGTCACCAAAATGCACTCATCCTTCTTGGATGCGGTGGTGTCGGACCAGTATATTCAATATTATTTTACAAAAACAATTCTATGCTCATCCTCCTGAAATGCTTGTCCACTGTAAAGGACATATATAACTGTATATATATAACTGTGCTGAAACTTACACTACAACATAAAATGATATATATATATATATATACTTGAAAATATTCATGGCAACATGTAATTATCCAAGACACTTGCATTATGTCAAAATATTAAAATACATAAACTTTTTTTCTGCTGCTGGTTCTCAGGAGTATATTCTGTGTAAACATGAACATTATAGAATATATTTTATGTGACATGAACAAATTGGATAATGCTTTGTTATATATTATGGCCATTAGATACATTAAAGTATGGAGCATATTTTACATTATAATAAGACTAGGGTTTATGAGTTTATGCTATTTTATGTTCCATTGTTATGCAATCACCCGAACTACCAGGATATTTGCTTTCTTATTTTTCCCCCAATATGTCAAAAGCTGTCTTGGCACAGCTGTGCGAGTAGAATGTAACCTGACTGAAGTTTCAAAACTTGCTGAAATAAAGATTTTTTTTTTCTACCTCTATTGTATGTAACTCTTACTCAGCAAAATGCCAGCTTCAAAAATAGTTTGCTTCTCAATTATGCATGTGTTTTGCAGGGGAACTTACATATCCATTTATAAAGGAAGGACTATTTATTTATTTATTTATTCATTCATTTTTACATGCTCAGCACTGGAGGTATTGAAGTTAAGCCTCACAGAGTCAGTATTTACCAGCACAGTCCAACTCTCTTGTCTAGACTTTAGTTGCGCTGGTTTCCAAGTTTAACCATTTAAGGTGTAATGTCACAAATATCTGATTAGAATGTTCTTAACTGAACATTCTATTGCTGATGTAACAATCACTACTGGTGATTGTGGGCAATGGAGTTCTGGAACACCAATTTGGAATTATAGAAACACTGTGCATTCCAAAAAAAAACTGACCCTTCAAAGGGTTAGCAAAGGCCTCAGGTTTAGCTCATGGACAGGGCTCTTTTCTACTCTCTTGAACAACATATTTGCCCAGAGTTGTTTACGTAGATGTTCAGTTGTACAAATGAGCTAAGAGTAAGTACACACACACATGAGGGCATAGGAAAGAAGCTGTCTAACTGTAGTCCCCTCTGCACTTCCCGATCCACTCCCACTCCTTTCGTTTTCTCAGACTATTCAAGCATGATATCCTGCCGTCTCTCTGCCTGACTAGGTACAGCCATCCATCCATCCATCCATCCATCCATCCATCCATCCGTTATCTAACCTGCTTATTCCTGGTCAGGGTCACAGGAGGAGGTCTGGAGCCTATCCCAGTATGCATGTGGTGAGAGGCAGGAATGCAACCTGGTCAGGTCCGACAAGAAATCGTGAACCATTTTATTTATTGTATTCACAAAATGTATTAGAAACCACTGTTTTCATGCAAATAGCACCATGTATTTAGCATTTTCAACTTTCATGATTATGGAGTGAGTAAACAAAACAGTATTGCAGGGCTGCAACCAATGAGATAGGCTACTTGAGCTAGCAAAGATGAGAGATACACTTGTGGTAAAAGCAAATTGTCTAAAACCTTCAAGCCCTCCAACCTACCTCCAAAATTAGGGAGGTATTTTAGGCGTTGCACATTTTGGCCCAACTTAATTCTGGTCTAAATTTGTTGACAGCTGTCTCCCATTTGCAAAACCCAACCATAAGGCGTCTTTTAGAACTTCTAGTGGAGATGTTTTTAGAGCACCCAAAGAAAGACAACCACAAGGGTTCGGATTTACTGGGTTATTGTACAAGAGAATCCCTGCTTAATGACTAATCTTGTGATTTGGTAATCCAAAATCTGTACATGCACCACTATAGTTTTATGCAAGTGTCTCCATTGTGAATGTCTTTTGTTGCTTACATTTCTGTTAGCTCCCTCTTGTAGCTCTGTCTGCACCATTTGTAATAGCCACATCAAAATGCTTTCTCTCTTTCTACTCTCTCTCTCTCTCTCTCTCTCTGTTTCTCTCTCTTTCTTCCTACTTTCTTCACTCTCTCTCTCTTTCTACTCTGTCTCTTTCTCTCTCTCTTTCTACCCTCTCTCTCTCTCTGTCTCTCTACTCTCTCTCTCTTTCCTTTATGCTTTCTGTGCTTTATTTTGCTTTCCTCAGCAGAAGCTTGGATCTGGATTTCAAAATGCAGCTATGCAGCAGGTACAGTGGTCTCATTCATCTTCTGTCTGTTGCTTCCGCCTCCTGTCAAACACGATTTTAAAATCCCTCAACGTATTGCTGATATGACCCAAAAGTAAGAAGAAAAAAAAAAAACTTTTGCGTCAGATTTTGTGTCTTTTTTCTGGAAGAAATTCAAAGACATTTAAAATCCAAAGAAATTAAAACTGAAGGAAGAATATCCATTAAGATTTGTTGTAGTATTTTTAATGAGTTTTTTTGTCATAACTGAAATATGCTTCCATTTACTTCCAGAATCGTGCTAGTGCACGCTATGGCTGTCAGTTCATCGAAATGGCCATCAATCAACTGTCCATACTGATACCCGTGGGGTTGCTGTGTGTTCATTCTCTCTTTGTACCGCACATAAAATATATAATTCGTTTTGCGATAAGCAGGAACATGAGAAATTGGTAAGCCCTGGTTAGACCAGGAAGACCTCTATGGTGAATACAACCTATTTCTCTGCCAGTTAATACTGTCTTTGTGGTGTTATTTCAATAATTAAATGTATCCATTATTCTGCTCAGTCAGCCGTTTCAAGTCATCGTTCGTCATTATACACTGTCATTTGAGCTTCTCATTTGCATGTATGTGCATTATGATTCTGCATCTGCTGTATGTAATTGTCAATTAATAAATGTCACAGATGTAATAAATGTCATGTTTTCATAAACACTGCCTGATTATTGTAATAAAATTTGCAGTTACTGTGTAAACAAACTCAAGTAAATGATCCTGGTCTCCTTCAGCACCAATCTGTGATACACATACTTCTATCTGAGAAAACATAATTAGACAAACCATAAAACCTTTGTAAAGGTCATATCCTTAAAATCAAGATTTAACAAAGGCGAAGTGTCACAATCACCCTTCATACTGGCAAAGCGATGTACTGTAGGAATGCATGTTGCATTTTTACCTTTTCTGCACCAAGTTTGCAGAGCCTAAGTGCAATGTAGGGCCTCCTGGTGAGTGCATGCAGTCATACCGATGCCTCACAGCAAGAGGGTCCAGGGTTCGAATCCGACCTAGGCCTTTCTGTGTGGAGTTTAACACGTTCTTCCTGTGTCCGTGGGGGTTTCCTCTGGGTACTCCGGTTTCCTACCACAGTCCAAAGATACGCAGGTCGGAGACTCTAATTTGCCCATAGGTATGTGTGAGAGTGAATGGTGAGTGAATGGTGTGTGTGCCCCAGCGATAGATTGGCGTCCTGTCCAGGGTGTATTCCTGCCTGTTGCCCAATGCACGCTGGGATATGCTCCAGCACGCCCGCGACCCTGACCAGGAATAAGCGGCTATAGATAATGGATGGATGGACATCACAATGATATAATAAAAAATTTGTTTAATTTTACATGAGTAAGTGAACTATTTTTTTCTCCCTTTTCCTCACTGTCTAAATTTCCCAGACTGCAGATATCTTTCTGTAGCCACAGGCACGCATGGGAAAAAAAATGCTTTTTGGAATATTTTTTATTTGAAAAACCTGAATGGGAGGTTGAATAGCTTGAACAAAATTATCTTTGTGCAAAGAAAGCGCACATTCCTACAACAGCGACATTTATACTAATACATTTACTATGGGTATAATTCTCAGAAGAGAACTCTTGATTTCTTCTCTGAATGAGGCTGAGAAGGACAGAATCATATGTGAAAGCCAGAACTGTACAGTGTGAGCATTACACTGTGGAATAAATGTGTGTGCAGGGCAGGGCTGCAGTTACCATTGAGTACACCAAGGTCATGTCCTTGGTCATTTTTTTTTTTGATGTCCATTTCCAAAGCTTATATTATTTAATTCTTTAGTGAGAACATCAGTTGTGATTCATGTCATAGGGGAATGAGTGGTCTTTAATATTTTTTTTTTTCAAATTTAACCCTAATCCTGAGGCATATGTACATAATTTACAGCCTCAAAAATGAACAAATTAAAGGGGAATCTAAAAGCAAACCCCAGCCTAAACCCCATCCCACCTCACCTCACCCCTGCAGAGTCTCCTGACCTCTGTGTTTTTTTACAGTGTGTTTATGCACCGGTGTATGCACATTATTTGCATTATATCACTTTCCAAACCTGGCCAGTGTCACTATACTGTCGATCCATGCTCGTTATCCATCAGCATGAATTATTCAAATAAGAAACCTTGTACAGTGCGTGTATTACACCGTGGAAAATCCAACTCGGTACATAATGTGCAACAGAAAAGTGAATTTCAGGAATAATGAGGAAACATAACCCCAGACTGGTCACAGGACATGTCAGCCTCGAGGATTCTTAAGGAGCTTGAACCCTCGCGTGTCTCTCTGTGCCCCCACTCGGGGGGGGGGGACGTGACCGGGCCGCCTCGTGATTCAAATTATAGATTCCTCGCCGAGCTTCGGAGGATTATCCAACCTGATGCGCCCGTCTGTCACCGACCACCCCCCCCTCGCCTCGCTCCCCCCCCGCCCCACCACACCGCCTGACAGAAAGCGTGCCGGAGCCCCAGGGATTCCCCAGGGCCCCTTGTTTGTGTACGCTATCCATGCGGGGCAAGGACGGGCCTGATCAATATTATTCCTCCTTCCAAATTGAAAGTGACAACGTCCTGCAATGCTTCATCTCCAAAAAGGGGGGAGTGGGGGGTCTGCGTCAGCAGTCAAAGCCCAGCCCCCCCAATTGCCCCCCCCCCCCCCCCACCACCATCCATGCTGAATGCTGATACAGAAGCTGAATCCCAGGTGAAGGACAACGACCAGCAAACACTGCTCATCTCTGCTAGCATTACCTGCTGTGAATAGAAATGACAGGAAGAGAGAAGAAGAAGAAGAAGAAGAAGCTGAGGGAAGAACGCTCCCATGCGCTCTCACAGTACTCTGTGAGGATCACAGATCCACAGATCACAGATCTGCTGTTGTAGGCATGGTAGCTGCACCAGAGGGATGGATTCTCAACAGTTCACCTACAGCTACAAAACCTCTGTTCTGTGCTCTTCCTCGTTTCTGCAAGTTTACAGATAAATCATCTTTTAAATGCTCTGGTTTATAGAGGGTCACTATTATTTTCTGCATAGGTGTACGTTTGGGTTTAAATAGTTTAATTTGCTTGTGATTTATTGTACACATATTGTACGCATTTATGCCCTTTCTGGGGTTTTTATGGAAAAAGCACTTGTTGAATGTATCAGAATGTATTGTAATACAGTGATTGAAGAAGGGATAGCTTTCAGAATGGAAGTGCTTTAACAATGCAAGTGCTTTAACCAATTGTGCCACCCAGCAGCCTTCAAATTACATTTGTAATCCTAATAAAAATATTATATCCTTGTATGAGGGTTTGACCATTTATCTACAGCCAGTAAATGAGTTACCATGAAAATATTTTCAATTAGGAGTCAGTTATTGGTGCACAGGTGAGGGGATGATCACGAAATATGGAAACTGTGGGAAAATGGATCACTTTGGGTATTTTGGAACACCTGGGTGTATTAATTTTTTTCCTCTTAGCAAGCAATCGCTGTTATATTCACAAGAGCTGCCAAAAGACTAGACGCTGGAAGCCAAATTCTTTTGTGTGTGTAGAATGAGGGAAAATGCAATTTTTTTTTTTTAGCTCTTTTAACCTGCTAAATAGCGTCTTAACCCAACATTTTACAGCTTCATCATTCACAGTATGTGGCCCAATGGGACCAATCTGTATCGCCCCAAAAAATCAAGACGCAACATGAGAAACGATGGCCTTCACTCACCAACTGAGAGGGATGATAGCCTCCCACCCAGTCGACTAAATGGACCCTTGAGCCATTGTGGTTAGCATGTGTGGTAAGACTGTTAAAAATCAATATCTGTGGGCTCACAATGACTTCCCGTTGGACTGGTGCCTGTCATCAGTAATGAAGTCATCCATCCACAAGCTTTATTATTCTCTAATGACCTGCCGAAGGATCGTTTTATAAACAGTCCAACCACAATGAGAAACCTCTCTGGCCCGCTCTCCATCTGTATACTTCCAGTCGAAGACACATCATCAGGTCCCCCTCTCGAAATCTGTCATTTTTCCCCATTATAATGAATGGCTCAGACATGATAGATGCTGTTCTGTGCTGAATATGTTATCAATTAACAAGTGCTACCCTCCTAGTCTTTTTTAGTATTTGTACGTTTTGCATTCTGTCATGTGTAACTATTGGTTTTGAATGTTGAATCATCTTGTATTTCAGACAGAAATATAGTAATGTATATACAGTGCCGTGAAAATGTATATACAATGCCGTGAAAATGTATATACAATGCCGTGAAAATGTATTTGCCCTCTATTTGATTTTCTCTATTATTGCATATTTGTCACACTGAATCGTTTCAGATCTTTAGACAAAATCAAATGTTAGACAAAGAGAACCTGAGACACAAAAGCACATTTTCTAAATTAATATTTTATTTATTGAATGAAACACCCATATCACCCATGTGAAAAAAGTAATTGCCACCTTAAACTTAATAACTGGTTGCACCACCTTTGGCAGCAATAACTGCAAACCAAACCGCCTCCTATAATTTGATATCGGTCTTTCACATCACTGTGGAGGAAGTGTGCCCCCTCTTCTTTGAAGAACTGCTTTATTTCAGACAAATTGGCAGATTTGTGAGCAGGAACTGTTCATTTCAGATCCTGCCACAGCATCTCTATTGAGCTCAAGTCAGAACTTTGACTAAGCCGCTAAAAAAATGAAAATTTTGTTTCTTTTCAGGCATTCAGATGTGGAGTTGCTTTTGTGTTTTGAATCATTATCTTGCTGCGTAACGCTATTGTGCTTCAGCTTCAGCTCATGGACAGATGACCAGGAATCGTCCTTAAGAATTTTCTGGTACAGAGAACCTTCAATAATGGCAAGTCATGTAGGCCCAGGGGCAGCAAAGAATCCCCACACCATCACACAACCACCAATGTATGATGTTCTTACTCTGAAATACTGAATTTGCTGGACATAATGGAGCCTGTGTCATCTAAAAAAGTTACGCTCTTGACTCAATAACAGCAAAAAACTTGCGGGGCGCAATTGGGGACTTCTAACTAGGGGAGGAATAAGCTGAAGGAAAAGACAATGAAATAATAAAAGAATGAAAGACAAAGAAAGAGAAATCCAAAACTTTCACCTGTTAAAAATCAAAGGCAAGATTGCAGGCTACAGAGAGGATGGTCTTTCTCCCGTTGCACAATACAATGAAGAGGCTCTTTTCACTCGATTGACGCCGTGACACCTGCTGATGTTCGAAAGCATTTCTGCATTCTGAATACGCACGCCGCAAACAAAAGCAATCCATAAACGGGGGAACCGCATCGATTCCGCTCCCCCGTACGGAGAGAGAAAATTAACTTGAATCTCTGACTATCGAGGGGAGCCTTACATCTCCTCCGTTCTGCTTATCCGTCTCTTTCTCCCCTCTCCATCTTTCCGTTTCTTCGATTAGACAGTCATATGCTGACGGGCCACAATCTGTCAGAAGGGAGGGGGAGGGAAGCGGGGGGGGGGGGGGGGGGGGAGGGGGGGTACTGTAGACACTGAGAAATGAGTTCATCTTAAAACACCGGGTGGACTCCGTCTGATCGGCTTCCCGGTTACAGACGAAGGGAAGCTACTGTAAAAGGACTTTGTGGCCACCGGTCGCTCCGTCACAGAGAGCCTGGGGTCAACGATTGACTTTTCACGTGACGCCACGCTCCATCTCTGTCATCGGAGCACAGTCAGCTCACATGCTCCCATTGTCAGTGTACTTTGGAAAAAAATGTCATCTGTGTTTGTCTTTTTGTGTGTGTGTGTGTGTGTGTGTGAGAGTACGTGAAAGGCTGTCTGGATTAAGTGGTGTGGTTTATGAGGATGTGAGTGTGGTCATGTGGTCTGGATTCATGTGCATGTTAAGTGGTGTGGTTTATGAGGATGTGAGTGTGTTCATGTGGTCTGGATTCATGTGCATGTTAAGTGGTGTGGTTTATGAGGACGTGAGTGTGGTCATGTGGGCTGGATTCATGTGCATGTTAAGTGGTGTGGTTTATGAGGATGTGAGTGTGTTCATGTGGTCTGGATTCATGTGCATGTTAAGTGGTGTGGTTTATGAGGACGTGAGTGTGGTCATGTGGGCTGGATTCATGTGCATGTTAAGTGGTGTGGTTTATGAGGACGTGAGTGTGGTCATGTGGTCTGGATTCATGTGCATGTTAAGTGATGTGGTTTATGAGGACGTGAGTGTGGTCATGTGGGCTGGATTCATGTGCATGTTAAGTGGTGTGGTTTATGAGGACGTGAGTGTGGTCATGTGGGCTGGATTCATGTGCATGTTAAGTGGTGTGGTTTATGAGGACATGAGTGTGTTCATGTGGGCTGGATTCATGTGCATGTTAAGTGATGTGGTTTATGAGGACGTGAGTGTGGTCATGTGGTCTGGATTCATGTGCATGTTAAGTGGTGTAGTTTATGAGTCTGGATTCTGAGGGCTCACTTTTCTTTTACATAGCCTATGTATATATATATAGCTTATTGCCCTGTCAAAAAAACAAACAAACAAACAAACAAAAAAAAAGCAAGTACATACTTAAACAATGTTTTTAATACTTTCAAATCATTGTATCATTAAAATTTGCACATTAATTATGAATTATCTTTTGATTATTGAATGGGGGGAAAAAGGAAAATACATTGCCTTTAGGTTGTTGAGAACACATGCACAGCCATGTAATTGCACAATGTACCTTGTGACATAGTCACATAAGAGGTTCTGCATTTATCTGAAAGTCAAAGCTAGGAATAGTAGGAATATTTATTGAACCCAGATGCGTGTGCTGCACAGTAGTGATCCAATGTTTGGCTTGCACACTGATGTAGTATTTGAGTTCATTCATTTATCCTTTCTGTGTTGGACGTCTTGAGGATCACACCATCAATGCAACAGGACATTGATCACATTGAGGAACTCCCCCATCTCAACCAAATACCTGTCCATAACCATCAGACCAGAATCCAAATAATAATATAAAACAAAACAGTCCCCTCAAATCATATCTAAATGGGCTGACACAGACTTTCTTCTGGTGAAAATTGACTGCGTAATACCCTCCGCACAAACCAAGAAAGCAATCTGGCTTCAAACGAGTCCTGTTCGTAGTCATTAGGGTCCTCGCACGACTCCCGACGAATCCCCTAACAGTGTCCAGGTCCAGCCAGGAGCCGCGTAAATTGCTTCCGCTAAATGATTAATGAGCACAGACTCATGTTGTGACTGTGTGTGTGTGTGTGTGTGTGTGTGTGTGTGTGTGTGTGTGTGTGTGTGTGGCACGGCTATAACGTTCCTGTGCCTGGGCACCAGGTTGTTACGCCACTTGTTTCAGAGGCGAATCACCTGTCTGTATTCCGTACCTGTCCTGTTTTAATTGGCTTTACTATGACGTTTCACATTCTGGAAACGGCACCGATAGACTGCTTGTTTTATTTATCGATTAGCAGGCTGAGAAGTAGTGATAGTTAGTTCGGGTAGAGTCTGATGTGAGATGACTCTTCAGACCACAGTGGAAGATAGGCAATGACTGTGTGGTCCGTAGAGAACCTTCATCTTCAGACTAGGTGTTGACTTTTTTTTTCTGTATACGTTGTAAAACACAGGCACACTCACGCTCAGAGTTCAGCTTCCTTCCCCATTAGCGGAAAACACCACAGTTTCCCCAGCATGCCTCTGGAGCTCTGAGTTCCAGTGAAGCCCCCCCCCCCCCCCCCCCTCCGGGTGGGTCAATATTCCCGAGCCCGTCTGTCATGCACAGCCGATCTTATCAAAGAGGAACAGCTGTTTTCCGTGATGATCCAGCGTGATGGCTTGTCAACGCTCCAGCCGTCACCTGTAATCTCAGATACCTGCTCTGCATGCTTTAACAACAGAGGGATACAGAAGAACCCCCCCCCACCCCCCACCCCCGCCCCCCTCAGCACCACCACGAACAAACATACTCACTACCCTCCAGCTCCCAAATCCCAAATCCCCCTTTCTGTGTCCTTCATATTCACCTTCCTTAAAGAGCATTTCCTCTTTCAGGTCTGGGAAGCCTGGGAGCCTCTGCTTATTGATGCTTTTGCACTCTGTAGTCTTCTGTACAGTCAAAAAAAAAAAAAAAAAAGAAACAAAACAAAAAGCACATAGTATGAAATTTCTGCATCATCATAATTGTGAATTTATCATAATAGAAAATTTAAATAGCACAACATGAGTTTTGACTCATGTGGAAATCACTTTTCCTTAGTCGTGGAGAAGTTGCAGTCATATACCTACAGGTTTCATGAGCCACGCTTTACATCAGGAATTAATAGACCAACTTTAAATAATAATATGGACCCTTAGACCCTAAAGGGATTTGATTAATGTCAGATTTTATTGAACCAATAAAAAAAAAAAAACCTTTCCACACCTCCTTGACTTTCCCTTGAGCTGAACATCTTTGTAGTTTAGCACTACACATGCACACACACACACACACACACACACACATACACACACACACACATTTATATATATAAATTGTGGACGTGAGTCTCCAGTCTTAATCCCATTGAACCATCGGGCTGGCGGGTATTCCATGCCGCCAAGTTACGCCTTGGCGGGGCGGCACGCACCAAACCCATACAGCACAGAGAGTTTGGCCCTTTTCAGGGTTCCCCACAGACATAACCAAAATGACCACACGCTCTCAGCCTTTAAAAACCGGAACTTTTTGCACCGTCTGACCTGTAAACTGACAGAATTCACAAACAGCTCCACGCGTCCGTCAAATTAAAGCCCCGAACCTACGCTACATGGAATATTCGATAAATATATTTTCATTAGTTTAACACAATCATTTCTAAATATTCGGTGGAGGGCTTCAAACATCAACCTTGGAATTTATTATTATCGATAAATTCACGTACACATTAGCATATTCGGGTTTAGACCTTTTGACTCAAGGGAAATGATCAAGCTGTATTAACTTCCTCGTGGGAAGCAATGTGCAGTTTCAACATTTGTGCATTACAAATTAGTTTATGCTCTTTTCTGGCCAGAGTTGTTGTACGCTTTCAGATTGTATAAAATGTTTAGCACATTTTTCAATCTCCTTGCCAGGCTCTTATATTATTTATCTGGCTGACTGTTGTGTTTGATAGGGAAACAGAGCACTGAGCCAAGGTCTGGACACTGGCTTTTAGAAACATGAAATATTATGAAGCTGAACTTCATTGATATTTTGCCCATCAGTTATATAAATTGCACTCCCGGTGGGAGTGACTGAGGTGAGGGTGGTACAGTTTACCACTACGCAGGCAATGCAAGGGTGCACTTCCTCAGCCAGAAATTTGTCATGAAGAGACACATCATTCTTAGCAGTGTCCATTCTTGCTATATTGTTCCATTGCGAGATCAGCAGTCAAGCTCATGCAGTCGGCCAAGAAGTTATGCTAATTATGACTTCTTGTTTACATGTGTTTTTTTTGTTTGTTTTTTTTACACCTAGTGTGCAAGTCTTAAATCTTCCAGAGAGCATGTCACTACTCAATTTGCACAATGTACTGTATAAGGCCTACCAATGCACTAAAACTTTAAGAACTCGAATGTGAAAAAGGCATTTAATTAAAATAGGCTACAGTTCAGAAATTACATAATTGCATTCATTATGTCCACTCTCATTCCTTACATATGACACACAGACTAGTGGATCAAAATGTCACGGCAAATTTTTTTCGGTACCTTACAATATGATTTTACCATGCATATCTGTCATAACACCAATATTATTATGCTCATGTGCATAACACCATGTTATTATGTAAAACTGTAGAAGGAAAAAGAACGCTGTCTTGGCTTTAAAAATGTTTTAAAACGGAGAGGTGCTCATTGCGAGGTGGGGTTCGGGTCCATGTAAGAAAGAGAGAAAAAATCCCCAGGCACTCAATCTCCAGATTAGCAATTTAAAAAGCCTTTATTATTTTGGGCTAACCCAACGCGTATCGGCAGTAACTGCCTTCATCAGGGGATACACAAACAGCACACACAGGTGCAAGATATAAGACGTGAGGTCTTATTATTATGATTGAACATGTGAAAGCTAAAAAGGAATGGCAATTTCATTTGTACATGAGTTGTAAATTACTTTATAAAGTTGTGTTAAAACATTTCATAATGAAAGGGTTTCTGGTATATCAGTATTTTAATAATAATATGCTAGTAAGCCAGCTAAGCTAGTTACATGGATAAATATTTTCCTCATTATTTAAGTTAATTAGCCAATAATAGTACATGTTATTTTTAAATACCACCTTTCATCTTTTAACTCCAAATGCCAGCATTACTTTGAAACAGGGAAAGATAATGTGTGAGAAAACTAAATATATGTTGGATAATTGTTTGAGGTTAATGACACTGCGTAGTCGGGTTCGACTGAATCAGTACGACAACAAATTATTACACCGTTATTTTCTTTTGTGCCACACACACTACAACTACAGTCGGGTCTTTAAAAAAAAAAATTTGATGAAACGTCTCCAGCGTCTACCCTAAATCATTTTCAGTCCACCCACAATGAGCTCTCTCTATGAGCCTGGATGTGAGACGAACCTCACCATCACACTCCTGACTCCCATAGCCATTGCGCACCTGACACCCGGGCCCATAAACAAGCTTATACAGGAAATCCATAATCCAATCCAGGGTTTATTTACTTTGCGCGCTGAGTTCTGATTGAGGTGCTGGCCAGAGAACCTCGCCCCCCCCCCCCCCCCCCCCCCCCCCCCCCCCCCCCCCCCCCCCCCCCCCTTCTCAGAGCGAGATCGATACCTTTGATCTTTCACGTCCCGTGCTGCGCTGCTTCTGTCTTATTAAAAGGGGTCGTCTTCCTCCCTCTTCCTCATTCCCGGCTCCGCAAAAAAAACGGATTTCAACCAGCTAGGGGGAGCTACACGCCACTGCGGACATCTGAAGTGAACTGACATTTGACCTCTGAACTCTGACCTCCGGCTATTTGATCACGTCTGTAGGGTTACGAGAGCTAACAGGCGATGTTCTTTATATTTTGGGGGTCGCCAATACTTTCCAATTGTTGAAGTCGGGCAGTTGAAGTGTTTACACTCCTAAAAAACCTAAAATCAGGTGGAAAAAGGACGGTGTTTTTTGTGAGCTGCGCTGTCAATCCTTGCACAGATCTATTCTGTTTCTTGCATTGTTATTTTCTCAGTAAAATGTATACAATTACTTATTGAGCGTAAAAGTCTGTGACCCCCCCTACAAGATACTGGTTTACGACTCAAATCAGTTTTCATTGCAGCGAACGTTCATATAAAATGGAGGGGTTGTCCATGCTGAAAGGTGACATTAAATTATATGTGACACTGATGAATAGTTTTCATTTGGAAGCCAGACAAACTGAAGAGCTGAATAGACACTAAATCAATAGAACATTATTACCAAACCAATAAACCATGCCTATCTGTCGCATATTAAACATTTATCTTCAGTTCAGCTATAATCCTAAGCTGTATCATTAATTATAATGTTTGAATATAGATATATTGGCCAGCAATGTCACAAGAAATGTAGAATTCAGTAGACAGATTCTCGTTTACATTTTTTTTTTTTTACTAACAAGTATATTACGCTCAGTTACAGTACCTTAATTAAACGAATATGAATCTGAAGCTATTGTCACACCGTGCTATACGGTACAAGGCCTGTTCCAGTGAATCAGGCATTCACCACATCCTGTCAGTCATTACCACCGCTTATGAAGGACAAGGCTCGGCCCTCTTGGAGTACCTGCGGTTGGTCTGGCGTCAGGTGGTGGATCCTCTATTCGCTGAAGACCGTAACGAAAATCAAGACAGTTTACAGGAAGCAGATTTCCAAATTTCAATGAGGTATCGCCGTTTTGTGTTTGTTTATGGATACCTTTGAAAAATATTCAGAATAATAGGAACACATTTGGGGATGGGGTAGGGGTGGGGTATCATGGTATCATCACTGTGATGTGTGTGTACATAAATAAAGCTGTCCTCCATCGGGGGGTGGGGGGGGGGGGGGGGGGTTGGGGGTGTGCCAATAAAGAAGGAAAATAAAATCAGCTGAATTAGAAGAGCAAAGGGAAACATCTGAACAGAAGATTCTCTGAGCATGTGCACCGATAATTAGTTTCCTCTTTTTATAGACACGTCCTTTAACGAGTGCCATACTCGACACTCTCATTTAAAACAAAATTCAATAAAGCATT
Organism: Anguilla anguilla; assembly: GCF_013347855.1. Classification (NCBI taxonomy): domain Eukaryota; kingdom Metazoa; phylum Chordata; class Actinopteri; order Anguilliformes; family Anguillidae; genus Anguilla; species Anguilla anguilla. The sequence continues at coordinate 67,378,438 of NC_049203.1, read as the reverse complement.
TAAAGCCATTCAATAATCTACAAAGATCGAAGAACCAAATATTTTTTTATATTTTTTTTTATTAAGGGTCTACAGTAATTACCTTTCATTCAAATAACCAAGCGATGGCTTTATTAATTATACGCCAAACAAAGACACAAGGTGTAATTGATTAAGGTTCAAAGCGGTCATTACACAAACAGCTGGAGCTACGCACGGATAAGCTTACAAAGTAAGTATCGGCCATTAAGGTCCGGGCCCGAAGTGATTAAAAGCAAAGTTCCGGAGAAAACCCCCGGCAGAGTCATCCGGATCAGCGCAATAAACAAACACGACGTCGACTGTTAAGTCAGCACCTATGGCCAACGGCTCAGAACGGTGTCACGAGGAAGCAGGAAAGGCTATATCACGCCACGGCGCTAAGGGGGGGGGGGGGGGTTTAGCCTCTGAACACAAGGGGAGGGGGGGGGGGGCAACGAAATCCAATTAGCGTGGTTAACGAGCTGATATTCGGATGCCTTGATCCCGGGGCTCTCCCATGGTTCGTTTGTCCAACTGCCAATAATCACAGCCAGGCCTGTGAGAGAGCTTTAGCGTTTTAGCATGAACGTCCCGGCCAAAATCGGGGGGGTTGGGGGGGGGGGGGGGGGCGGAACTCCGCAACGGGCCCAACATGAGGAAGAGCTTTATCCTTTACCCATTTCACCCCTGTTTTTTTTTTAGGCTGCCAGGGCAAGCCTTTGTGGGCAACTGCAGTTAAATAAGCTGACTTTATGTTTCTGTGTATGCGGTGGGTGGGTGCGTGTGTGTGCATATGTGTGTGAGCATGCGTGTGCATGTGCATGCACGTGTGTGTGTGTGTTTGTGTGTGGCTTTGTGTGTGCATGTGCATGCACGTGTGTGTGTGTGTGTATGCATATGTTTCAGGCAGAATGAGGTTTACGTAGTTGTTTAATTGTAAAGAGCCAGTCAGCAAACACAGCACAGTCGCTCTGCTGTCCTTTCCTAAAACTGACTGATGGCTCCTCTTCCCCCAGCTCTGCTTCCGTTCCAGATTGGGAGTACAAAGAAGCAAATGCAGGTTAAAAAAAATCTGCAGGCCAGTAATGATAACTAATTACCCCAGTCATTACTGGAGCCTTGGGGTGGTTTGTGAAAGTGATGAGTCACCGTTCCAGCGTAGGGCCATATTGGGAGGCTGCTGGAGTGCGGCTCTAAAAATGAGGAACTATTTCCTGGGCATTCAAGAAAGCCAATCTGCCGCTGCATCCATCAGAAAGTGCACCGAGAAGGATTTTGATAATTTTGACAGAAACGCCACTCAGCCCGAACTGATGAAAATTGCCCTTGTCAACTGGTCGCAAAGATAAAGTATGGTAACAAAAATAATTATTCTTGGGGTATATATGTTAAAAAAAGAAGAAAAGGCTGAACATTAACATTGAACATTGTTTTGAATTCTGTGTAAGCTTATATCCACGGCATTATGAATCAAAGACTGTGATGCTTAAATACATTTAATTTATGGTTTTCATGTCTTCAAGTAGATACATTAAAACACATATTAATGATGTCATTGTTGAAATCTAACATCTGGGCATTGTGTCAGGGACATTGAAAGAAAAATAAACCTGAATATCTGGTGTTAACAAGTAAAAAAATAATAAAGACAACATCAAGTTTACAGTATACAGTGGTAATATTGCCCTTTCTCAGGATTACAGCTAAAAATTGATATTTGCAGCACGAAACATGGAGATCTTCACGTGAGGAGTATTGTTATTCATATTCAATAATTTACTGTCACCTTTAAATTATTGTTCCATGCTCACTCACGAATAACCAACCCCATTCCGTGAGCTCTAAAAAACACAAAGGATAAAAATAGCAGCCATGGTGAAATATGTTCCTGTGCGCGCTTTATGCTGCTGCTTCAGAATACTAATCTGCTTTTGCAACAGCTGTGTTTGCATTAGTGAGGGGCTTTTTGTATGAAGAGACCAGCACAGAGCCCTTGATATCGTTGGATGAAATTACTCCAGTTATAAATATCACACCATTTGTTTTTTTTTTTTTAAATACCCATTAGTCTCTGCATTGCTACCATGATTTACCATCACACGAGGTGTTATGAAAAATAAATAGTTACGATCATTAGCGCGGAAATAATTAAGCACTCAAAAACATCGGCATATGGGCTCGCAAAATCATAAATCTCCGCTCTGAGTTCATTTCAGGTTGCTTTGCGCTGTCTCTGACCTACATGTCTCACATGAGGGAAGAGCTCCAGATAGAAGCTTTTCCAGCCCGACAAATCCCGCTCCTGGCCGGCCCGCCAGAGATTCTCAGGTCTAGATTATGTCAGATTATGATAGATTATGCAGACAAAACTGATTCTGCTGCATGCTAAAATAGATTCATACGCACCTTAGTGGCTTGCTTATTTTAAAGGGAATCTTATACGGGAATATACATGGCAGCACAGCCAACTTTGGCTTGTCCCAGAGTTGTCTGTCGGATAATGAGTAAGTGTTCTGTGAATTTGCCACCCTCATGGGATCTATAGGAAGTGTAGGGGTCAATTGTAACGCATCGCATTGGCTGGTTTTCTCAAATTTGGCAGGTTGAGCCAAAAAAAGGCAAAACTGCTGATTCTACTTTTTTTTTTTATTAATAAAATTGAGGTCAATTGGGTCCCGTGCTAAGTGGGTACACAGCCGTTAAAAGAAGAAATTATACACCACTGATGATATCAATTGTGAAATATATTAATCTAAGACATGGAAAGACAATTTTAATATTTCATGCAATTAGAGTTAATTAAAGGTCTTCTTTTAGGTCTTCTTTAATGAAGACAGTGCTGCAAAGTTTTAATTTGTGTGCGTGTGTGCGTGCGTGCGAGTGTGCATGCATATGTGTGTGTGTGTGTGTGTGTGTGTGTGTGAAAAACACAGTCATCCTAATAACTGGCATGCAGAAGACAATCTTAACTGTGCATCTATGTTATACTGTAAGCAGTTTTTTTTTTTATTTTATTTTCGCCGACATTTCCCTACGTCAATGCAATTGAATTGAAGGCGATATCAAACATTGTGATACTGCTATTGACAACAGAGGCAAAGACAATGCAAACAAAGCAAAGCATGCCAAGCGACGTGTGCTCCCCCCCCCACCCCCCCCCCCCAACCCCCCCCCCCCCCACCCAAAATCTCAGAAAAGCAACGAGATCTTTTCTCGGGCGTTACGGCAGACACTCAGTGAATAAAACATGCAGCCAAATAAAACCCTGTCAAAGCCCCACGCTGCGCGCGGGACCGGAACTTTCCGCGCAGAGGGATTAGCGGCCCGGAGTCAAGCCGATTTTCGGCGGGAACGCAGCGCCTCACCAACTGTGACGGCGCGTGTCAGGTGACTCCCGCGCCTTAGATTCCGCGCTGATTTGCATCGTGCGACGTCGGTAACGAATGCCGCTCGTCAAAGTGCTCCGAGCCACATGCGATGTCAGATGATGACAGGGTGCAGACAACCAATGGAAAGGTGAGGAGTATTTAACTGCTGTGGACACGGCGCTGCCATTGGAGGGGCCGGGGGAGGGGGAGGGGGAGGGGGAGGGGGAGGGGGGCGCGGGGAGGGTTGTTTTTTTATAAATGAAGTGCAAGCACAATTTGGGAAATGGATTCAAGGTTACATTTAAGTTCAAATCCTACAACGTTTTTTATCGACGAGGCCCGAGGTTCCTATCGTGTAAGCTATTTAGTATCTTATCGTTTCTATTTTTGAATTATTAGCAGGCGCTGCTGCAGGATTAGGCTGGCTTGTGAGGCAGTCTCCTTGTTTACACACTGCCGAAAGCTGTCCACACTGTTTAACCCCGCGTTTTCAATGCACGCGCTCACAGTGCAGCAACACCAGACACATGTGCAGCATCGATCCCCGCCACAAATTAAACTGACAAACGTTCATGCCAGGACCAGGTTGAACATAAAGGTTGCCCGGTGTGGTGGCAGCACTGATAAATCTAAAGGAACAGGTTGGACAAGGAGAAATAAATACCGGCCCGCGTATCGACAGGTACTGTAGATCACATGGGGGGTGGGGGGGTGGGGGGGGGGGAGGGGGTGGCAGTCCAGCTGCATGTATAATACGTCTCCAAGGTTATTCCTGAGGACAAGGTGACTGCCATTGGCAAGTGTATGTGTGTGTACGTGTGCGTGTGTGTACATGCGTCTGTGTGTGTGTGTGTATGTGTGCATGCATGTGTGTGTGCATGTGTGTGTGCGCGTGTGTGTACGTGCGTGTGTGTGTGCTAATTTGTGTGTGTATTTGCGTGTGTATGTGTGTGTGTTTGCATGTGTACGTGAGTGTGTGTGTGCTAATTTGTGTGTGTATTTGCGTGTGTATGTGTGTGTGTTTGCATGTGTACGTGAGTGTGTGTGTGCTAATTTGTGTGTGTATTTGCGTGTTTGTGTGTGTGTGTGTGTGTGCGCGTGTGTGTGCACGTGTGGGAACAGTGAGTATCTCTCTCTCTCTCTGGAGTGAGAATGGTATGAGCAGAGTTGTGGAGCATAGCTTGTGCTACTGGGTTCTTTATAGCATTGCAGTGATATTACATGTAGTTGGGGACTTAAGCCGCTAATGCATTCAAATCACACACACAAACACACACACACACTCACTATCACACACACACACACACACAGGCGCACATACACACTCTTTTATGTACCGTAGTACCATCCCAATATTCTTTATCCAGGTTTTTAATGTAAACTAAATGTAATCTATTACTAGGGTCGACGCTGGTCTGAGTGCATTTGATATCAAGTAATTTTTCCTTTCAGCAATTTGGCAATGCAGAATGAGCAGGGGAGGGCGAATCAGAGGCACTTAAAGAGCACTTTTGTCAGAACACATCAACGATCGATTCATACAGGAAGCTACCAGGTTCCGGGGGGCTGTTTCCCAAGTTCCAGGAGTTGTTTCCCAGAAGGGCCATCTGTTCGCTGATGTGGAGCATTTTTTATTTATTATTTTTTTCTCGATGGTCCCATGCCAACTTACTGATGAGGGACTCTCAGACTAGCCCTGATGCTCCATCTATGCCCACTTTCAGTGTGAGCTGAGTGATTGAAATAGCTCAGGTTCCAGGGAAACATCAGAGTTCTGCTCTCTTTTTGTGCAAAAAAAAAAAAAAAAAACTGCTTTAGGATTGCATTATAATGTGCTCTTTATAATCAAGAGGTGTAGCCCGTTAATAAACTCTTGGGAACCGATGCTGACTACTCAGGATGTGATTGTAATAAGTAACACTTTTAAATATGTCCTGCATATTTATTTATTTTCACTTCTTGTTATAATGCTGTGGAATGAGGACCGCTCGACCCTGGCTCAAAAGCCTATAGGCTTTTTGTTCTCACCAGTCAATTAACCACACGATAACACTAATCCTTGAAAACATTTAGCATGTGTTTATGGCTAGGAAAGGTTGTGCTTTTTAAAGCACGTTGGAACGACACATGATTTGCACAGCCCTGGTGTAAAGGGTTATTTTAATCAATGCTGTTTTCTCATCAGTGCCGATGTTTGACAGCGATGCCTGTGCATGTATTATGGGCCACTTTTCAACACCCCATGTTTGCACATCATTATCAAATGCCTGTTTATATCAACAGTAATGAAGGTCAGTGAATGTGTTATCAAGGAGAAGGCCCGGGGTTGAATGTGCCTCCATTGCTGACAGGTCTGTAGAGAACACCATCAGACTGATGTGTCTAGAAATTCCAACATCAACAACTCTAAACGATGAACTGAACAAAGCAAGTCAATAACATTCTTAACATGGAATTGTATTGGACAAAACATTATATCTCTATCCGTGCATATACATATTGTTATTTGTCAACATGAGGACCACAGTTGTGCCGATGAAAGTCAAGGAAGCCATTATCAGGCTGAGAAATATGAAAACAAACAAACAAACAAACAAACAAACAAAAAAAAGCAGTCAGAGACATAAACAATAGGCATACCAAAATCAACTGTTTGGAACATTAAGAAGAAAGAGGGCGCTGGTGAGCACAGTAATCGCAAAGGCCAAGAAATACTTCTGTAGTCATGTATATAATTTTTTGTTCCTGTTACACATGAATTGATTAACATTTCTGAACTAATCTCCTCAAAACAGTGATACAAGGATGAATAACTTTCTACAGACATTCAGCAAATTTTTAAATTGTTAAAAAAATAAAAGTTGTCCACTGTCACCAAGAGTTTTGCCTCAAAGAGCTGATTTTTTCAATCTCTGTGTCAGTAGTGTCCTGATTTGGTTCTCATGGGATTTATCAGTATAGCTAGTGCTAATTTCTGCACAAATAAAATTACGTGTTAAAGACCAATATGATGGTAATTTTTTTTGCAAGCATTCACATATAAAATTATGAAGAATGAAGTGTACAGCATGAGTTAACAGTTTGAACGCAAAGGCTATGAATCTGCAAATGGAAAACCGAAGTTTCTCACGGCAACAGTAACGTCAAGTTTAATCAGCCTCGGAATACTGTTGCGATATTCCGATTTAATTAAAACGTCTGGGAGTCCACTGAAGCAGAATACATTGAATTATTATCGGTGAAAACAAGCCGCTCACTTCTGCCCTGATACGTTTTTTTTTCTTCAGCGCTAATCTATTTCTATTCATTATTTTTTTATTTTTTTATTTATTTATTTTTTTGGTGGCCTTTTGCATCAAAACATTCACTTAATTATGCATCGTTCTGTGCAATGTGCATATTTATTGAGCACATTTATCAGAAGTTTCCTATAGAGCAATCAGTCTGCCTTGCCTAATTAGTTCAGAATATCTCAGGTGTACTCTGTACTTATTTATAACTTAATTGCCAACCTCCCACTGTAGCCTGCCCTCTGAATTTAGTAATGTGTGATCATACATTCACTTCTTTTGGTCGTTATTCGAGGGAATTGAGTTTACATACACTCTTAATTTTCACATGATTCTTTCCTTTGCTCTAGTCAATCCTAAAAAGGCAGTGAAAAAGAGTGTTAAAATATTTCAGAATACTTTCAAAGCATAGTCAGTCAGCTCCAGATTTCAGGTTATTGGACTTTTTTGTAAAAAAAAAAAAAAAAAAAAGAAAAGAAGAAAATGGCTCAACTGGTTCAGCATGGACTGCTGTTTTTTCAACACTGTTGACATCTCGACAGGAAGACAGTAGGCACAGGCAACACAGGCGGTCACGTGGTGATGGGGGGTGGGGGGCGGTGGTGTTGTGTGGCAGGACGCAAAACCACAAAACCATGAAAAACATTCATGCTTTGCATTCATGAAATTCCATCCCTCCCTGGTTATACCCCCCCCCCCTCACCCCAATCCACAAACTGCAATGGCAGAAAGGCTTGAGCTGTCTGAGCATGGTTGGGTGTAGCGTTGGGTTCAGGGAGGGGCATTGTCAGTAGGCAGGAGAGCCCCTGTCACTGGATTATGCACCAGGAACTCCGGTACCCACAATTCCTGGGTTATGCACCAGGAACTCTGGTACCCACAATTCCTGGGTTATGCACCAGGAACTCCGGTACCCACAATTCCTGGGTTATGCACCAGGAACTCAGGTACCCGCAATTCCTGGGTTATGCACCAGGAACTCAAGTACCCATAATTCCTGAGCTATGCCCCAGGAACTCAGATACCCACAATTCCTGGGTTACGCGGGAGACAGCAGTGGGTTAAAAATGATTTCCCTGTACGCTCTATGGCAATTCTTGCTGTAGTTTCATTGAATCCGCACGTGCTGTGTAATAACATGCGCTGGTGAGCTTGCCTTTGGTCCCTCATCCCTCTCAGTCATGCCTACAGAGAAAGTGATGGGACATGAATAGGATTTATTCTCATAACCTTCAGCTTGTTTAAACACCTTGATTCTGCACTGACCTCTGCGACAGAATACATCTGCCATTGCATAATAAACCTTTCAGGTGTGGCTCTGATCTTATTTTCTGGTCCGGTTTTATTTCAGTAATCCACTTTAGCTCTTTTGCTTGTATTTTTACTCATTCATTTTAGCATATTATGCATTTGAAATCATATCCTGGAGTTATGTATATCCATTATTTTCTTTCATGATCCTCCTTATTCATTGTTTATCAGTTTTTTTATTATAGAAGTAATAGAAATGTGATGCCATAATACAATATGACACAGGTTATGTATGGTAGTATGGATTCATGGTGATCCACAAATGGAACCACGTGGATTGAGGGTCACGCAAAATGACCATATAATTCATATTTATGTTAATTTTATATAACTTACCTTATTTTTAAACCTGATAACGGTCAGTTATTTAGAGGGGTGCTTCCCAAGGAACACATTTAGAATTATTCAGCTCAAAGCTGCAGAAAGGACAGACGAGATAAGCCTTGTGCAAGCACACCACGCCGTTTGACTGACGTGGATGAACTCACACAGCGCACAGCAACGCAGCCTGTCACATAACAACCAAAAACAAACGCTGGATTTTGAAATGCAGATCCTTATCTGCCTCAGCCAAGCAAAGGATTATGGGTTCCCCCCCCCCCCCCCCCCCCCCCCACTCTGTAATTCAACATATTCTGCAATTCAATCATTGAAAATAGATATCACGAACGGCAGTGTGAATGTCAGCGGTCATGTGACTATTCTCAGGGAATTTGAGGGCGTGACTCTGGTCGCCGTGACATCCGCTGACCCCCGGGGAGCCAGCCGATTGGTCTGAGCCAATCGGGCCAGTTTGGGACCTGACATTATCTCCGCAGATGGGACCCCGATTTACAACCGACTTCAGGCCGAAAAAAAAAAAAACACTCATCTGTTGGCTGGTACATTTAAAAACATTTTTTTTGTTTTATTCGCCGTTTATGTTCTCCGAATCGGGTCGGCCTCACCGGTCTTGTGCTCGGGCCTCTTCATTCTCATTCGCTGCACACGCACGGGCGCGGAGAGGCTGCGAGCGCTCAGACCCTCAAGGTCGTTCCGCGTCCCCGTGTCTCCGGCACGTGCCCGTCTCTGCTCCGCCTCTTCTCCGGGAAGCCGCCTCCCCGCGTTCTTCAGCAAGCCCTGAAAGCGGACACACACACACAAACATACACAAACACGCACACACACACACACACACACACACAAACATACACAAACACGCACACACACACACACACACACACACACAAACAGACCGACAGACACACACACATACACATACATGTACACACACACACAAACATACACACACACGCACACACACACACACACACATAAACAGACACAAACACGCACACACACACACAAACATACACAAACACGCACACACACACACACACACACAAACACACAAACACGCACACACACACACACGCACAAACAGACAGACAGACACACACACATACACATACATGTACATACACACACAAACACACCGTCACACGCGCCCATACACATATGCACCCACAGGTACGCACACACACACATGCACACACGGACACACAGATAGACACACACACACACACACACAAAAACGCACACCCACCTAGTCAGAATCAAGGTGTAAAACTTTAACCTGTGTTGTGAATTGCTTGAATTTGCAACTATAAGATAAAGTTCTGGTCTGCAAATGTCTAAACTTTCAGTTTGAAAAATATATTGCTTGGTATATTTCCAGGTTTTTGGTTCTTCACCAAACCTACGGGCAGCTGGGACGGTTTCAGTGAGGAAGTAGCAGTTGGTGAGGCGGTAATTAGAAGCTCTTAGTTTTCGGGGGTGATTAGCCATGTCTGAAATGAGAATGTGTTGGGCACAGGCTGCCTTTCAGCTCAGAGACACACTGATGCTTAGGGTCACGATACAACCTTGAGTAAGAGAGCGTTGCGCATTCAAATGGTGACAGGTGTGCGAGCAGTTTGGATAATTTCAGTCAGTATTTCATCGGTGCCTTTGAAAGAACTAACTAAGGTCTGGGCCATTTGCCAATTCTCACAAATATCGCATTCTATGTCATTTCGAGAGCTTTCTGCCTTTTTTTCCCTGAAAGTTATTTTTTCAGCATTTTAATAAACAAAATGCTCTGTGTGGAGTGTTATACAAAATTCTCTGGCCTGGAGAATCAGTTGACTACTAGTTAACTCAGGTCACCTGGGCCCAGTTTCACAAAGCAAAATTACTGAATTAGCTGGATAACTGAGTAAGACCCGGAAGACCCCCAAATCTGGAACATGGACTCAAGTAAAAAGAGATGTTCCGGGTTTTGCTCAGTGCAATTGTCCAATTAACTCAGCAATTCTGCTTTGTGAAGTACTCGCCTGGTTTGTTGAATGCTGACTTTAAGTTGAATGCTTAAAAGCAGCGAAAGTTACAGCTCTCCAGCACCAGGGCTGGGGATCCCGGAGTTTGAGAGGTTTGGTTGCTCATGAATGGGCCACAACTACGCAGCCAATGTGGTTTTGCTCTCTTGACTGTTACACTACATCTTTTTAAGCCAAGCTTTGGCCAGAAGAGTGAATATTTCAGCATGGGAGATCAACCGAATAAAAGTAGTGGTATTTCCACAATTACTGTATTGCCTTCAGCATTAAGACTTTGGTTTTCCAGGCACTTCTGAAATACATCTTAATTACCTGTGTGTCTGTTCCTTTAAACCTAATCCTAATTAAACTTTGACCCGGGGAAGCTACGTTGTCTCATTGTCTTGTTTCCGCGAGGCACATCAAAGTGACAGAGCTTGATTGATTGGCGGCTGTCACGCTCTTCTTATGCTGGTCATGTCTGACGGCACAAGCTTATCTGCAGCAGCAACTGTCCTCTCCCAATTAAAAGTGTGGAATTAAAAGAGTGGAATCCATGGAACTGGTTAATAACCAATCAATTGCCTCTGTGTGCTGTGTTTGAGGACAGGAGGTCAGTGCTCTCAGTGAGAAAAACAGGAACGAACTGAATCCAATATTCAGTATATTTTATAAAATATTATTCGAAATTGAACACGACATCATCATACCACCATAACCGTATATGAATAGCCGTAGACATTCCCCGTGGGAATCTAGGCTGAATTTTAATACAACAAACTTTGTACATGAAGGGAACTTTTCTTACACGTAACAAGATGCCAGTCACAGCCTTACAACTGCCTTCTCAAGCGGTGTCTGGTACCTCCCAAAATAATCCTGTGTGATATAGAGATATCTGTAGCAAGAAAGAAAAACACTTAGGAGATACAGTAAACAGGGTGTATTTTTCTACACAAAATGCACCTGTGTTTTTTATCTCCTAATCCGGACATCACTGAGCTTTTTTATTTCTCACCATAGCAATGGAATACACAGTGTGGCTCCGCCCCCAGGCCTCGTCATGACCTCACTGCTTCATTGGATAATCTTCTGATGCCCTAACTTGCTTCACACGCACGCACACACACACACACATACACACACAAACACACACACCCTAACCCCAACCACTAAATGCCTAACTTTAACCTAATTGTAACCCTAACCCTAAGTCCTAACCCTAAAACAGCCACTTGACCTTGAGGGGACCAGCAAAAGGTCACCACAAAGATACATTTTTCTTATCTTTCTATCCTTATGAGGACATTTGGTTTCCACAAAGCTAATCTTACAAGCTCACACACACACACACACACAAGGGCACACACACAAGTGCACACACCCACACACACAACCTCAAGCACGCACACACACACACACACACAAGCTCACACATGCACACACACACACACACGCACGTACCTGCCATGAATCAGTTTTGGCACATTAATGACATCATCATCTAAGACCTGCAGGCAGAGAAAATCAGTTAATTAATTCAGTTTCTTCCACAGAATTCGGAGCTGAGCATAACATATCATTTTGAATCAATTTGATATGAAAATCAAATCACTATGCGCCAGGAGGTTATAATGCACTTGAAAAGCAAACTGGTCTAGTCTAGTCTGAGGGGTAGGAAATGAACAGGAGAAAAAAAGAACGGAATGAAATATATATGAATTCAAATGCCTTGTCATTTTACTAAGTGCTGTCTTGTTTGCCATTAAGATATACATGTTCCAATTTAAGAAAAGTAAAAAAAGATAAGGCCTCTCACATGAGAAAGCTACCTTTAGATTGGTGTCTGCACTTATAAGACTTGGGGGGCGGGAATGCATTTCAGTATTACATAGGTAGAAGAAAACATTTTACTGAATATAGTAACCATCCTGTAGTAAAACAAGGCTATTCCTGGGTTTAATATTCAAATTAAAATTGACCTTGAAATGTTCGACTTAAAAAGTGTCAAACAAATTATTAGATGATAAATATAACTATAATAATTAAATACTTTCACTGAAGGCTAGATAAACCAGATGAGGAAATTAAAAATCCTGGAGTCAATTAGCATTACTGTATGCTAATGAGTTCGTATGGAACCATATAAATGAATTGTCAAGATAATCATACGTTTTCTAACAAATTAATGGTGTGATTGTGAATAGTTTGACTTTAGGTTCTGATATTCTTAGGGGACTGTTCATGTTTCTGCAGTTGAAATTGTATAATTGTATATACTTGTATAAATCTTCACTGTAAACTGAAAGAAAAAAATAATCTATAAACTGTCCAATAATTTTGAGGTGCAAATTGAAAAATCTATAACCATTCCTCCATAAAAATGTACCAGAATGAATAACAATTTATGAATGTTCTGTCGGTTGCTGAATGTTCCTGCTATAAAACCAAAAGGTAACACTGACCTATGAGGGGGTGCTTTAACTAAGCAGAACTTCTCTTTGCGTTTGTTTTCTATGTGGAAATAGAAAGCTGGTGACCTTTCACCTCTCACTGACAAGGAAGACAGACTGCAGAAGAAAACAACGCCAATGGAGTTCTCATCCAGACAATACCAACAGTAGCCTTTGTCCGCTTCTGTGTTTTTCACTTTTGAAGTGCGATGCCAAAACGACACAATAGCCCCCCTTGGGCTCGGACACAGAAATAAAAGTCGTTTCAAAGGCAGACTGCGCGCTTAGGATTCATCTCAGCGAATCCCGGTATTCTACTGAAAATTAACAGTGAATAGCATTGTGTCAGAGGGAAAATATCATATCAAACACAATAACTATTTCCAAAAGTGACAAAAGGAGTAATGCACATATCTCTAAGCTCCGACATTAATTATTTGAGTTGAACAGTTGCAAAGCAAGACCGCAAACAGGAAAACCATTTACTAACATATGGAAAAAATATTGCGTTGTCATATACACTAAAATAATATGGTGCAATACAGTATATGGACACATATTCATATCATAAAGAATGTATGAATGTATGTAATCCAAACTGTATGTCTCAACATAATTTGAGTATATGTGAACATAAACTCCAAAACATATATATAAAATACATGTCCATATATACTCAAAATATATTGAGGCATATAAACACATACATTCCATATGCTTTGGAGTTTATACTACTGTGAATGGAGGAGAGGCACCATTGGTTGAAACAAATGCTGTGTGCAAAAATACAACTTGAAGGGCACAATGGAGCACTGGTCAAGGTGCTAGGCTATTAAACTTGACATTTAATCTCAAAGAATATAGGAAAGTTCAGGATAGTTTAGGCAAAATAAAAAAAAGAAGTCCAAAGTACCCAAGATATACCTGCTGAAATTGCATCATTACGACACAACCTCTGAGGACCCCATCCCCTTTTACTGTACAGTGCCTGCGAGGTTACGATAAACGCAAGTCTGGTTCATTTACAACACCTGAAACCCATTTTATTATACGCTGCGGTTCCCGGGCAGGTATCCTGCTTTGCGATTCTGTGCTGTGTCTTTGCTTCCCTTTATCTTTAGCGAGCAGCTGTCGGCGTTCCGGGTGCTTCCGCGCTCTCAGACGATTCGTGTGGCTCCGCCTCTCTGACGGACGGACAGACGTGACCCCACGTTTTTGACGCGGGCGAAAAAAACCGCCTCCTGGAGTCAAGGGGTCGGGTCAGAGAGATCCAGCGTCCCATCAGGCCACACCTTGCCATGGCAGATAACCTACCTGTCAGAGAGAGAGAGGGGGGGGGGGAGGTGAAGAGAGGAAACTGAGAGAGAGAGTGAGGGGGGAGGGGGACAAGAGAGAGAATAAAGAGAGAGAGAGAAGAGAGGGAACATAGAAATAGAGAGGCAGCAAGAAGAGAAGGAACTGACAGAGAGAAAGAGAGTAAGAGTGTTGGGGGAGAAAAGAAAGAACAGACAGAGAGAGTGAAGGGGATAGAAGAGAAGGAACAGACAGAGAGCGAGCGAGAGAGAGAGCGAGAGAGGGGATAGAAGAGAAGGAACAGACAGAGAGAGAGAGAGAGGGGTGGTTGAAGAGAGGGAACAGACAGAGAGAAAAACAGATATACAAACTTGGAATGCAACTGACTTTTAAAGAAGTAGCTGATGTGATGTTATGTATGCAAGTCCAGCGCAGTGTTTTCCTTTAAAAACCGTTGACATTATCACATTGTACCCTTTCAAAAAGCCGACACGTTTGAGCTTTCTTTGCTATCGCATCCGTTAATGCTAAAATAAACATAATGCTAGCTGGAACAATGAGGCGTACAGCACCCTGGCAATATCCTGTGAACCATCCATGGGATGAGGACAGTTCCTATGGGTTAAATGAGTTCACCCCATATACTCTTGGTTTTCATCTCACTGCGTACGCCACACATACGCTCAGCCAGGCCCTGTCTTCTATACAGCTGCTTCATGCTATACACCATCTGTAGCCAGGATACTTTTGCCAGGGAATTCTGGAGGCAACTAGAACAGATCTTTAAGGAGATAAGGATCAGATGTGCCCATTTTCAGAACTTATGATTTTCTGATACATACAAAGTAATATCACAATAAAATCTGAAACTATACGTTGCCGTAACATAAATTTTGATATTGATTTGAATAATAGCTATGTGGTACATACCTTTTAAAGTACAAAAAAAAAACCTTTTAGTACATTTTGCTAATCAAATGAGAGTGCATCGCATATAAATTCAAATGCATAAATACATGAACAAATAAATAATACAATCAGAGATAATATATAAATATAGGCAGTGAGCAATTGCAATACACAGAGATAAATACAAACCGTATTTCGGCTTTCCATTTTGGATTCAGAATTTTCTAAATAAAAACTTTAGCTAATATAATCAAAACAGGGGAAAAAAGAGACAGAGACAGCATACTAATGGCTATGAATGTTTTCAGGTATTGTAAACAACTCCACTGCTGCAAAATGTAGCCTCCCCTCCAAGGCTCTGAACTGATGAGATTTGACTACCCTGATTTCACTGATAGGCCTACATGACATCTGAATGGACCAATAGATTTCAATCATGGTGGGACGTCGTGTTCACGCTCAGCCAATCATGTCCAAGCACTCCCCCATCTCTCAGGTGTCGCACTGTCCTGAACATCAAAACACATTCTCAGGCCCTGGATAAATCCAGACGTTTCCAGGGTGATGAAACTTTCCTTTTTCCAGTGCAAATGTCTAGCAGTCTATCAATACTTGTGATGGACTACTCCAAGCAGGACGGACGCGTGAGTTGGTTTCAGTGAGAGACCTAAATCAATGTGCCTTGGAGGCAGAGAACTGAAAAGGTCTAGCCCAGTGGTGTCAAACTCGTTGCCATGGAGGGCCGTGTGTATGCAGGTTTTCATTCCAACCAATTAATGCTGCCTTAATTGAGTCCAATTACTCATTCAGCCATATGCGTTTAACTGCATTGAAGCACAGAATATAAGAAAATTTTTATTTAGACAATGCGGGTCACCATAGACGCCGGGTCACCATTGTGCACAAACCTGCATCCCTAATTCAGCAAATAATTTAACTAATTATATAATCAAGATCTGACGCTGGAATGAAAACCTGCATACACACGGCCCTCCATGGCAACGAGTTTGACACCACTGGTCTAGCCACTGATTCTTTTTCAGAGTTCTCCCAGCATCTGCCTACATGCAAAAAAACACCATCCTGTCCCATGGATAAAGTACACCAATTATTATTATTTTATTATTATTTTTTTCAAAAAAAGTACTCAACTTCAGTTTACCCTTCTCAAAGTTAATGGTGTGAAGCACCAAGTTGAATTGGGTGTGGGCGGCAGTGTAGTAGATTCGGTAAGGACCTGGTCTTGTAACCTGAAAGTCACAGGTTTGATTCCCAGGTAAGACATTGCTGTTGAGCAAGGTACTTGACCTGCATTGCTTCATAGTATATATCCAGCTGTATAAATGGATGAAAATGTAAAGGCAATGTAAAAAGTTGTGTAAGTCGCTCTGGATAAGACCGTCTGCTAAATGCCTGTAATGTAAAGGTAATGGGTGATGGTCCATTGTTCACTCCTATTAAAACAAGTGCTTTTTTTTTTTAATTCACCATTTTGATTTGGGTCGATGGTGTCTCTCTGTGTGCAGCAGAGGGACACCTCCCAGCTCCTGTCGGAAGGCACTGTCAGGCCAACCTACTGGAAAATGGCAGCCCCCCCCCGCCCTCCCTCACGCAGGTCTCACGCTGTCAGACTCATAACTACCTCTGAGAGTCAGGAATCCGCAACTGAGCTGGAGCCCGGCCAGATACTGCACGCGCCTCTCTCACAAGGTGAAGGGCACCAGAAATCCTACCCCGTTCCTCTGCTTCAAACTATTATACTGACAGAAGGCCTGTTCCAACTTACAGACCGGGACTGCGGCACAGGGTTTTTGTGGCCCCAGGCAAGAATGCTGTCCTGACCCGAAAGTGTTCAAAAAAAGAAAGAACTTGAATTGTGTGTCTGAGGGATGGTTTGGGGCCCCTAAATGACAGCATGGAGCGTTTATACCAGCGTCCGGCTTTGCCTGCATACGCTGAAGGGTTAAATCACAGGAACACATAAGTTCACACGTAAGCTAAAGATCCTGGGATCTCAAGTATGTGATTGTACAAGCAGAAAGATTAAAAAAAAAATGATTAGAACCTCAGCTCATGTCCGTTGCCCTTACTGAAGACAAAATACATAGCTTACATTTTATATATATATATATATATATATATATATACAATTATTTCAGTTAGAGCAGAGCACACGTTTGTTGTCCATTTAAAGGGGGGGGGGGGGGGGGGGAACTGTTTATTCCTGTGAAATCTAGCCACGTTCACATAACCCAATGCAATCCCCTCTGGTTAACGCTCATTCATAAAAAAACCGTCCTTGGACGGTTCCTTACATGACAAACTTATTTACAGGCCTCAGTCTGCTCTACAACACGCCAGATCTGTCCGTCTTATCTCTCCAAAAGCCTCCAAAGCCCGCGCCAACCCGTTCCGCTTCGCTGCCGTCGCTAAACGCTTCGAAACTGGACAATTTCTTCCGAATCGTTGCCTTCTAGGACTCAATCACGGGTGTTCTGTCAGACAGTCGCAGTTGTTTTTCTTACTCCACGGCAGCACTGACATCCATTGCCTCTGCGTGCGCTGTTTTCATGTTTTATTTGTCTCGTTACAGTGTCTGCCACAAATGGAGAGGTACACGGTTTCAGTGAGTTATTTGATTTTTGATAATTCCCACATGGCAACAGAAAAAAGGCTCTGTGGCTATTCTAGTTTTCGTGAATATTTACGCGGAAAATGCAGGTTGGGTTATGTCCTCCTCTTCTCCTCCTCTAGCTGTTTACATTTTGCCAGTGACAAAACTAAAATAAGAAGGCTGTAGCTTCTGATGGACGGGCTCTTCATTTTCAACCGAGCTGACGCTGACAAACAAAAATCCAAAATCGATGTTAATTCAATCCAAGTTTTAAAGCAAATCTGATGTCGACAAACCAATCTAAAGATCGATACTGATGCAATGTTTTTTTTTTCTCTCTCCTGTGGTTTGCTTTCAACAGTCCTATTCAGTAATTACTGTAAAATATGCCATTCAAGATGTATCAAAATAAACCAGTTATTTTTGCTAGCACTATCAAAGCAAATAGCAACTAAAAGATAAATGAATGAATAAATAAATAAATGAAATTTATAAATAAATAATTTGCTATATTCCACATTTACTTGACAGCTTGCAATTTCCTGAGCATCAAAACCACTTCAGCTGTCTTTACTTTGAGCAGTTATCTCTATTGTTTATATGACAACATAAATGAGACTCTTCAACGCAAACTGATAACGCATTACACTTCCAGAAATCATTTACCAATTTCTGCTGCAGTAGAATTTCTGTTTATTTATTTTTTTTACGCATTTCATCCAAGTATGCTCTGTGTTACAGCACATCTATCCTCTGCCAGTTGTCCAAATACCTATGAAAATAGACTTATACACTATGATGTTACATACAGCAGTTATTTGTACATGTATGTGCTTATAAGTACACCAGAGAGAGAGAGAGAGAGAGAGACTATTGCTATTTTCCTACATGTAGAATACCAAGGCCAGGCTGTATGACAGTATGACCCATTTTTGTCAATGGTGCATTGTTGGAAAAGCAGGGACATGGATCAGGTAGTCTATTCTGCTTGGTTTTCTCAAGCTGCTCTTCATGCAACAATAACCTAGTGAAATAGCCCTCTGCACAAAAGACAAAAGGCTTACATAACCTCAAGTCTTTTTTATTTTATTTTATTGTTATGGGTATGAACAGCACAGCAAGCAGGAGAAGAGTGCTCATATTCACACAAATGGGAAGTGAAGATAATGCACTTCCACTGGGACCGGTCCTTGCCTGGGGCTGGGCTGGGCTGAGCTGGGCTTGCTTGCTCCTGTGTTCGGTTTAATAGGCCAGTGTTGAGCAGCCATGACCATACACAGCACAGGAACCCTGTGAGCAGCACATTAATGTAATGGCCAAGGCCTGGACATTTATAATGCTGTTTGGGTCCACAGTGCAGATACACAGGCACTGTCCAATGAGAGGGTGGGGGGGGGGGGTGGTTGTGGGGGGTTGGGGGTGGGTTGGAGAAGGCTGCTGCTCCATTAGCTAATTGCTTTAGAATTGTGGCTGAAGACCTCTATTCTTTCTGTTTCTATTCATGAGGGCTTTCGTCTGCTTTTTTTTTTTTTTGCTGAAAGCTAACTGACCAGACTGGCGCACATCAACACAAGCCCGGGGGTGGTTTTCCAAGACAGCCGCAGACAGCTGTTAATAATTCAGGCCAGAAACCCTGAACACATTCTCACGGCAAACAACCATTTTCTCCTCCCAAATATCACGCGGTACCAAAAAACAAATGTGTCCTGGACATAAATTACTAAATAATTTTGCTTCAACAAGCATCCACACTGCACGAGATGACATTTACATAATTTCATAACGCTAGCTTTAATTGCGACTGGCCTCTTGTCCAGTTCTCCCTTTTGCCTTCCCCACTGTTTAGACAGAAGGGAAGTTAATCAGCAGCTATTAAAAGCCCATGTTCTATATTTGATCAGGAAAGAAGTCATTTTTGGGAGATTTTAGAGGTGTGTCATTTTGGGGGCCTTGGCAATGCCTTCAGTCATCATGTCTGGTGCCAGCTACACCCCACAACACCTTATCTACCAGACCGGCTAAGCTCTTGCTCCGGGTTAAAAAATAAATAAATAAATAAATGTTTATCAACCCTCACATGGCATTGTAGGCTATGAGAGTAGACTCTCTCAGAATCTGTCACGTACAGAAACACAAAGCAGGGCTTCTCAATCCTGTTCCAGGTGATCGAGTTTAGCACATCCGATTCTACTAATTAGTAGCTCAATGAGATCACCTGGCAGTGGAATGAGGTGCGCTTTGTTAGGA
Source organism: Anguilla anguilla (assembly GCF_013347855.1). NCBI lineage: Eukaryota > Metazoa > Chordata > Actinopteri > Anguilliformes > Anguillidae > Anguilla > Anguilla anguilla. The sequence goes on along the minus strand of NC_049203.1, from coordinate 67,358,617 downwards.
TTGGAGTGAAAACCTACAGGACAGTAGATCCCCAGGAACAGGGTTGGGCAGCCCCAATCTAGCTGTTGAATGAGGTGCGCTTTGTTAGGGTTGGAGTGAAACCTACAGGACAGTAGATCTCCAGAAACAGGGTTTGGCAGCCCTGTCCTAGGGACAAGTCTGGGTTCAGCACTGACAAAAAAAAAAAAAAAAACATTTAGAATCAGGTTAGCCTCAAAGGGAGTAATTACCGTCTGTGGTCACAACAGATGTGTCACTGCAAGGTCTCTCCTTGGGACCAAGCCAGAAAAGAGGCCTACTGCTTTAGAATACAAAGTAGAGGTAAACACAAGATATTAAAATTAAACCATGCTAAGTGGACAAAGATGGAGTTTAAGGAAAAAGCAATGAGTCTTCATAAAACTCATTTTATCACCGATGCTTAACGTTGATTTGCAAATTACAGGTAAATTAACTACTAATGACATATGCTTGTTATTTCAGTGGAAAATGTCACTGCATGTCCACAAAAAAAAAAAAAATAACTTTTTTTATTTTATTAAGTCATTAAGTATTATAAAAAACATTTCATTTTCCTAACTAGACCAGGAAAAAAATGACTAAGAAGACTTACCTCCCAGAAACAATTAGGTATACATAGATTTTGCCTTGTAACTATCATGAGCTATAATGGGATTTTGCTTTGATGGCATTATTTTGAGAATGTCAAACATAACCTATATGCTTCCAAATTCTAATTGGTCCCTACTCTTGACAATGATACCATTCTGAATAAATATACCACGAGACTAGAAATACTGAACAAGCATTTTTATCAGTGTAGACATTGAACCATTATGGCTGTAGATCAGCATGGCAGATATTAGGTAATAGAGTAGCCGAGAAAGTAATAATAGTTAACCTCTCTCAAGAGCACACAAGTATAAGCGACTCATAAAATAAACACGATGTTGATTTTTACCTGATTCGGTGAAATGTTTGTCTCCTGCATGGATGCAGCAGCCTGCGGTCTTCCGGAACTTTCCGGAATTTTCCGGAACGCATGACCTACAAATGCAAGTTCGGAAAACCGACCGCTATCGCCGCGCACTGTTCCGGAAACCGCACATTCTCATTAATGCGCTCCCAACACACCTCCGTCCCCTTCTCAAAGCTTTAAACACGTTTTTATGCTAATTCATGTTGCCATCTGTGTTTAATTATCTACCGTTCCAATTTGGAAAGGGATGATTGCACAGGGTGGGACCGTTATATCCCTTCCAGATCTAACAGGAAGTGACAAGTGAGGGGCGACATAGCTCAGGAGGTAAGAGCGGTTGTCTGGCCAGTCGGATGGTTGGCGGTTCGATCCCCCGCCCTGGGCGTGTCGAAGTGTCCCTGAGCAAGACACCTAACCCCTAATTGCTCCCAATGAGCTGATTGGTACCTTGCATGGCAGCCTTTCACTGTTGGTGTGTGAGTATGTGTATGAATGGGTGAATGAGAGGCATCAATTGTAAAAGCACTATTTACCATTTAGGAATGTCCTGGAACAAAATGCATCAGTGTGTCAGGTTTTCAGTACAGAGTCAGGACTGATCAAGTTATCTGTCCACTCATCGATTGACCCTGCAACCCACCAATGAACACAAAAATGTGTAATCGGCTATTCATACTCACAAAAGTAATTTTCAGTCATGTATTCTGTACCTAAAATAATCACATTTAATTTAAATATTGCATGCAGCCGTTTTCAGTCATGTATTCAGTATCTAAAATAATCACATTTAATTTAAATATTGCATGCAGCCGTTACTTGGTTAAACTTAGTTGTAAGGCAGTGTACTGTACATGCATAGTAGTGATTTGATTCATGGCCACAATGTGCAATAATTTTTCCATTGCAATTTATTACTTCTACCACATGTAATAGGAAATACTGAAAGGTTAAATGACTCCCCCTTCATACCTCACTGAGTTACTTAATCATTTATAGAAAGCAGTTTTAACAATTTACTGTACCAGGAGTTGCATGCATTTATATGAAGTTACATTAACTTTGCAGTTAAACCTTAAAACAAAGTTATACTTGATCTTTAAAATTAATGTGTCACAGTCACATAATTTAATTTGAATAAGCATTTGCTTAAAATTACTACCACTTCTACAACGTGGTATATAAACATAAATGTGACATAAATTGACCGAATGCATATAGGACACAGGAAATTAGACTACATGCAGTGTTGTCCTTTGGTATCTGGGATACCAAAATCTGATGACAAGCTGTCCAGCTGGATGACGGCATTTGAAAAATAAGCACCCGGCACAGAGATCATAAGGGAAGACTGCCGTGTGTGTGAAGTGGTTTTGAATGCGCAAATGTGAATGTGACCTATGGGACGACATAGCTCAGGAGGTAAGAGCGGTTGTCTGGCCAGTCGGAGGGTTGTCGGTTCGATTCCCTGGCCTGGGAGTGTTGAAGTGTCCCTGAGCAAGACACCTAACCCCTAATTGCTCCCAACAAGCTGATTGGTACCTTGCATGGCAGCCTTTCACCGTTGCCGTCTGAGTGTGTGTGTGTGAATGGGTGAATGAGAGGCATCAACTGTAAAGCGCCTTGGATATATAAATACATAGATGAAAGCGTACATGAAATACATAGACTTTTTTTATTTTATGTATTTATTTTTTTTGCCATTTTTCTCCCAGTTCAGTCGTTATACCAATTCCACCGCGTGTATCACACAGTCCTGGTCGACGCGCTGTCCTCTGTCGGTCTGGGGAGGGCGTAGGCTACCGCGTGCCCCCCCCTTCGATACGTGCGGAGTCGCCAGCCTGCTCGTTTTCACCCGACAGCGAGACTCCGACGTGACTTTAATGTTTCTTTGGGGGGTCCCCCCCTCGCCGAAAGGCCCAGAGCAGCGGGGAGACGATTTGTCGGAAAGAGAGATCCCCGAGGCCGCGGAGATGACTTTTCATCGATTCGCCTCGCTGCGTACGCCCCATGATTATGAAGCCGGGACGACTATAAAACCCCCCGAAATCAATGCTGCCCCTGCTTGCTCTGCGGAGGAGCCGACCAGAGCGATGTTTTCATTCATTTAGCCTCTCCGTTTCCTGTTTCCTGGAAACCCAGCCGACTCCGTAAATTAAAAATATTGAAAACACTTCTGTTGATAGAGTCTTTTTTTTAATTTTTTTTTTTTACATGCTAGGTTATATTAAATTGGCACTGTGTATATAGATTTATGGATTATAGCCCGACTCCTACTTCCACCCACATAAATGCATATACTGTACTATATACACACAAACACCTATGCACATAAGAAGGCAGATATTCTGAAAAAAAATATGGAGCATAATATTGCTATGTAAACTGGCTGGTTAAAATGTAATAAAAATGTCCCATAAATTAAATGTTGTGATTGTGTTATTACTATAACATGATTGTTCCTATGAATTATAATTGGGGATGGGTATCATTTAACATTTTTAGGTTCTGCTTCTTTATTTCAATACCAATTTGAAATTTAGAGGCAATAACTTAACAAGTAAGCAGTGATAGAATTGTTTTGGCATTGTTGACAATCATGGCCTTATTATTAACTGTGGAAATCTCACGAACACGAGTATGTCTGTAAATGGTTTTTAAGATTTGTCTTCAAAAAGAATGACTGCATGTGACTAAATGACTAATGTGACTATATGACTAATGTCATAAAAGAAAATAAACATTTCAGATATTTTTATATTTGCTGCTACAGCCTCCTTCATTTTCAAATAATGAGTCAATTATGTGATGTTGTTATATGACATGCTGTAATTTGTTTTTATTCATCCATAATGCATGCCACTTTAATTTCTAAAACAAACTAAAACGTCTTTTCTGAAACTATTTTTTGTAAAGATAAAAGGAACATTCATATTCATCACGGTTAGAAATATGTTATGTACAGTTGTTTTAATCTGCAGAACTTCATGCTAAGGAATCTGTTTAGTTTCTCAGATATCTGACTGGATGCAATACTTTACAAAGCAAAAGTACACATCTCTCTCTCTCTCTCTCTCTCTCTCTCTCTGTTGAAATGCATGTCCAGTCTGGCGGAATGTCTGCAGAAATATAGTTTATTTTTATTTTTATTAAACTTTTTTTTAGCGGTGGCGTTCCCATGATTCCCTGTCGTAGACATAGTAGGCGGCAGACGGGCATATTTCTTTTTATTCACAGACTCTATTTATTTGGTGGCTCAATTTCTCATTCTTGTCAAACTCTCCTTAACTCCTCCCCCCCCCCCCGCCGCCACCGCCGCCGCCGCCGCCGCCGCTGAGCTCCACTGCCCCCGCTGATTAACAGGACCGCCTTAATGGCGGGCGGGCGCTTCATTGCCCATTTCATTGCTTGGTTATCTCTGTTTTTTGGCCCTTGTTTTATTGGCTATGCCTGTCCATGACGCGCTCTCTCTCTCTCTCTCTCTCTCTCTCTCTCTCTCTCGAGTTCCAACGGCTGGAGTTGTCTGAGGACCGTTTATTTCGCCTCTCGGCCCAGCGCGTACTGGATCCCTCTGGTTCTGTTTCTGGTCAGCGAGCAGCGGCAGGTTAACCATAGCAGCGCAGCCACGCTCGACGCTCTTACGTGCCACGCCCATACGTTCAGGCATGAGTAGACATTTTTTTTTTTTCCCCACTGGATTTATTGATGCAGGGTGTCAGCGGAACCGTTGCCCATCGCCGCAGCGTAATAATACAGCCTTCCTCGGAATTAACCAATTTCTTCTTTATTCTTCGTTCTTCATTCTTCAACCGCGTTAACAGAGGCAGAAGCCGAATTCGCGGTCAAATATTTCCGCTCTCGCACGACCGCTTCACATTTCTCTGTTAGCATCGGGGTCTGTGAAGTGGATGCACATTTATGCGCGCGAGATTTGCTTCAACAATCATAGGAGAAGCAGCGGGGAAGCGGGCTGGGAGGGCGGGGCGAGATTGTCTCCCTCTTGGCGGGTCTGTCTTTAGGCCAGCCATCCTTAATGATGACACAATTATCTGCTCCAATGACAGATTATCAAAATCAGCTTAGCTCCTGAAAGTATGAGAGAGAGAGAGAGAGAGACAGAGAGAGAGAGAGAGAGAGAGAGAGAGAGAGAGAGAGAGAGAGAGAGAGAGAGAAACTTGGAATGCAACTGACTTTTAATGAGGTAGCTGATGCGATGTCGTATATGCAAGTCTTGCACATTGTTCTTCTTTAAAAACCATTAACATCATCATGTCTTATAGGAAACCCATTTTGAAAAGATGGTACCTTTGAGTTTTCTTGGCATTTGGATCTGCAAAATTAAAGTGAGAGAGAGAGAGATAGCAGGTTAGGCACTTGCTATTCTTCTTTACTTGATTGAATTTTTATTCACAATACTTGAATATTGAACATGACATATCATGTTATGATATTCATGGAACCATGAAAATATAGTTTTATCAATAAGTGCATAAAACGAAAGTCGCTTCAACGAATATTCATGCATGCAGGGGGAACAATATTGCCGATACATATTCAATGACAGTTTTGCACAGATATACCATGCTTTCCTGCCACCCCCGCACTTCTGTATAGGCTATAATTTTCACACACACACAAAAAAATGCCCATTATGTCCTATGAGGATTTTTCATGATTAACAGTGATTACAGAGAGCTTTGCAGAGCTGGTCAGCTAATGCTCGAACCTGCGGAAGTACCACTCAGGAGCCATCACTCAGCCATTTGTGAGGTGTGAGGGTGTCCTCTGTACGATAGGTAAAGCAAAGTGTCCCTCGGACAGCTCACACCTGTTAATGGCCCGCACCTGTTAAACGCTCTCGTTGTACCTTGGGGCTTATAGGGTGGCACACGGGTCAGCCCATTCATCCCCTACAGTGCCACACGTACAGGTGAAAGTGACCGAGAGGTGACTCAAGTGTAATTCAAGGTAAAAAGAGGGTTTTTTTAAATAAATAAAAAATCAGAACACGCATCCATTTTTTATGGAACACTGTAAATGTAATAATGTATACCTTTAAGAAAAATAATACTCTGTTCTCTGGGGACTATAATTTTCTTCTGGATTTTTAATTTCTGTTCCTCTACCAGGTCTGAACCATATGGCCACTGATGACTGCCTGGTCTGATGCTTTACTTTTCCAGCTGGTTCTCATAAAAAACCTACACATTAAAAATATGATGCTTAAAAATGTTTGAACCCATTTTGGGTAATGCAAGATGTAACACTGCTACTCTGCAAATACACAGAGCCAATGATACTGTACATTAGTGGGACTGTGTGTCTTGATTATGATTATGATTCGAAATCTGGAAGACTACCTGCGATGAGCAAACATAATTTATTTCATTTCAATGTTTGCAAATTTCATCACGTGCAATGGTTTATTTATTGGAAGGTAGGCACTATGTGTGTTCCCAAGAATATATATATATATATATATATAATGGCAGCAAGGTGGTGCAGTGGATAGCACTGTTGCTTCATGGCATGAAGGTCCAGACAAGGAAGTCTAGCATAGTTGAATCCCGGCCAGTGCCTTTCTGTGTAGAGTTTGCACGTTCTCCCAGTGTCCCCTTGACTTTCCTCCGGGTACTCCAGTTGCCTCCCACAATCCAAAGACGGATTAATTGGAGAGTATGAATGGTGTGCATGCGCCCTGCAATGGAACTGTCGAACTGTCCAGGGTGTATTCCTGACTCTCAGCCAATGCATGCTGGGATAGGCTCCAGCACCCTGCCCAGGAATAAGCGAGTATAGATAATGGATGGATATATATATATATTCTGGGAACTACTCACTGGTTGGTTTCTGTTGAGAAGCACGCATAATGATATTATAATGTACAGCGAAGAAACACTGGATTTCCACGGCAACATATTCATCAGGCTTTCCCTTTAAAGGGCACAAAGATTTTTGTGGCCAGTTAGAATGGATGAGACGGAACCAGAGTAAATGAAATTACATTTATCAGCGCGGAGCACGGCGCAGCACGGCGCGGCAGACACGCTGCGATATAATCAACCGGATCTTCCCAAGAAGGTAAACACAATTCACGCCCCCCACTTCTGACGCATTTGTTATGGGAGCAATAATCATTTACAGTCCGTATTGTCAACCGTCCCGTGGCCGGTGCAATCAATTCCATTCTCAACGCGTCTCTGGTCCCCTCAACTGTGAAATTGCAGAACTGCATCAAAGGAGGAAAAATAAATTAAAAGTAGCATCGTAATGTATAATGTCGTATGTGTGGCATGATGCTAAATTCTCATCCTATCACGCCTAACTAATATGCTGGCTAGATCTCGGTTGGCCCATTTCCATAACTGAGGCGCGTGTATTTATCGCTTTTAGTTTGCACATAACTACAGGGCCCTGCGATAGATCGGCGGCCAGTCCAGAGTGCGTTCCTGCCTCTCGCCCCAACGCATGCTGGGATAGGCTCCAGCACCCGTCGCGACCCTGCTCAGGATAAGCGGGTATAAATAATGGATGGACATATCTGCAGGTTTGCAACTGCCATCCCCGAAGGTTGGCAATTCTAGTAATCAGGGCATAGTTCATTATTATTGATTGTGTGAGTGTATGTACTCATGCTTCTGTGACTGTGTAGATGGTAAAAGTCGAGAACATGCACGTAGCACTGCACAGTAAAATGTCCAGTGCAGACCTGGGTCAAATACATATTTATTTTGGATTCAAATACTTTTCTACGCTTTACTGATCTTGTCTGGTGTATTGGGACCAATGAAATACTCTCAAAAAGGGCAAACCCCGCCTTCTGGTCATATCGGCAGGCTCAGTTACACCAGGCAAAATCAATAGAGCACGGAAAAGTATTTGAATCCAAAACAAATACGCATTTGATCCGGGTATGATCCACTGTTAAATTAACTCTTACAGCATACGGTCCTGCTCTGGTCCAGTGTAGGCCCAGCTCATGTATTCCGCTCGAGTTGAATTGACACTGGACTTTTTTTACGGTGTGCCTCCACACGTTCACTCAGTTGGCTAGCCAGACCCACGCACCGCGCCAGGGCCGTGGGTTACCTTGCCCGCTCCTCCGGAGAACCGTTCACGCGTCTGAATTATTCAGTGACGGAGGGAAATATCTCACTAATCCTGGATGACCTTGCATCTCCAGCGATGATGGATGTGATCTCACTTTTATTCATCGGCTCCCGGAATCCGCCCGGCGCGCCTCTCCCAGAGCTGTTAAATCTGTCGCGTTGGCTCTCCGCGCACCAATCACTTACCCACAGCGGCAGCCTGCAGGGCCTCTTAGTCCCGTGGAATGTGGCCATGTTGAAGGGGTACAAATATCGCTTGTTGTAAATGGTACTGTGAGAGAAACTCAACTTCTGTCCTCCGCTTTCCAAAAATAAAGTCACTGTGGAGGTACATTTGTGTTCTGGAACAAATTTACAAAATGTACCCAGGAGGTACAATGTTTGTACCTTTTAGGCACTTTTTTGTACTTGTTTTTTTTTCTGAGAGTGCATTTACTAAACATTCTGTTGAAATGTTCAGTGTTAAATGAACTCTTCCAGAGCACACACTGTCCCTATTGGGCTCATATGCAGTCTGTTAGAGGTGAACTAACACTGTACTGTTCACTGTGTATGAAATGGTCTGGCTGTTCGATGGCCTGAGTCATGATTGGAGGGAATGAATTGGAAACTCTACAGGGCAGATTCATAAAAACTGAAATGAGGCGAACAATATATTTCGCGAAGCTGTTAAAAAAATAATTCAGATTGACAATAGCATTACGATGACAATAAGGTTAGTGGGGAGAAATCAGACATGACCATTTGAACACAGAGTGATGATCAGAAAGATCTAAGTCAGCGTTCTAGAACTCCATTGTTCCAGTTACCAGCGGTGACTGTTACACCAGCCTCAGAATTTTCGGTTAAGAACATTCTAATCACATATTTGTAACCTCACTACTTATTAAAGAGTTAATAATGCAGCATCATCTTTGTCCAGCTGGCAGGCACGGCAGTGGGTCCTGTTCAAGGGCACAGGGCCAGATTTGTCAGTCCTCTGGCACCGTGGACCGACCTGGGCACAGTTCAAATTGACCCTCAGCTCATTGCAACCGTGTCCACAAGTATTTATAGGAGATACTTTCAGCTATGAATAGTTCAAGTGTGTTGCCTGAGAGATCACACATCTAGAATTGGATTTTTAAAAAGGAGGACAGGGGGTTGGCAGGGATAGTATTATGAACATAATACTAGGCTATTTGTTTGTCATATGGTCTATGGAACGAGCTAAAATGAATCAGACATTTTCACACCAGGACCAATATTGTCCATCCCAAAAGATGAACTGTCCAGGAAGAGGTGAGCCTAATGTATCGCTTAATTCATTGCATTGTTAATTAGGTACATGCTAGAATTGTTTTATTGTGCTGAAACCAATGCATTCAGTGACATGAAATGGCAAATATTTGATATTTCAACTGTGAAATTATGAAAGCTAAATTTCTCCGGGGCAATCATAAATTACCAATAGGCTAATCATCCTCAATCACTCACGCTTCATGGTAGTGAGTGACCAATTTTTTTTACATTTAATTTGTACTCCGTGAAAGATTCTCTGAGTTTCATAGGATAAAGTTTCAGTGCCTTCTTTCACCACACACACACACAAATACATGTATGCATCCACACACACATACATGCACACACACACAGACACACACACACACCCACACACAAATACATGTACGCATCCACACACACATACATGCACACACACACACAGACACACACACACACACACCCAGACACACACATACACACACACGCACACGCATGCACACACAAACACACTCATGCACACTTTATCACATATTTATGGATCGGATGGGCACAAAGAGAGATTTGTCTTTTCTTCTCTGAACGAAACAGACAGACCCGAGTGCTGGGAAACCAGACAATCAGCAACTCGGGAGGAATGCTGCCGGTGTGCACAAGCACTCGGAGGACAAGCACGAGAAGAGGAAGAATGAGAAGGGATGTATTTAATGAGCAGCTGAGGGACTCGTAGCAAATCCTACGCGCCGCTGTGTGTTCGTATACGCTCCTCTTGTAAGGACCGAGGCGAGTAAACAAGACGACAGGATGGATCAACGGCACTTGTGCTTCATAGCTTGTGTAATTAACACCATTCCCAGAATGGAGGATACGGTGACTTGGATATGCCATTGGAATGCTACTGATAGAACAGTACAGGAAATCAAACGTATTATTCATATTTAAAATGAATGAAATGTAGTTGTTGCCCGTTGTTAGAAAAGAACTTGTTCACATCAGAAGTGTACAGATCTCTGAGAGGTGGAACACCTTTAATCATTCCAACAAAGCCTGTCTTGTTCCTGCTGAGCATGTGTCAGGTTCACTTGGGAAGAGGATGAAAGGCATCCCATAATTCTCAGCACAACTGGAAAACAAGAAGAAGAGACACCACAGCAAACGAGGACGTCAAAGAGCGGTAGTAATGCAGGAGTGGAATCAAGAATATCTGCTCACGTTGCAGACGACATTCAGCAAGGTCATTGGCTGACATTTGCCACAGCACAGCCGCGGGATCCTGTCTTCCTGGGACTTTTATTACTTTTCATTTAAGAATTTCCCTCTATGCAGTCTGTTAGCCTTCCGTTTTTTAATTTTTTAATTTTACATTTAAAAAAAAAATTTGTATCTTCACTGGGGTGGCACAGTGGCGCAGTTGGTACTCCGCTTTCGTCCCACAGTCCAAAGACATGCCGGTAGGCTAATTGGAGACTCTAAATTGCCCATAGGTATGAGCGTGTGACTAAATGGTGTGTGTGCCCTGAGAGAGATTGGCGACGTGGCCAGGGTGTATTCCTGCCTCTGGCCCAATCCACACCCGCTCTGGTACCCCCCGCAACACTGGCCAGGATAAGCGGATTAGATAATGGATGGAACCTGCCCAGGATAAGCGGGTTAAATAATGGATGGATGGATGCAGCTACACCAAGTTGCCTCCTCTCTTCCTTACACTACTCCAGTCCAGTAATGCACACCACTAGCAAATATATACTTTGTTATGATCCTCTTATAAATCTAGACATCATGTTGTTTTTCTTTTATAATGGTGACATGCTTTGAGTGAGAAACTGCAGTGTGTTTTTTTTTCTTTTTTTTTTTCTCAATGATATTCTTGATTCTGCTTTTATTTAGACTCAGTGTTTTTGTGTGTCTGACGAGAGCGTTTGAGGGGTCACAAGCACCATGTGATTATGAATACAAACTCCATGCTGAGAGTTACACCCTAGCTGCCATTCCTGCTCCCTGTATTATTTTGGGAGAGTCCAGGGGTGCGTAATCATATGGTACATTGTGACCTTTGCACCGGAAGAATATTTGTGTTTGCAGATGCCTGTTTCCACTTGAATGCATTTTCCAAATTATAAATTAAACTTCCATCAGCAGAAAATGATCAACTAGGTTTGACTGTGCCCTGAAAGTAGAATTGGGGAACAGTTGATTTAAACTGTGCTTAAAGTGCATGCCGGTTGACAGTTTATGAGGACATTGAGGCAGGCTAAGGTCTGTGTTCAGGAACCTTGGCTGAAACAGTCGGTAGTCATCGTCTGTGTTAATATTCATCATCAGTGACATGAAAGGATGGCTTACCTGTCAGTCAGTTAATTATTTATGAATAATAAATAATATATTAACACGGAGAGATAAAAGATAATTATAAACTCAGCCATCTTTTAAATTTGAGAATTTCATGGTGAGATCTAGTTATATTTTTACTGTGTCAAGGGCAAAGGAAAAGGGTAAAACAAACTCAGCATACAAACTCTGCCAACCATTAAAAAAAATAAAAAATTAAGTGGAACACCTTGCAAAACTCGAAATATTGCCTCCTCTCTTTTGCTGAAAACAGCTATCATAAAGGTGAGATTTGGTGGTCAGTAACAAGGTTATCGTCATTACAAGTTGGGGCACATTTGTGAGTTTAAGGTTCTTCTATGCAGCATCACTGAGCACCACAGCCATTGGAAAGTAGAACTTTCTTCACGCTACATTAGTCCAAAACATATTTAAATGTACCTTGGAGGCATACAGCACAATTCGTGTCAATACCGATAGATCTCAAGTTTCACTGAAATACTTCTGTCATTTTTTCATTGCAACCACTTACAAATAGGTGCATATAACAGTGTGAAGTTTATAAACACATCGTATCACAATAAATAATATATTATTTTCAATGCAATTTTCAGTCATTTTTCAAGGCATCCTGCTGAAGAGTGACAAAGGCTTTGAGATCAATTATGACTCAGCTGGGGATTCTATGGACATTATAATGGACATTCTAATCTCAAGGGCTTTGAAGGTAAAATGCAACAATAGATGTCAAAGTTTGAAGTGAATCATTCGTGACTCATAATTCCACATGGAATCATTAGACATGAATGATTCTGGGTGCAGCTGTTTTATATGGTACCAATGGACATTTCTACAGTCATTGTTAAGGTTTGTCAGTATGTGGAATAAGTGAATTAGCAACACAAACTTTTCAAACTAAGAAAAAAGAGAGAGAAAAAAGCATTTCTCCATTGTCTGCTGAAAGAGTACAGTCTAGCCAAAACTAGTTGGTGCACCCATAGTGAAAGAGTAAAGAACATAAGATAAAGTGATACAAAATCAAAAGGATTTTGTTGTGTAACCTTAGGGCAACCATGCCAGGCCAGTCCATGCCAAGCAATAGGATTTATTTATATTTAGACTGAATGCATGCATGTATGCGTGTGTGTGTGTGTGTGCGCGCACATATATGCGCACAGCGAAGAACTATAGAAACATCGACAGCTCTTGGTCATTTAACATTCTCCATTAATTTACAACGCTTTTATTGCATGCATTTTATTTACAGAAAGGGTAGCATTTCGAAGTCGTAATTATGTCTAATTTCATTAGGTCAAATAATGGTTAAGATGGAAACCCATAAAAATGGATTGTGGAGGCTATTAAAACCTGGGAAATGGCTGGCTGTTATATTGCTAATGATGCCTGAAATACGGCTTAAATCCTGAAGACAGCGAGAGAAAGTTGTTTTGTTTCATGTTCCCCCATCCAGCAGCTGAGATACTATTCGATGCTGAGCTCGTTGCAAAGAAATATGTTGAGTCAGAGGTGTCGTCAAAGATACCGGCAAAAAAAAAGTGGGAACAAATTAGTTTCGTGTTTCAATTCAGTCTTCTCCTTTCGCCACCTACAAACTCCAGGAGCTCTTTAATCTAATTCATGCAACTTGGATCTACTTCATGACAGTGTAAGTACTGTAAATAATGTAATCTCACAGGAATCTGTGAGGAAAAAGCCATCTGATATTTTGCTGAGGGGTGAATGTTTGCTAGTTTCTTTTTTTTTCCCCCTCCTGTGAAGAGATCTAGGCTCTGGGATTATGGTGGCCCGAAACAAGAACTGATCCCAAACTAGGGTGGGTGAGGGAGATGGGGGGGGGCGGGGGGGGGGGGGGGGGGCACGGGGGGGTTTGCAGAAGGACCGGGGAACCAGCACTACAGCAATACCACTGAAAAAGCTATTTGCACCCCTCTGCATCCTGTACAATTTTCATGTCTTTCAAAAAAAAAATACAAAAACACCTAAATTGTGGGGGCCAGGGACGGTTGTGGCCCTAAATGACCTCACAGGCCATAAACGGCAGCTCTGTCCCTGTGCTTTCCACACGTGTACAGACAGCTACTGCTATTACAATTACACTTCTGCTGCACAGCAGTGCCCAAAGTTGAGCTTTCTCCATGTTTCCTCCATTTTAGAGAGAGAGAGAGAGAGAGAGAGAGAGAGAGAGAGAACTCTCAGAGTAAAATTATCAGTCTATGCCGTCTGTCCAACAGACTGCATGCTGAATCACAAGACTACAGAAACACTAGGAGCAGCTGCAATGTTAATTGTCTTGTATGCATATTGACAAAACTATGCTCCTATAACAAAAGGCTGGTTTTTATTATTTATTTCTCTCTTGTGTTGCTTGTGAAGTGAAAGAAATTGTAAATGCTCATCAATACCATAAATAAAGCCACTTTGATTCTGGTAGGACAGTAGAAAGACAGTAAACAGATTGATAGTTTTTCTCTATCTATTAGACAGCACCAACAGAACATTTAATACCATTAAGGAAAATAATATGTAATAGCCAGCAAATGAATTAAATTTGCAGACAACTGTTAACAGCCAGCGAGCGACCAAGGTATTGTCTGCTATGTTATTTAGCCAGTAGTGGGGCCACCTGCAAAGCAGGAGCTAAAATGTATTACCAAAAAGGACTGGTCTTTCAAAAAATAAAAAAAAAAGTATGTGAAGTTCTTAAATATATAAATCATATTTTAATAAAAAAATTAAAATGTTATTTTCAATAAAAATGGAGTTTGATCCTAAGGGTTAGGTGAAATCTTACAGGCTTAAGTTATGAATACTTTGGAACAAAATGGCAATTGATGGCATTTTTTTTAAAATACCGTAACATAAAAAAACAGCCTATTTTTGTGAAATCACAGTTGTTTTTAGTGGCCCTTATGCACCTTCCTTACATGATAGGGGGATGAAATAGCCTCCACCCAGAGAAAACTTGAGAGAAGGAAAGAGAGAGAGGCAATCATCTGCGAGATTGTAATTACCCTCCATTTCGATCTGTGATCATATCCAGAGGCAGGAAGAGACGTGCAGCGAGATTTCAAAACATTTAAGAGATCCAGGGAATGAAAATTAAGGACATTGATCTGTCGCTTGTCCACCACAGCTGTCCAGTTGAATTTGTATTTCTTTATTTATTTATTTCGTTTGAAGGTGACCCATGGTACCATGAGGTGCTAGTTTAAGGTCTTCACCTGAACAGTGCAAAAGAAGATTGTCCAATGATTTACTGTCTATGAGAACAAAGGGCCAAAAAAAAAAAAAAATAAATTTAAAAAAATCATTACGGTTTCATCAAACTGAAGAATTCAAGCAAAGCTGACTTCTAATTAAGTTTTACAAACACCGACAGAAAAGATGCGGCGCAGTTAAACCAGGAGCACGATAAACGACCACAGAATGTAAATAAGGCGCATAAACCTCTGGGTGCAGCCTTTGGAGGTCACAGAGCGACTTCATGCACAACACGGTGTGCATTTGCCAGTTACGGAAAATTATGACATCAGACTGAAGCTTTGGAGGGGTGGGGCGGCGGGGGGGTTAAGGGTGATATTAATCTATAGCCAATTAAATTCGGTATTTCAGCCTTAATGAAGCTACTTCTCAGTCTTGATCCTGCGGTCACACCATCTTTGACGACTTTACGATGGGAGCGAGCGATTCATTGCATCGATCCGTGTTTAGCCCATTAACACAAAAATTCTGAAAAACCGTTTTGGTAGTGTGGTTTAATCCCAAGAAAAGGTAAAACCTTTTTTATTCTGCCGTTAAAAGTCAATTTCCCTTAGGTCACCACATCTGTCTTATAAAACACAAATAGCTGCATTTGGATTTTATTTTACTTTTTTTCTTCTGCGCACAGGTTAACGGGGACTTTGCTCAGCCGGGCCCTGTGATTTGCTTTGAAGTTAACGTGTTGCTGACTTACACTATATCAATCACCGAAGCAAATTTACAGAGCTAGCATTACTTTCTATTTGATTTTCCCATTTCGGTTTGCCTGAGAAGCCAATTATCACAGAAATAAGAATCCAATTCTGCAGTTTTACTGGGTTATGTTATAGTGGGCAGTTTCCCCCCTGAGGTCTCGCCATCACTGGATTGAACAAAGATAACCGGCAAAAAGATGCTTAGACTATGTGACAAACAAGCATCTTTGCTCGAGGACACATTTCCGCACAATATGTACACATAAATAAGCATTGTATTGAAACGTCTATCAGCGTTCAAGCGATTGTAAATCACTGACTTGTCAACGCTTAGTTCTTGCTTGAGCTTGCGTGTAGCTCAAATTACACATTTGTTGCTTCTTAATTAGGGGTCAAATATGGGAAAAAGACTGGAGGCACACATTTTAAATGGACATATCTGACATAAGCATAAATGCCCTATGCTCTTCATTTATTAAAATGAATAGATGAATATGCAGGTCATGGGTAAATCAAAAGAGACGCATCATTTCCTGATTCAGCTGAGACTGCTTAAACATTCACATTTCCCAGTTCTGATCTTTAAAGCAAAATAAATTCTTGAAGCTTTCCCAGAGATTCAGCAATAGTCATGTCTCTTCCATCGCTTAGTCTAGTGATCTAATAAATGTGTATCTTTTTTGAGTATGGAAGATCTTTGTAAAGGAAACTTTAGCTAAGATGTTTTAAGTATTCTCACCCGCAACCCTCTCGGCTCCAGTGACCTAACTGACACACCGCGACCTCTTAAACTCCTATTCCTACTGCAACTACAAATAATAATAACAACTTCAGATGTATTCTGACTCCAATTCCCTTTCAACCCTTGATTTGCAAGTAAATCATTCGGCATTCTCTGTCTGTTTCCGAATTCACAACGGTGTTTGATTGCTCAGGTTAAATGGATAAATGGCCATTGATGAAGCTTATTACTCAAAGTTAATGGTTTTTTTTGTACCTTTCTGACTTTTTAAAATTTTTTTACTGTCAATCTTATTGCCGTCATAAAGTACGTGCAGCGTAATTGCATTGGGTCGAGCTGGCGGAGAGAGGACTCTGGCACGGATCCAGCAGAGCGCAGTTAGAATGCTTTGTCCTCTGATGCCACTGATGTATGCAACGCATCCAAATCAATGCGCTCGGGAGGCTAATGGCGGCGCGCGGAATCAAACGCACGCAGAGCCGTGCAATTTTGAGCGGGAACGCATCCCGTTTATTGAGTTCTTTAATGCACGCTCGCCGCGGAAAGGCATTCGGAGTTCCGCACACTCAGGACCTTGTAGAGTCCTTGATTGCCTGCCAAAGCAAAATAAACTTTGAGGGCAAGCAAGCAGAAATCCGAACGGGGACACGAAAATGCTCTTGGGTTTTGAGCACATGAGAGAACACGATTAGCACAAGCCCTTAAGGCATAATGTGTGTAAACAAGCAGGAAAAGTTACATTCATACATTGAAAACATATATATATATATATATATATATATAATGATTCTGAAAAGAAAGTGAAATTCATGCTATTGTATAAATACTGCAATTTTAATGTCATAACCCTAATGTCATTTCCTTGCAATAAAAAATATTTTTCAAAGCAGCTAGGCTACTAATTTCAGCAATTCAAAGTACTCTTTTCATCAGTATCAAGAGCTGAAATTGGTGCTTAGCTGTACGTCATTGTGGTACACAATGAACCCAGTTCTTTGTAAAATATAGCATTTAGTAATTGGTAAAAGCTGGCATTGGTAACTAAAAAAATAAAGCAATAGCAACAACAGTGGTTGCCACAAATGTATATGCCATAAAATGCATTGAATAGGCAAAAAAGGAACTTGATGTACATACGCAGTTTGATATGGCTCTGGGCCACCTTGACTGGAGGTGGCAGGGGGCAGGGACAGGGGCAGGGGCAGGGGGCAAGGAACATGACTGCCAAGGGGGATTTATTTTCAGTCACTGGTCAATGGGCTCGGGGTGACCTTGACTTTGTGGTGGGAGGGAGTGGGCACAGGGGCATAGAATTGTCAAGGACAGTGATGCAGCTTCCAAAGCTCGGCTGCTCTTAGCCCTTTGAAGAGTAGCTTTTCTTGGAATGTTTTTATTTCTTCTTCTCCTTCATATTTCTAAGTCAGTGTTCTAGAATTCCTTTGCATTCACTTGCCAGTAGGGATTGTTACATCAGCATTAGAATGTTCAGTGAAGAATGTTCCAATCACACATTTGTGATATTATAAATTGTTACTATTGATGTATAATAGTGAATTGAAATGTCTTTTTAAGTGACTATTCAGTTGTTTCAGTAGTTAACTAAAACAAAGGTAAATGTTATACGTATATACATTAAAATACTATTTCAGGCAAAATTACCTTAAAACAGAGAGAGATACAGTGCACTTGAAAAAGTGTCTTTCTCGAATGAAAAGCACTTTGTAAGGAAATAAAAACACTTCTCATCTTTGATTTAAGCTAAAACAGATTTTCAACAAAGCAAGAAATCTCTTTAATAAATCTAAAATTAACTGGCAAAAATTTCAATATTGAATGTTATTAAATTATTTACATTATATGTTGGTCACATACTGTTCTACACAAGATGCTAAACTCATGTATATCCAACATAGACAGACACACACTTGTGAAATAAATTCTGTAGCGGTGTACAACATGCAAAAAAGAAAAGAAAAAAAGCTGCAAGACTAAGGTGAGTGACACAATAAGAGAGATGCAATTTTATTAATGCATTATTGAATCGTTGTTAAATACTATCAAATTTAATAAACGGGAAGGCTTTCTGCAGAACGGACCTCTGTTCAATTTATATGTGTGCACTTAGATGCAGACTGTTAACTACGAGACTGAGGGCCTCATAAATGATAAATGAATTCCTCCATAAACACCCAATCAGGCTTTTCAGCTATCTAATTTGGATTCAGATGAATGCTGAAACTCTGAGTCTGCATTAATCAATTGTCAGTTTTGCGGAATAACTGACAGTGATCCATTCTAATCCAATGATGCATTCCGACGCTCCCTTTTAATCACACAAGAATTTATGTACGTCTCCCGCTATTTTCAGTATTTAATATATACGTATGTTTTTCTCTGCCTTGTATTTTTTTTGAAGATTGCATTACTACTGAATTTATTTTAGCCACCACATAAATCATGGGAAATGACAATGAGAATTTTATTGCTCAGAATTTCTGGCCCAAATTATTAACACATCAAATGCACTTTTACATAACAGAGAATGACCAGTTTAAAAAATGCAAGTGCATGTTATCAGATGGAAATCTGAGTTTAAATATTGCTTTAAAGAGGAAAGAACAGAAATGCAGTAATAATTTGGAGGTTTTTTTTCTCGTTTTTTTTCTTCCCAATACTGCTATGGTGGGTGAATTCTCGGGGGGTTATTCAAGGCTTAGTCTATAGTTTGTCCTTGACTTTAAGTAACACTGCTCGACAAGTGCTTTTATGATTCCCAATTGAGAGTCTGGCTGTCGCGCGGATTTACAGCGGTTCAGAAAAAGTTAGATTTGTCTGGCAAAGTCAAAGGGGGAAACGAAAAAAAAAACAAAGAAAGGTCTGGATTTCTCTGTTGTGCATGCTGATAGAAAAACTCAGCGAGTTCCAGCGTTCAGGATTGTTTTTTTATTTTTTTTTATGACTTTTTTTCCAGTTTAATTCGGGTTCTGAAAGTGGAGCTGAGAGGGATCGGTCCAGAGGGCCCCCGAGCTCAGAGCTCATGCCGTGGGTCTTTTGGTTTTAATTAGTGGTGATGACTAAAATAAATGCCAATGTTGTTAGCCTTACGAGAGGACATGATCAAGGAAGGGCCTCCTGCATGGTTTAAAGTTATTGGAATGGAATTAAATTTTTATTTATTATTTATTTATTTATTATAATTTCTTTTGTAATGGGAATTTCTTAAACTGGCCAATAATAACATAACATAACAAAGCATAACATAATACATAACATTACATAATGAGAAGAACAGGCCATTCACGCCTAACAATGCTCGTCGTTTTCCTACCACTAGTATGTAGTGCTTGGTTTACCAACAACCAGATAGTATCTAGCACCACATCAAGCATCGTTTTGAAAACCCTTAAAGATTCTGCTTGTACTGCATGCTCTACGGTTTTAAGGTATGTAAAAATATTACCGATTATAAGGACAGGAATTGCTCTTCACGTGAATCATTTATTGAGCAGGACAACTTGATATTTTGGGCAAAATTAATTATAAAAAGTCCGCCCCCCCCGACCCTTTGACCTAAGCGCAATAGTTAATTGATGGAGGGATGGTTGGACAGTTACAGAGATTATAGTGATGTAATCAACCTCATTTGTAATGGCACCAGTGAGCCAAGTGGAAGGTTAATCAAGTGTAAATAAATCCCTTCATTGTATTCAGGAGCACCCGGTGCATAATGTAGAAACTGGAGACAAAAACAAACACTATGCTGCAAAACTGAAAACATATCAAACATGTTTCATGATTTTTAAAAAATAATACTAAATATCCAGATGTCTTTATGGCAAGCAGCGTGTGACCAGCAATAGGGAATTTTCTCTAAATGAGGAGTACAGTAAGTGGTTTATTGTGTTTCCTCATTGACTGGATATTGGAATGGACAGTACCATTTGCAGCCTGTTTTGGCAGTGCGAGAGGTTTGAAACTGAAGGCAGGCAGCCAATGGAAACCATTAAAAGTCACTCAAAAGTGGTGTGGCATGTGTGGATTCTGTCTGGTTAATGGCGGGGTGGGCAGCAACCAATCGCAGTGGTCTGAAAAATAAAAATCCACACATTGTGTCCATGGTAATGCCCCCCCCCCCCCCCCACAGCAACCCCTGCCCCGGTGTGCAATCACAATTTAGCTCCCCCCCCATCCCCAATATCTCATTCTCCACCCCACCCCCCACCCCCCCACCGCCCCATGCCTGTGCTTGATTGCATCCCGTCCCTCCCCCTGTCTGCAATCTTACCCAGGGCAGCACAAAGACTAGAGCGGTGGGGATTATGCTGTGTGAACCCGCCGGAGTCTGACAGCTCTGCGACAATCCCCTGAACCAAGCCTTGAGGTCAAGGTGTTTGGCTTCCGTGTGATATCTGAACCAGCAGCCTTTTCGCCAAGAAGAAGGAACATGAGTTCCGTCATTGACAGCTTGTGGCCGAAAGATGCCGTGAAGCCACAGGGCCGGCTGTTCCAAAGGGGGCAAATGACACCACTCCCATAGTGCTCAGCAGGTCCCCGTCTTCAGCCACAAAGTATAGGCTCAGAGTCAAACAACCTCATTACTTGACTTAACGAGATTTTTACACTAACAATAACGGCCACTAATTGCAATGTATAGATATCAGGACGGAGTGTAGCACAGTGGGTAAGGAACCGAAAAGTAACCGAAAGGTCGTAGGTTCGATTCCCGGGTGGGACACTGCCGTTGTACCCTTGAGCAATTTACTTAACCGAAATTGCTTCAGTATATATACAACTGTATAAATGGATACAATGTAAAAATGCTATGTAAAAGTTGTGTAAGTCGCTCTAAATGCCTGTAATGTAATGTAATGTAATATCATTCTAACTAATGCGGCTGTGGCTTAGGAGAGTGCATCTTGATTGACCAACTGAGGTGACTATGGCTAGGATGCGTATGGTATTGGGAGAAAATAGGCACAGGTATGTTTAGGAATACACATTTAGGAAAGCATGAGGATGCAGGATGCTGGGCCTGGTAGTTGAGTGGCCCGAAGGTCTCCGTTGCAATTGGAGAAATTGGCAAATGGACCCTCTTGTTCCATCCATCCATCCATCCGTTATCTATACCCGCTTATCCTGAGCAGAGTCATGGGGGGTGCTGGAGCCTATCCCAGCGTGCATTGGGCGAGAGGCAGGAAGAACCATCTTATTCCCCTTCTCTACTTTCAATTCATTCACATGAATGCCAACTTGCTGGAAACTCCTATTGATCAAATTTCCTGCTAAAATAAATAAATAAACAAGTAAATCAACTGTAGTTATTTGGCGCGTGTTGATAAAGGAAGCCCCCCCCCCCCAGTACACTTTATTAACCGAGATTTTCTCCTGAACTTTCATCTCCATCATCGTGCCTCGTTCCCCGGCGAGACAGAGCTCTGGTAATTGAGTTGTGTCTTCTCTGCGTGGCGGCGCTCTCTCCCCCAAACCACCTCATTTAAAAAAGCAAAAAACAAAACTTGACTCTTTAATTACGCATTGTTGCTTGCCGCGGGGACGCGTGTGCGGTGCTGGTGCTGTTGCTGGTGGTGGTGGTGGGGGCCTTCTGCCCTCCCTATCTGTGCAATCTCGCACTAATTACAGTCTGATGGAGAGAAGCGGAAGCACGCCGCAGAGAGGATAAACATCCTGTAGGCGGCTGATTGGGGGTAACTAATGTTTGTCAGGGTGAGTCTTAACATCACCCTGCGCATTTCTTTCTTGCCTTTTGATGTTTGGATTTCACAAGTATTGAATAAAGACTGTATAAATACTTTATGTATGCGCAAATGGCTTTTGAATGTTTTCCTTATAATTGAACTTTTAACATCTGTTGGACACCCGACATCATTTCAATTTGCAGCCAGGCGATCGTTGTTTATGTTTGGAAAACATTGCATGGGTCAGACATGGCTGTGAAGTTGCTGAAAACTGCTGGCTAAAATTAAAAATGTGGCACTGCTCTCAAACCTTAAGATCTTCATTAATTATCTCTATACATGTTTAGTTTATGAAGTATAAGACGTTTATGTCACCTAAAAGTTATTAACCCTTTATAGTGTACAATCACGAATAAGTGATCATAATGTTCTTAACTGAACATTCTATTGCTAATGTAACAATCACTAATGGTAATCAAAAGCAATGGAGTTCTAGAACACTGACTAGAAAAAAGACATCACAGAAAACATATACCTCGAAGGGTTAATATGTGAATACAGCTATATATGTTTGCACTTTGCTGCAAGTGTGGGTTAGTGGCTAGATCAACACAGGATGGGACATTTACAGTATATAGATAGCTTCCTGCTACCATGCTGTCCAATGTCCGCCATCACTTCCTGCATTGTTGGCAGAACATCTGTTTTATAGGCCCACAGGTCAAGTTCAAAACGATGCAGACAGGACTTATTGCCGAAGTTATCCTCGTCCATTTGGCCGTAAGACCTTTATACGTGAATGTGGACGGTCAAATTTTTAAAATAACGGCCGTTTTGTAAACCGCTTGCGGATTCGACAACACAGAGAAGAAGAAGAAGAAAAAAAAAGAAGCCAGGAGGCGATAGACCAGATATTTCAGCAGGATGAATCAGCATCTCCTGCTCAGCGATGTTCAGGTCCTGGAAGCACGAGCTCTTTAATTAAACGGACTAACCAAGCTTTGACCCGTGGAGACATTAAACATCTATTACGGCTCTACGGGAGAAAAGCAGCGAGGAAGAAAAGGGGGAGGAGGAAAAAATAAATTGTCATGTAAGAGACAGCCGGAGCAGGGCTTCACACAGCAACCATCGCCCTGCCAAAAGCACCGGGGCTGCAGTAATAAGATCAGAGTCCCCACCTCTCCAGGCTGACAGCCTGGTCTTAGTCCATTACTTTAATGACCGGAGGCCCTTTTCATGTGACTGGAGGTTGATGGGGGCAGTATATCTGATATTTCTCCGCTCTCTGCCTTGGGTTAGCGGCGGCGCAGTGGAAGTAGCAGAGCGTGATGGTGCGGACGAGGCGCGGGGGGGGGGGGGGGGGGGGGGAGACGTCAACTCTGTGCTGGGGAGCGAAGGGGCGGAGCTCTGGAGGGGACGCTTGTGATGGCCGCACACCCTGGGGCATCGCAACATTCAATCAATCAGCCGTCTGCCGCGCTAGCCCGCTAACCCAGGACCGATTGCATGGCCTACTGTACACCTCGCCGTTTACACATGGTCATTAATAAGCTCGTATAGCCGTGCTCGGTGGAGTAACAGCCTGCTCACTGTGTCAGGTCCACACTGCTGAAGAATGCATATGTAATATTGATAACGCCATACTAACACTACCATTGCACCTTCCGTCATTCCGTCAGAATGGCAGCATGTTAGCCTGTATCGGTATATAGCATCTCTGAAATCTGAAAATCTCATGGAGCAGTAATCTGTTGCAAGTAGGAATGGTTTTCATGGTTTGGGCGAGTGTAGCACAGTGGGTAAGGAACTGGGCTTGTAACCGAAAGGTCGCAGGTTTGATTCCCAGGTAAGGACACTGCCGTTGTACCTTTGAGCCAAGGTACTTAACCGAAATTGCTTCAGTATATATCCAGCTGTATAAATGGATACAATGTAAAATGCTATGTAAAAGTTGTGTAAGTCGCTCTGGATAAGAGCGTCTGCTAAATACCTGTAATGTACTGTAATGGGCGAGGCCTCTTAGCCCAAGAGAAGGCAAATCTTAACGCTATAGCAGACAATAACATTCCAGACAACAGTTTGGTGAGGTCCATATAGAAATGGTTTTGTCTGCGTGGAAGAACGTGATTGGCCCGCACAGAGCCCTGACCTCATCCAAAACACCTTTGGGATCAACTGGATTGCCAACTATGAGCCAGACCTAATGGCCAACTCAGTGCCCAACCTCACTGATGCCCTCCTGCTGAATGGAAGCAGATCCCTGCAGCAACGCTCCAGCATCTATTATAAAGCCTTCCCAGAAGAGTGGAAGTTGTTATAGCAGCAAAGGGTGGACCAACCTAATTTTGGATGAGATGTTGTCAGTTGTCCACATAAGGCCTTAGTCATTGTTGCCCGTAGACACGGGCCATTTTGTCTCAGAGTGATGAGATACCTGCCATCTCAGAGCTCAAAGAGCTTTTAGTAACATCGCCCTTTTACATTGCAGGCCAGAGTGACTTACACATTTTTATACGGCACGATATTTTACTGAAGGAATGCAGGATGCAACTTGCTCAAGTGTACAATGGCAATCCCTACCTGGGGATTGAACCTGCAACCTTTAGGTTTCCAGCTCAATTACCTAACCATTACACCACACCGCTGCCCTTCATTCACCTCAGAGCTTACTGCCCGCCTGCTTGCAGGACACCATTTCTGAAGTGCCACAAACCGAACAACGTTATTATATATTCGCTCAGAATATAGATTGAGGGCGAGGAGATGGGGAAGAAATCAATTTCCATAATGATAACCCATTTGATCAGAACAAATTTGTTAGACACAGACTCAGGAAAAGAATAAGAAAAAAAAAGACAGAAATTTCTGCTGTCACTTTTCAACCTCTCTGTCGCTATGCTTATCTGTGTCACCTCGGCCCGAAGTGTAATCTCCCCTAAATGTTTTCATCAAACTGCCCGGGCCTCGCTCCTCCAAACGCCCCATCTGATATATTCGAGTCGCCGTATAATAAGAATGCCTTCTACATCTCATTTTCTTTCTTTTTTTTCTTTTTTTTTTTAACGCCGCACTTGAAAAAGGCCAGAACCGAGGAAAGGATAAATTTGCGATAAAAACCGGCGAGTCAATCTCCCGTTCTCCTTTTTATCGACCCATTATGGAACCGGTGACCCGGGATGGACGCCGAACCCGCAAATTACGTTCGACTTTGAGAAGCCCGCAGGGGCGCGTAATTACAAGTGAGGCTGATGACTCTCGACGGAGTGACGAAGATGCCGTGGATAGCGAAGGCACGCCAATCATCCGCGCGGTGCACTTTATGCACAAAGGGGACGCTGGGAAAATAACTGCCGTTTTTTGGAATGTTGACTACAGACGAGGGGCAGCCACCATTTTAAGGTGTGTTCAGGGGGTTCGGTATTCACGTGTGACATGCACTTCACACCTGGAAAAAAAAAGGGAAATGTGTTTTCGCCGCTATTTTAAGCTGCGGATGGCGGTTTGTTAAAACGAATAAGCACACTGAAAAGTTAAACAGCCATTGTAAATGGCTTTGAATGGCTCCACGAGATTCCGTTTTTACCGGAATTTTCGCACTGACATCAGCGTTGGTAATTTCATGCAGAGGATAATGGAACATTTCACAAGATTTTTATTTATTTTATTTTATTTATTTATTTTTTATTTTTTCTTTCTGGCTGAAGAGACTGCGGGGCTTGTTTCATTTTGCTCTCTGCCAGCTCAGCTCCCTGCTCACTATTAAATTTGTCGAGATTTGAAATCCAGCCAAAAGCCAGCACAAATACAGAATAACAGCCAGCAAATTCTAAAATATTTTGAGTACATTCTTAGCATGACTGGTTGCTCTATAAATATATAAACAGTAGCCACTCCCTGAGGCGTTTAGAACCAAATAATGGAACACAAAGTCGGCCATTTGAATAGAAATGTAAAATAAATAAATCAATACATTTTATTTATTTAAAGCTTGTGTCAGGGAAGTGTTATCCATGGCATGCCTGTGCTAACTGTATGCTGTCCCTGTGGTGTCTTTATATTGGCAGAGACAGAGCGTGTTATTTTCAGTGATGCAGTCTTCAGTGTGCTCTAGTGCACAACAGTTGCAATCATTTTTGAACAATATTTGATTTTTATTTTCAGTTCCTCCTTTTCAAAGAAAATAACTAACTCACCATCAAGGTCCTCCAAATCTGTCACTCTTCCCTCTACTACTTGTGATAGAAGATTCAAGGTCAAGGAGTTTTTTTTTTTTTTGGTTTTGTTTGTTTTTTTCTGTGAGAAAATTAAACCAGCTGAACTTTGCCCAAAGGAAGCTCATGACGAAGGACCGTCCTCAGATGAAGTTGATTTGAGAACTCGGTCTGATAGGTATTCAATGACTGCAGACTATAAGCATCCTCATTTTAATACCAGTGAAATGTACTGTATGGACACACCAATGTGATAGAAAACCATTAATTTAGTTCTGAGAAATAATTATTTGTCAACGATAGGATCTAATGGAGTAATGCAGTGCCTTTTTCCTTTGGAAGAACAGGATAACGAGCAGTATTGAACATTGCCACGTTTCTGCTTGACTCCCGTGGATTCATTTGTTGATAATGAACCTATTTTCTCGGTTTAATTGGAAAATGATCACATTTTCTGGCATTCCCCTGTTAGCAGTTTATTCTAATTATTCATTAAGACTTATTAGATTTTTTTCATTGCTGTAATGATAACATGGGGTATCACCTTTTCTGACACAAAGCCAGACCAGCGTTACCCTTCAGCTGCACCGATACTGTAAATCAGGGGTGCTCAACTCCAGTCCTGGAGAGCCATGTGTGTCCTGTTTTTTGTTCAAACCCCACAGCTCTATACACCAGCACTGGTTCACTCCTATTTCAGACCACAGAAACATTCTCAACACGGATACATGGAAATTTCGCAGCTGTAGTTCATGATTTTACTAAAAATAACATCTGGCAAAATAAATAATTGGAGCTAATTAAATAGTTTTGGGCTAAGGTTGGAGTGAAATCCTGAAATGGATTAGCCCTCACTGTGCACCCCTGCTTTAAATGGACATCTGTCAGGATGAATACCCCCAAAAAGAACATTAATTCAAATCAGCTACACATGTATATAATTAGAATTAAAGTACCTGCAGCACAATAACATCCAGGAAAAATAATAATAATATAATAATAATATTCTGTGTGCGTTTGTAGAGATGATTCCCCAACAGCTGTCATAACAGCTTAGAAAATAATTCAGCCCAAAGGAAAGCTTATGATTGAAGTCTTATCAACTATCAACTATGCTAATGACACACGGTTAAATATTTTTATGATTAGACATAAGTGGCTTCAGTCCAGGATGCTAAATGTTGTTGTGCTAGACTATGCCTAGAAATAAACAGGATTTAAGTTGCTCAGCATGAAAGTCCCTGTGATCGTTTTTGTCGAATCTACTCTTCCAGGCCAGCGGTGCTAGTGACAATCGACAGAGCAGAGATGCTGCCAAGATTGCAATCGCTCTTTTTTTTTTACCTCCTTACATCCTTTCCTTGTGTCCTTTTCTTGCTCCACGGCTCCACCCATTGGAGGACTTGAGGAAAGGAAGCGAGGAAAGGACGTGAGGATGGAGGAATCGAGGAAAAGTCTGCTAGGCAAACGGAGCGTCCTTGTTCAGTCAAGTGTCGGCTTGAAGCCACGTCAAAGATCTCACTGACCTGACAGTTAAAGCTGGCTGCCCAATGACAGTGGTTAATGCACACTCTCACAGGAAAGGGTTCCAAGGGCCCCTCTGTTGAGAAATCATATCTAGTTTAAACGTTCTTTGTCAGAAAAAAAAAAAAAGGTTCAATCTGGCAGCTTTCACACTTTTCACACCTACCATAAGAGGTTCCATACAGAACCGAGAAGGGTTCCTCAATGCAGACAAGCCAAAGAACCCCTTTTCTGAGAATGTAAATGATCAGACAAAGGATTATGTAACGGTTTAGGTAATACAAAACTTCAGTAGTTTGTAGATGGTGTTGAAAACACAATTGAAGCAGACCAACAGGAGACAAGTCCCAGGAGTTAGTGAGCACACAGAGATTGGGACTGAAGCAGTATGGCATTAGTCTTATTCAGTCCAGCGAGTATGGGAGGTCTGGGGTGAAACCCACGCTAGACTCACAGTACACTGAACTTGCTCAGATGTGTATCATCAGAGCATGAAAATGTAACAAAATAAGCAGGTATCATGCAGAAAAATCCCAGCTCTGTTTGTTGGGGAAAACAAGATATGGTTTCAATAACATTTGCTTTACAGAACTGGGCTGACACATAGGCTCACTATTCAGGCAAAGCTTTTCTCAAGTGAACGCTGGTAAGGAGAAGAAGTTGCACAGACTTTTAAACCACTAATTAAGTAAACACTTCATACTTGTTGAGTGGTTGCTTCAAAATGAAGTGCTTCAGTCATGCACTTGCACACATATTCGCATCATGCATAATCAGACTATGATAATGGTCAAATTATCCAAAAATGTCTATTGTTGCTGTGTAATTAACTGCCACTTGTCACAGCTTGTCTCCAGCTGTGCCTGCTGTTAAAACAATAATCTAGGTTTCTATTGAATCACCCAAATCAGTTTTCTCAGAAAAGCTCTTAACCTCCGAGAAAAGACAAAAATAAGTTTAAAAAAATAAAATAAAATCTTAACCCTGTTATAGGAATAATCAGTCAATTACGGCCACCTTGTGGTGATCAGCCAATTTCATTTTCTGGATTGTGTCTTGAAAATTCTTCTGCGAATTGTAGTTTTTCAGTTATTGCCCTCACACAGAAAAAAAACTGCTCACAGCACAGACTGTTTTATTAACTTAACCTTAGCTTGCCGCTTTTCCTTCTGACCCTGTGTAGGCATGTATGGCCTTCGTTGACTCATCGACAGAATATGCAGTTGGTGCCTCCCTGCATTTCCCGAGTCAAAGAGGCCTAAGGAAGCATCTCTTTATAGAGACACTACAGGTCATTGGATATTGGGAGAGTAAAGTGTTGCCTTAAGTGATTCCTCAGTCCCGCGGTCTCCTTCTTTGCCATGGCAAGGCTGGGGACTGAAAAGCATGGCCACCGGGGGGCCTTTCTCTCACATGTGCCTGTGGAGGCATCAATGGAAATCGGGTCACATCTTCAGTAGCAGAGCCAGGAGATGAGGCCCCAAGGCCCTTCAGAGAAAGGACACGACGGGGGTCAGTGGAGAGCTGGGCGAGTCCTTCCTTTTTCGAGTGGAATTTCATTTGGCTTTCAAAGCACAAACTTGCGCATGCAAACACACACAAGCATATTTTATGCACATGTATGCACGCACACACACATACACACACAAACAAGCATACACACTCACAAGCATATGCACACACATACACACACACACAGATACACACACACATGCGCACATGCACACACTCATGCACACACACACACACACTCACACACACACATACAGCACATGCATGCATTCACACATATGCGCACTTGCACACACACACAGACACACAGACACACACGTACGAACACACACACTTTGCGAATGGCTCTCTGAGGCTTCGTGTCCCATTTCTCACTCTATATGCTCTGGTTTGTCTAATGGAACTCACAGCTTATTCTAGTCCATTGACCACAGAATCTCAACAGCTCCACTGGCTATGCTAGTAAATTCCTTTCACATTTCCCCAAACAAGCAGCACCTCCCGTGATACAGAAAGATGGATATTCATAAAAATAAAAAACTACTATTTCTGTTCTGTGGAATATCAACAGCTGTTGAAAAACAAAACACAAAAAAACACTTTTTATATGAAGGGTTTGCAAATGATGGGTTACATGCTCAGTATAAAACCTGAAAAATGGATATCTGGGTGTCCACTTATATTAAACATATCTTGCATTCTGTCTCTTGAAAAATAAGAGTGTTTTAAAATCCACATGTAAGGAGAACAGAACCAACAGGCCACTATAAAAATAAAATTTGGAGGATTCAGTCCACCTCTCGCTCTGCTGTACAGATAATTATAATGGACCCATGAGTGTGCAAATAGCCCCCACCACCCCCTGACCACCCCCTGACCGCCTTTTTTTTCGGATTTGGACAAGCTCTTCTGTTGTTGCCTGCTCTGTGCAATCCCTGCTCTGCTCCAGTACATTCCCAGCTGCAAATGTGCACTTGCATAGACATTTTAAATGGATGATGGTAATAGGCAACTCTAGATGCTTCCAAGGAATTTTTGTTTGACTTACTTTTTTCAGAAACAGGAGGGGTTGTGGGGGTGGGGGTAGCAGTTGGGTCTGCCTGTATGAGGCTGTTCAGGTCCGGGTTGGGAAGGCCTGTTTGATTTTATTGCTAATGCATTAATAAAATATACTGCCACCAAAAGTGATACTTACTACCTCAGTGCTTGGCATTAAGCATTAAATGAGATGAGAAGGGTGATGGCTAGAGTTCTCTCCTGCTCAAGTGATGCATTATATATGCACTGAGCAGTAAATCGTTTTATCTATCTATCTATCTATCTATCTATCTATCTATCTATCTATCTATCTATCTATCTATCTATCTATCTGTCTGTCTGTCTGTCTGTCTGTCTGTCTTCTCCAATGATGATAAATATGAAATGCAATGCCTATCCCTCAAATAAGTGTCGCATTTCGTATTTATCACCAGTTAATATCTGCTTGAGCGTGAGGGCGCTCAGCATTCCGTAGGTGTCTTAAGAAAAGGCTATTTTTAAGCCAGACCAAGGAGGGCTGCTTTCAGCAAATATCAGAGGGGCGTTGACTACAAGGCACAGCTACAAAGGTCCTGCTTGCTCAAGCTAAAAGTGGGGCCGGTGTGCCATACGTCTCAAACCGAGTACGATGGCATTAAGGCTCGGGTGTTAAATGAGCTAAGAAGGACCTGTTTTATTCATAACACACCGTTTTAAAAGTCAAGTCACAATTTTAGGAGCAGTCATTACTAAGCAGCCCCCACCACCCCCCCCCCCCCCCCACCCCCCACCCCCTACCCAAGCCTGGTCTTATCCACCAATGCCATCTTCTGTATTCACATGCAGAGCAATAACTGATATTGCACAGGATGCCACATCAAAATTTATGAATTATGCATTGGCTAATAAAGAGCCAAAACTCCAGCTGAGGAAAATACTATGCATATTGCGTTTTGTTATTAGATACGGGGACGTGAAGACGGAAAAACACATTCATTATTGCAGCAGTGCTTCCAACGAGATTAGCTGAAATTATACCGACGCCTTACTGTTCTTCGTTAAGGCACACGGTACTCTGTCCCCTAACAGGCTGCCTCTTGTTAAGACGAGTAACACGTCTAACAATGAGGGACTGATGTTAGGACTGCCGTTCAAGTCACAACCGTAAAGAAATCACCACACACGGATGTCTGTGTGAACAGGGAAAGGTTGGGGGGGGTTGGGGGGGAATTATTGCTAGACTCTGTTTAACGGTCTCAGTCAGAATCAGCATTCTGCAACGGCCCCCAGACTGAGAGCAAGCTGTCAGTAAATGAGTCCTCTTTCGATCTGTTTATTTCCAGTCTGATGACAATCACTCTTGCACTCTTCCTCTTGCCCACAGAATACACACTTCAGTATACAACTAGTTTGCTTTTAATCCTATGTATTTCAAGACTGAATTTTTCTAATGTACTTTCTCATTGGAGAGTCGATTTCATTTTATGTTGCAAGTGACGACATTCTATAATCACTTGACTATATCATTATAAAATATAATTTGTGTAATAATTATACAATTAGTATAATATATTCTATGAAAATATATAATTATACAGCCATTTTTTCCAATGGCTACTGCAATGATAACATCTTATTTTCTTCACATTAATTTAGTAACTATGTTCTTGAAAGTTAATAAAAATTAATTTGTATATATATTGATAAGAGATTTAGTCTTAAAATACTAAGCTCTGTATTATACTCAAAATAAGCTATTTATGTAAAGCCCAACATTATATAAGCATCGTACCATTTCTCTCAAATAGAGAGAAAAGTTTTATATTTCCCTTACCAGCAGACTTCGAGATAGAAATGGCATTTGAATTAATTTATATTTTATTTGGTTTCATTTTCCCTTTGGTTTGCGTCAGACCTGCCTGGTCTACCTTTAAAAGTCTATCATCTCTTTGCTGATGAATACTGATGCGATTTATATCCCAAATTGATTCTAAGATATATTTTATTTCCTGCCCTGAATTCAGCGGGAAGAAACTAAAATAATCCACTTTATTTCAGGCGGGCCTCCCTTCCAGGTCTGGAGCAACAGCGTCTTTAATGTTCCAGAACTGAGATCCCTGGTGTGGAAGGGGGGGGGGGGAGGGTTAAGGTGCCACGTTAAGGTGTGAAGCTTGTTTACCCACTTATTTACCCAGTAGCCAGCTGGCTCATGCACAGGTAGACACAAACATATGCTGAAACATATGCCCCCCTACCCTGAGTCAGCCAGTTCTCCCTTTTTTTTGTCTTAACACACCATGTGTCCTTTTTTATTTGGAGAATATGCCCCTCTCCCACCCCCACAAAAAGTCGGTGCATGTCCCTACTGGTCATATTTGGTAATGGAGGAGGCTTCAGGGGTGCTTTAAATGAAATTATGTACCTGTAGGCCTAGCATTTATGTTATTTTATTAGCCTCCAACGGCAAATAAAAAAAAAAAAAAAAATCAAATCAAATACCCTGAGATATTGCATATTTTACACATAGGGTAAATTATGTACAAATACTAAAAAAATAAAAATAAATGTGTCATATAAACAAATATAAACTAATGTGCTCACACATCTGGGAATAGCGTAGCCAGCCCAATATATAATTAGAAAAAAAAAAACTTCTACATTTTCTGTGTGAGTGGAAGGCATCCGCTGCCATTAGCAAAGCTGTAGGTGTGTAGCGTTGGGAGCAGGACCTGACTGCCATATCAGCTTTCAGCTCCTCCATCAAGCTGCCTGTTATATTTCCCCCATGTGTAAATTTAAATGCAATATGCAATCTGTTATTTTGAACATGCATTTTTTTTTAATGGAAAAAAAACGTAGACACACACCCAGGTGGATGCTTTCTCCAAGTGAAAGTGGTTTAATATTATTTTTTTTACATGAATTGAAAATGCAAATAGTAAAAAATTCCGAAAAGTGCATCTTTATTTACATCCAACAATCTTAACTAAATGTTTGCATTATGTAGACACCAGTAAATAGCATTAATCCAGTGTACTATAAAAGTCTGGCAAGCTTTTTGACAGCACCACCCACATCAATCAGCTGAGATGTCCTGGGGTCTAATTTTCTTGATTCTGACGTGTCAAACTGTGAAGCTGTCAGAACTGGGTTAGCGTAAGCCACGGCTATATACTTTTCATAATACACATCCATCCATCCATCCATCCATTCATCCATCCATCCATTCTTCCATCCATCCATCCATCCTTCCATCCATCAATCCATCCATCCATCCATCCATCCTTCCATCTTGTAAACCGTTTACTCCTGGTCAGTGTCACAGTGGGGTTGGAGCCTATCCCAGCATGCATTGGGTAAAAGGCAGGAATACACCCTGGACAGGTCGCCCATCCATCGCAGTGCATACACACCATTCACTCACACATTCCTACCACAAGTGCCATCCCTACTACTGACCAAATATTTAAAAAAAATAAAATAAGAGATTTGAGGAGAGATTTGAGATGATTATGGAATTATGAAAGACCAGTATGCTTTGACATCGATTGTATTGCATTTCATTTTTTTTTTGTTCATCCCCCCTGCTCGATGCTTGTGTGATACTGTTTTCTCATCTAGCTCTCCAGTACCAACAGCTTATTCCCCTCTTCTATTCACTGACTCTGTTAACTCTCATATAAGTCCAAATTTTAATTTCTTAGAGTCATCTCCTAAAAGCAGGATCAACCCACTCCATTATGACAATGATGACTTTGACTTCATCCAAGTCATCCATTTTTAATTTCTTTAAAGTATTCAGCAAAATGGTTACTTATAAAACTAATAATGCTAAAACCAATATTGCTGAGACTCTTTTAATTTAATTCTCTGTGAGATTTTTATTTTACATTTACATTTTTTTTTTCCTGTAAATGCTAAATTCCTTTCATCTTCTTGCATGTCCAGCTGTTCCAAGCTGCACACGACAATTTTCATCAGGGAAGTAACCCTTTACTTAATCAGCATTATCCAAAATCCTATCCTATGCAGTATGTGGTATGAGCAAGCAATCCGAGTGACACTCCCACACTGTGTGTCTATGGCCCAGTTCCAGCACGCATACCTGTCTATGGCTGTTGACACCTGCGTCAGATTCCAACAGGTTAATATAAAGAAAAGAGAGAGAAAAAAGGAACTGGTCCCTTTTCCTGGCAACAAGTGCGGTGAGCGTGTCAGAGTTTTTCGCCTGTTGAGAAGCGAAAGAAAGAGGTAATCTCCGGGAGGAGTTGTGGTGGGGGTGGGGGGGGGGGGGGGGGGGGGGATTGGGGGAGCTTGTGAGAGAGTGACAGGAATTCAGAGCAGCCTTTTCAGCCCTGGCACTGCTGACAGTCTCTCTGAGTTCCTGTGCGCGGAATGAGAATGAAGAGACTGGAGCTGAAAGACGACGACAGGCCTGGCCACAGCCGACAAAATAAAGGGGGAGAGAAGAAGGGAAAGAGAGGAGGAGGAAAAAAAGAGGAGAAGAGGCGGGGGGGGGGGGGGGGATGATACCTCAAACGCCCTTAAGAATTTATTTCATTTTGTTTTCGTTTGAGCAATCCCACTGGGGTCTTTTTTTTGGTCATACATTTTATGTTAAATTATCAGCAGTAGTCTCCATTGTAGTCATCGCCCTTGTGAGTCATTGCCGCTATACAGCCATTCATTTTCTGCAATTGGATTTTGTATCCCGTAATTCACTCAAAACCGGCAACAAGTCATTGTAATTGACTCTTGTTGAACATATAATAATTTCATCGTCAGTGACAAAATGGTGATTAAAAATTATGAGGGACAAATAGCAATGATGAGTTTGGTACACCGTGCAAAATTATTATATGAACCAAATGGATTTTACTCCATTATTCTGACAATGGGAAAAGCAGCTACACGCTGTAATATGCAAGCGTTGCAGTGGAAAAAGACAGAGATTGTGGGGTTATTCTGTAACAAACAGAAGGCTTTAACAACACAGTATAAATCCATGACAGGTTTAATTTATGATGCTTAAAGTTACCCACATATAATACATTTTCCATTATTATAAACTTAATGTACAGTGATAGTTATCCCAGGGTTGACCAATGTAGTTGACAGTGTTTATGTTTATGGCACTACAGAGGTTATATATAGGGAGTGAGAGAGAGAGAGAGAGGGAGAGAGAGAGAGAGAGAGAGAAAGAGAGACATGCGACAAGGTCACATAGGATATTCAAAACGCTGACATCACAGCTTGCAATAAGTATATGGATGGGACACCCCGTTGTTATCACATTTAATTGTTGTCTTAATTATTGCCAAATAAACACTTTTCAGATTTCCCCCCGTGCATTAGACATGCACCTCGTTTATGAAGAGCAGGTCGTGCATATTGCAGTCATTGAAGGGAAGATGAAGGAAAAAAGAGACACAGAAAACATTGAAACAAATCGCCAATTCAATCCACTATTACCGCTCTTATAGGGCAAATTTAAAAAATGCCCATTCTGCTTGTAGCCAATCCCAGTTGTGCAATACAAGCATGTCAGGTAATTGTGGCCCGCACAGCCTGAGGCTTTGTGAATGGCATAGTAAAGTACCCCTCTCACACCTTAAACACCTCATTTTAAATTACTCAGCCTTTTAATGGAATTGTTGATGTTTCATTTTTTTTTCCCACTGACTCTTAAGAATGTCAGAAAAAAAAAAAAAACGATTGAATTTTTCTTTTCTGTTGGGTGGTACACAGATGAATGAAACCAAATGAGGCCATTTATGGAAATCGTCAGATCGACGACTCGGGGATAATTTGCTGTCAGGCTCCATGGATGGTGGTGAGCAGGCTTCAAGACAGTTTGAGGAACAGGAAACATGTGTTCTTATTCCCAACTTGTCATATGTTGCTTGCTTAGAAGCCCTCAGCATCACTAAACAAAGCATACAGAGTCCTTCGGTGTCACTTCTGGAAACCCTCAGTGTCCTTACGTTGACGCCAGGGGCAAATGTGTTATATCAATGCCAGGGGTAAACGAGAACAGTGTATCTTGCCATATCTTAACATAACCAAAATTACAATCTAATATAAGATTTTATGATTTTCAGAAATCATACGTCATTTATTTGCATTTCACGATTCACAAATTAAAAAGATACACCCCCCCCCCCCATCCTGTATACCCTTGGCAATAGCATAAAGATGCTGAGGGTTTGTATTGAAGTCTATGGGGATACCTAGGGGGTCCAGAAGTGACGCCAAAGGGCTCATACAGTGACACCAGAGCTTCTGATCAAGCGACAATACACTGCTAATGTTGAGTTGGGAATGAGAGCACATCAGGAAACGAGACAGACCACCTACTGGACAACACATGCTTGTCTGCACTTTCATAGACTGGAAGCTGAGGTAATTGTGGCAAGCAGGGCTGAAATATGTGATTTGGGCCATTTTATATTACAGGGGGTGGGAAAAAATGGCATTAAAAAAAACATTGAAAAATGCAAGTTAATGCAAGACCTGAGGTGACCTAAGGATTGTGGGTAATCTCGGGTGAGCATTGCAAATGAGCAGCGTAAATGTAAGCCAAGGCGTGTCACACCGGGAGGGAGGCAATTCGGGTGCGGTGCAGTCAAGTGTAATCGAGTCAATTAACTCCAATTACCACGCTGTTTAGCATTCAAGTTATGGGGGTAGTTAGACTGACGCTCTAATTTCCTTAAATCTGCTGAAGGAGGTGGAATGGATGCACCCAAGGAAACATTACAATTTAGGAGTGAAAACCTTTCAGGCAAACTTTTCTTTCTTTTGCAAATCTAACATACATTCCTATTGGTGAAATGGATACTATATACTGTGTGTATAAAAGGATATTTTAGTGAAACAGATGGGTGAGAGTGATGCACACCTGCTGGAACAGAACCATCTTTGCTCTAATTCATCTCAATGGGCAAGCCTCATCAAAACTGGAACTGATGACTGTGTTTAAAGATCAGCAGAAAAACACCTGTGGATCATCGTTATTAACACTACACACATCGTCATCATTAACACACATTTGGAAGAGAAACTAAATAAAGCAGTAAAACCATACTTTTTTCTAAAGTATGTAAAGTATTTCCTACAGTACTAAAAGAAGCATGTGCTCTCCAAAGTTTGGTAACTACTTACCAAACCACACAGTTGGGTCTGGATTCAGCACACTGCAACAGTTCCTTCACAGGACGAGCTGCCCAGCAGCCCCTACTGCAACTTCTAAAAGTTAATGGCGGTGTGCGAGAGAACAAGACTAGTTTATTTTCGGTACAGACCTTTTCTTAATGGAATAAGACCTCACACACACTAGCACTAAAACCATTTCAGCTCCTTAAAACTGTCAAATCCACACTAACGGGCAAAAATCAAATCTTCTTTCAAGGAGTGCATTCTAGGTTTTCGATAGTCCCAGAATGCATTTGAGCAATGTGTGCAAACAGGTCAAGGTCGAGAAAACCAATCAATAAAAATGTTTCCAGAACATTTCCGAACTAAAACCACAAGTCTGTATGAGGCCTAACAGAACTGAACTTGAACCTCTGCACAGGAACCGGACTTCGATTTTGGATTTGCGATTTGGATTTTGTTCAAGGAGTAGTAAACAGCTTAGCTGGCCACCTGTAGAGAGTTCTGGTAGCTCTGTAATGGTGTGGGGTGCAATTTTCCAGCTACGGTGGAGAGGCATAACACAATTTATGTCTCTCAGCTATTAATGCTGTATGTTTTTATTATTTTTATTTTTATATTATTAGGTCATATTGGTGTTCTGCATACAGTAGAAACAGTAAGGCTATGCCTTCCAAAACAAGGAAAATATTTTATTCCACAATCAAACTGGGAAAAAATATATTAGCACAATTTTTGGATCCACGGTGACCTGCACTTTGCTCATACCAATGGATCATACGTTTTATAAATGAGCATTTTAAAACGTTCCTTTTTTATCGTCGAGTGGATGAAGTTGGAAAGGTCTCTGGCACTGAGAAACTGTTCAATTGCTCTCCGTTGTAAATGGCTACGGTCTCACTTTGTAAAGACAGTGCTGGTGATTTACCAGAGCAGTGCACCGGTGACACAGGGTCCAGCGCTGGTGCGGAGGCAGGAGCGCAGAACAAACTCAAGCAATCGCTGTTAAGGGTAATGGAACCAAGGGCCTTGGCAGCGGGTGTGAAATTCTGGTTGGGGGCCGCGTTTGCCCCTTACCCTCTGGGGGGGGGGGGGGAGGGTGGTCGGGAGCGGCCAACCAATCTTTCACATTCTAATTGGGGTCGGGGATGATACCTGCGGCTTATGACCATGGCGCCTGGGCGCCTGGTCTCTGAAGCCGCCGCTGGGAGATCTTTCACCTCATCAGCCCACACGACGGGGGGTCCTCACCGAGAGGGCACAGGAGCTCGAAACAGGGGCTCTGCGAAAGCCCCGCTCGCTGTGGAGTCGAGAGGAGGAGAAGGTATGGAGGAGGAGGAGGAGGAGGAGGAGAGCGAGGGAGTGGGGAGGTGGTCCTCTCCCCAATTGGCTTAATACAAAAAAAATAAAACTAAAAACGTCAATCACGTTTGTCCTTGAAGTTAACCTCGAACACCTATGGCTGCACGCTGACAGACTCATGACGGATTTCATCCCCGTCTGATTTACACGTCTGGGAAAAAAAAAAAGAAATACACTTCACTCTGGATTACATCGGCTGTTAACACACAGGGCTACATTTATGCTTAGACCGCTCGCGGTAATGACTGAATGTGAGTAAAGCTTAAAGTAAAGTGATCAATGTGACATGTGTTTGATAATGCCTAAGGCCTAATTTGGTGTTAATCTGTTTAGACAGCGTTACAGGTGAGTAAATACATTGCTTGATTTACATGTATCCAAAAAAACAAAAAAAAACATCATCCTCTAGTTAGTTGTTAGAGATTACCAAATTTTAGACAAAAAATGTACAGTTGCTGGATATTGAACAGGTAATTTTTGCCCGCACAAGTCTCAAGTTAAAAAACACAATATAAATAGTTCCACAGTAAATTTGTCATCATGAGGACCTGAGTTCTGCCAATAAAAATCAAGGAAGCCATTGTGAGGCTGATAACTAGGAAGAAAAAAAGCAGTCAGAGACATAGGCCAAACATTAGGTTAACCAGAATCAACAGTTTGATGCGTATAAAGGACAAGGGTAATTGGACAAATTAGCATAATCTGAAATAAAGTTGTTTGCTATTAGTGAGCTCCCCAGTGCTTCCTAACAATTAAAAATGTATTTAACAGTTGATTTTGACAGACCAAATGTTTTGGCAATGTCCCTGTTCAGTTAATTATGAATTTCCCAGCTTCACGATGGGCTGCTTTACTGCCTTTGACATGTATTTGGTGCTCATGTTGAGATGCTGTGAGACAGCAGCCACAGACTCCGAATGCAAATTCCACACCTAGAAGCAACTGTTAGTTTTCTTGAGTGAGAGCTAATTGTGCAAAGATGCACAGCTGGCCAAGGAACAGCTTAGCAGCCAATTGTCCGATTATTTTTGCTTCCTTAAAATGGGGGGACTATGTATAGTACATATATATACAAAGGCCGCAATACCTGTCTGGAATTGAATTAAAATTAAATTAAAACTGTCATTCTGCACTTTCACTGTTTTGTTCCAGACCCAATGTGCTCCAGTACAGAGCCGAAACAACATAAACTGTGTCACTTCCCTGGTGTTTTTGCTTTTTACTTACATAAATGTGTACTGTACAGTGCAGTTTGTAAGTATTTGGACAAGGCGTACAGAGATAGAAAGAAACATTTTATGTGCCTTTTTTTGCTTGCAATGCAATGGATGGTATATCCAGCACAACCGTTCCGTTCAGGGTAAAGGACATGAAGTCCAAACAATCACAGCGATAATTACCCCGTGATTAGACGGAAACAAAGCGTGCGGCAAACTCAGCGTGTCAAATGAAACATTTCACACGCAGCTTTCATTTCACTCTGAATCTACAGAGCCATGTCAGAGGTCCTTTGTTGTTTCCATGACAACCGTGAACATTTTTTTTTTTTTTTTTTTTTTTTAAATGCAACTGTAAGATCAGCTCATGTTCTTTGCTGAAACTCGAACAGGCTTCGCATCATAGACTGGAAATTTGGCATGGCGTACTCCCGCGTAAGAAACCTGCAAGATTGTAATAGACATATGTTCTGTGAAACTGATGAATGAGTGACCAGTTTTGTCACAACACATTAACAGAACTAATTGCTTTGTAAAATTAAGCTGGCATATAAAACTACAAAAAATTATATTAGTGTGTAAGAATCATATACTTCACAAAACAATATCCCATTTATATGTAAACTTTTTTCTTAAACAACCAACTTTCAGTCTATTTTTAAACAACTACCCTTCAGTCTTCTGAAAACTTACTTGAAGCATCACCAAAACTTTACGCTTTTATATAACAGATTTTTAGGTGCTCCTTGGTACTGTAAGTGGGCCTGGCCAAGGTTAGTCTTTTTTTTTTTATAGCAGACCTTCTCAAAAACAACAACAACAACAAAAAAAAAAAAGTTGCTGGGCCAGCAGAGACATGTCAATCATCCTGACAATTCAAGATCGAAGGGAACATATTGCAGAGAGTGGCGGTTTGGCAAAAGTTCCCCATCTGGCCAACTTCTTCGACTTCGTATTTGAAGGACTGAATCCAAACGTGTTTCTTTTCGACATTGGCTCATGTGTGGCGAGCGCTCTGGCATAAAACGAGGGCTGCCCATCACATCAGGTGCCGTGTAAATTCGGTTAATTTATTTCACATCATATTCTAAATTATATCGGGCGCCATCTGGTCACCCGCCTGAAGGGGGTAAAATGGCGGAGCGCTTTTTTGGAACGTTGATTCCGGTAACGTCGTCTGCAAAGCCGCTGCTCTCATCAACCACCTGCCGATTAAGCTGATGCCTGAAGTGATTAATCCCAATTTCCTCTACCTGTGATTGCTCTTTTACCCAAAAAGCAACCGTGGGGTTCTCATGCGATGATCCGAGTCAAAATCAAGGACAAAGTTTGCCAGGTATTCAGGCCGAAAATATATAACTCTAATAGAAGGCTATAATGGTGATATAACCAGTCATAAGTCAGAAAATGTTGCCGAAAATTAGGAAGGAGGAACATTTACATTGCGCACATAATTACGAAATGCATTTTAATATGTTTTAACAGGAATAACTTTCTTAACATATATGGCAAATTTAGAATGTGTAGGCCAAATTTCATTCCCTGTACATGTTTGTTTGCCTTTTTGTCACGTAAAATACTATAAGTAGTTACATATAATGCATGGTCAGATTTTCTTGCTTCCAGAAATGTGCTTTGAATTGGTCTGCCAAATTATACTGTCAAACATGGCTTAATGCTACCCATAGTGTGCATGTGCACTGCCAACAAGACAAAAAAAGGAAAGCTGTGGCAATATTGATTTTAATTATTGCATTTCAGTGGGAAATGTCCTTTCTAAATAATGTAATTAAATACATGTTAATCAAAACTTATTTGTGGACAATTGACTATAGTGGGCTAATTCAAACAACAATTTTGACTGGAAAACTTTGGAAATTCAGTTTTGCTCTCAAAGACTGGTCTATCTTTGTACTCACCAGTTGGTTATTATTGAAGAATTCATACCGACAAGTACATTTCTGGAAGCCAAACATTTGCATAGATTCTGATGTTTTCCCCTGGTCATTGTCAAACAAAGCGCTTGCGGTTCTTTACGCATTCTGGTTGTACTGATTGGTCCCATTCTAATTAAGATCTACTGAGATGTGACAGAAGATTCTTCAAACAAACGAGCGCATCAGATATGAGTTGTGCATGGCTTTGGAAGATCTAAGTCGACTAACTTGCGATGTTCATTCAAGAGGCAAACACTGCGCAATTGGGTTGATAAGGACAATGTCAATCGTGTATGGGGGTTGCCATTGAACTGACTGAGGCAGATTTTGTGTGGTCTTAATGAGCTCCCAGTGGTATTGGGTGAAGAAAAGATTTGTCATTATTAACTGGTTGCAAATATATGAATTTCTGAAAGATAACCCTTCATCAGATATTAATCATGAACAGTAGTTCATCGTTTGGTGTGTTATCATCATCTTTAAACCATTTAAGGTCACAAAGTGACTTGTAGCAAACAGGATTTTTTTTTTTCTTTTTTATAATTTCTTGAACTGGTTCAAAGCAAACTCTTGCATAACAAAATAAGAGAATCCCAAAAGACATTTGCTAAGGAATTAACCAAAAAAAACAAAAAAAACAAAACCCAAAGGACACTGATACAATGAGAGAAAAGAAAAAAAAAAACCCTAACTGACTGTAACTACAACCCAGTCCCTTGTCTGAGAATGATTCCACCGATTTCCGCTCTGTTACAGCGACGGACACGAAAGCCCATTTGGTGAGGGTGTTACGACTTACAAAGAGAATGACCGTGGTCTGATTCTGCAGTCCGGTCAGCCCGCTCCTGAGGACCAGCCTGGAATTGGGGCGACTGAACTGGGCGAACCAGGTCAACAGAGATCAAAGGTATTGATTTTAATCTGAGTAACCTATGCTGGAGTCACCAGCACCTCGATCACGAATCCCCCCACAAAGCAAACCTTGAATTAGATTATGAATTCCCTGTACAAGCTTGGTTGTGACCTGGTCTCAGCTTCATGGTGTCATTTTGTGAGAGAGTGAGAAACCAGACTGCTGCCACCTATAGGTCGCATAACACTGTGCGAGTCAAGCTGGTAAAATGAATTACAGGTTTAGCATGGAAATGCTCACATAGACTTCATGAAATACACTTTACACTTTTTTATCTGTTTCTAAACAAAAAATATATGTTTTAAAGTCTAAGTCTCACAATAGAAATATAATAATATAAAACACAAATGATTCAGTTTTAAGGGTTAAAATTCAAATGAAAAACTTTGCAGCTTCTAAAAATATAAAGACAAATGACTTGCAGGGACTCTGTAATCCATCCACATTTAGGAGGATATCAGTAGAATGCCTGGAGAAGAAAAATTAA
Source organism: Anguilla anguilla (assembly GCF_013347855.1). NCBI lineage: Eukaryota > Metazoa > Chordata > Actinopteri > Anguilliformes > Anguillidae > Anguilla > Anguilla anguilla. Next base: position 67,315,191 of record NC_049203.1, on the reverse strand, counting down.
TAATGAATAATTTACAAAGCTTGCATATTCAAATTAGAACTCTCATCAAAGGGAAGGATATAAAAAGAGTTTTGAAAGCTGCTTGAGAGTGTGGTGAAAGAATAATAAAATAAAACAAAAATATATGAAGTATTCATCATACATGTCTAATGCAAGAGTTACATCATTTTCGCAATCTGAGAAGTCTCAAAATTAATATACCGACCGCAGGGCTTTTTCCCGATACTCATCATCACACATTAGAAATACATGATGATTGGCTTTAATTCATGGAAGTAACAATCATGGTGCTGAACAGAGTCCAATCTTATCTGAAAAGGGTGCCTGGTTTTGTTTTAGCCCAGCACTGCGAACACCTGAACCCACTAATTAACTAATTAACTAATCACGGTCTTCAATCAAGACTTGTACTTGTTAAGTACAATCAGGTGTTCTAGTGCTGGGCTAAAATAAAATCCTGTGCACACACCGACCCTTCTTGGATAAAATTGGACACCCCTGGTGTAGAACATTAACTCTAATGATCATGCGAAAAAAGCACTGAAATTAAAAATGAAAAACACTGCCGCAAAAAAAAAAAAAAGAAAAAAAATGAAAAAGAACTAAAAAGCTAAACCGAAGGAAAAATGACATTTTGTGAAAGGAAAAAGTTTTCATAGGCTCCAGGAAATCTGGCATTTATAAAATCCCTTTTAGGCTAACTTCAAATATATGACACCGCCTACACAATTCTGGGCAGAGACAGTGTAGACACTGTAGCTGATGTCCTTTGCCTTTTAAGTTTTAAAAACCATCATCATCAACATTATGATCATCACCATCATCATACCTTGAATTTAATCGTATTAAAATATAATTCCAGCTAATCGCTGCAGTCCTTAACATACAGTCACATTTCTAGATTGATATTAAACCAATTTTTGCAGATGTGCAACATACGCAGTTTAAATGATATAACTAATTAACTTGTAGGACTTCACAAATGAAGTCAGGAATGGCATAACACACACACACACACATCTCCGCACACTCACACACACACACACCACACGCACACACACAAATGCAATGACAATAATATAATTGCAACATATTTTCAATATGATTTTCAGCTCCCCACATTAAATTGCTTTCCCGTCAACTCTTGCCCAGGGCAACTAACAATGCACACACAAGTGCAGTAGACTAATTCCCCAGAGTGTAGCCTAAAAAGCATAGTCCCAATAGAGATAGCAAGAGCAAACAGTGCAGACTCAATTGACAACTTGAAAACTACCCTATTGAACATGAAACTAAGTGCAATTGCATTGTGCAGTATGTCTTGCCTCGTATTTACAACTGTAGAGAAGAAGAGAGTGACACGGGATCATAGTATTAGATCAGTGTGCAAACTTCAAAACACAAATGGCCTTCAGCCCCAGCAACAATGGCATTTTTTTTTTTTTTTTCCTGAATTGTCAATTTGGTCTTTAGAGGAAAGTGAAATGCTTAATTCTGTATGGCATTTTAAGGCAAACAAACCGCTTGAAAGGTCTGCGGTTCTCTTTCCCCGTCCCATGAGGTATCGGACCATCGGAATGCATTTTCTCCAGATCTAAGCTCCAAAAACCCACAGTCTTTGTGGGTTCGTGGCCTGATGAATGTGCTTGTCATCAGAGCGTCTCCATCAGCAAGGAGCGGAGCAGGAGAGAGCTGGAGAGTGTCCTTCTGAAACCAGCACATTTAAACAGGAACGTCTTACGGGGAGGTTTTAAATTAACAGACCTAGGAAAGCGTACAATTGGGAATGCCTGGACGGTGGCTGAGAGCATCAACAGGGTCATCCTATTAGCCAAATTATATTTTGCTACTTTACTTTCTCCACACATACATAGTTGCTCCTAAACAGAAAGGGGAAAATTCAATCAGTTCTCCTGCACCATGGCTTAGAGCTGTGGTTCTTGGTCCTGGGTTCCCATTGTGTGTGCGGGTTTTTGTTCCAATCACAATTGCAATGCCAGAATTTTAACAAGCTGTTCATCTTCCTTACAGTAATTAGGTGCTTTTCATTATGTCAGAAATGGCTGTGCATGCTATGAAGTATAAACGTCCCGCATTCACATTGTGCTATATCGCAAATGATTATATAAAAAGGTTAAAAAAAACTTTTTAACGAATCAAATAAAAGATTGAGGCGAATCAACAGGCTCTTAAGTGGTGAAAGTGTGTACACCTGGCCACTACAAATAATCATAATTGGTAGCTAGGGAAAAAGTGAAGAAAGAACTTAAACACATGTTCAACAACTGAAATTCAACAACCCCCCCCCCCCCACCGGCATGGCGTACAGGCCCGCCTTGCACCTGCTAAAGGAAAGAGGAGCTGAGGAGCTCCAGAGACTCTGCAGCCTTGTGTGTGTGTGCGTGTGTGTGTGTGTGTGTATGTGTGTGTGTGTGTTTTTTCCCGCACTCTTTCAGTGCAGGCAAGGGCAAGGCTGATCAATATTAGTCTTCTTTCCAAATCTTCAAGAAGCAATTTTTCCGTCAAAGGGTGGGTTTCTGGGGTTCTTTTTTCCTTCATTTTTTTTTTTTGCATGGAATTTCTTGCATGCAAAAATAACTTGAAAGGGGCCTGATGTCAGACGGAACGGATTGTGTTTGCTGAGGGGCCGCTGCATCAGCACCAGCCCAGCCCAGTCTCCAGGGAATCTACATGGGAGCAGGCCAGTCTTAAAAAAAATAACAAATAAAAATACATATATTAATAAATAAAATACATTTTAAAAAAGGCTAGCTGAGCACAAAATGCAGCCCTTACCCTGAATGGGAATTGCTATTAGACTAATAAGCTGTCGACTTTTGGCCCGCAATGTTTTTGTGAGAACAGCTATACACAGTAACACAATAAACCATCTATCTAGCATAGTAACTAGCGAGTTTCCATGGCTAAGTTTGTCTGATCTAAACCGTAATGCAGCTTTATGGGCCTTGATGTAGGCTTCATTGGACCTATCAAATGGCTTCAATGCCCTCAAAATTAAAGCTGACTACACAGCATAATAACCAAATGCCTCATAATAAATTTGTATTAACATAAATAGTGTTATGTGTTACGGGCAAGAGCACATTACCTCATAATATTCCGGTTTGACGGTTTCACTTATAGAAACCGTTATTAACCCAACCATAACTGTGAGGAAACCAGTGACTGTAGTCCTTCCTGAACATTCCTGTATAATTGTCTATGCATTAGCAACACGCCGTTCTCAATTACACTGGTTGCTAACCTGACGATGAACTGAGGGCTAACAAATTAAACTAGTTTCTACAATTTTACAAAGCATGCTGGCATACAACTCCCAGAATACATCAGAAATTGTTGGCTCTAGATCTCTTTGGTAGAAATGATTGGTACACAACTTTGATTCAGAGTTCGCGTGTGTTTCTCTGCATTCCACGCTTGTGCGAACTTTGCTCTTTGTATGCCGAGGATCCTTAGATACCTCCTGGCATTTTTAAATTCATTATTTATTTTCTCTGCGAGTGCCCATTTTTCTGGGGTTACTTGAATAGCTCGCTTTTTACTTGATTGATTTATACCGAGGCAAAATCGGGTTAAGCACTTCCACCACGGGCACTGCGGTAGTGCTCCATTTTGGATTTGAACCTGCAACCTTCCGATTACAAGACCCGTGCTATGCTGTTGACAGCTAAACCGACCTGCTGTAGTTTTTTATGTTTTATTATGAATGTGTAGGGCTTGGGGCCAGTGTCCATGTGATTAATTCTAAACTCTAAATTTTAGTTTTCTTTACACATTTGCTTTTGTATATTAATAAATCACCAAAGTAGCTCTCACTCAGTGACTCATAAAGTACAAGTAATATTCTTTCAATAGATCAAGTCTTGGCTGCTGTTTCTGTTTGTACTGTTTTTTTGTCTGAAAAAAAACCAAAAAAAAAAACATATCAATCAGTTCCAAGTTACAGTCATATGCATTTCCTAAATAATTATTGTTGCATCTTGCATGAAGGAAAACAGTATGCATTTGTTTATTTAATAATGCAATCCAGTAAAAGGTAATGCTTTTCTGAATTACAATATTGCCTATTCACTTACGCATACAAACAGAGAAAAAGAAAGAGGAATATTAACTCAGAGATGTTAAATTCGTTATGCTATATGATACCTTCCCCTAGGTATTGCAAAGAAGGTCTGTTGATTTTTTTTATTCATTTGGTTGTATTTTTTCCCCCAGTACCCTTAATGCTTATGCCCGCATTGGCATGTGTAATTCAGTGAGAAGGATTTTTTTTTTTAATGAAATGAAATTAAGAGACTGAGGTGGTGGAGCAGTGTTGATGGGTTTTTAAACACGAGCTGTGCAAGCGGACAGTGTTCTGGGAATCTCAATAATTAGCATGTGAGAAGGGGTGTGTACCGTGACACACAATGACCTCTTTTAAAATATGGAGGACAAAGTGTATTAACCGAGCCATGCAGACAGTATTTATAAAACCACTGTGGGCGGAAATGTGTGGAGAGACCATTAAAAATGAATGTAAATGGGCTGGCGGTGTCCTTCCGTCAGACCAATGTCTGCCGTTTGTGATTAAAAGCCATTTATTCGCAAAGCGCGCTGTCCTCTAATGGCCTGCTGAAGGATCCATTTGCAATCAGTCCGCCCGCAATGAAGAACCAGCCAGACCTGCTTTCCGTGTCTGCAGCTCAGTCAGGCATCCATTATCAGCCGCGTTTCCACACGTCCGTGATCACAATCTGAATTTCTGCACAGCCACGATCATCGGCTGCATTTCCACACATACATTATCAGCTACTTTTCCACACATCCATTATCAGCCGCATTTCCACACGTCCATTATCACAATCTGCATTTCTGCACAGCCACGATCGTCAGCTGCATTTCCACACATACATCATCAGCTACTTTTCCAAACATCCATTATCAGCTGCATCTCCACACATCCATTATCAGCCGCATTTCCACGCGTCCATTATCACAATTCTGTCATCCGCTGTATTTCCACACAGCCATCACATCTAGTAGTCAGAAGAGGATGACAATATTGCCTGGTGAATATTTAAGGATCTGTTCACGTAACCAATTTTATGTCCACCCAAATTAAAAATTGCAGGTCCCCTTTCAGATGTTAATGGCCCAATCTTGTACATGTGAATACCCTTTTATGTCCTTTTAATGTGTCTCGATTGCTATTTTTCATTGGAGGTCCACCACCTGGTCCATATTTTCAGGGTAGCACACCTGCATGTGCACAGACAAGCTACAGGTTTCACACTGACCAGAGGAGGGCGCTGGTTTATGCTAAGACTCGTATGAACCCACCGAATGAAATCCGTGGGCAACGCTATGCCAAATTGTGGGCTCATTTCAATCATTTATTTTATCCGGCCTTGTCTCCGCGGTCCTCTTCTGACCAGGAAATCGATCGCGGTCCACCCTCACCAAGGACATTCCAACCAGTTAAATACCCTTTAATGGAGCTTGGGGGCTCCTGAAGGATGCTTGAGCAAGGAAACATGAGGACATCCTCTGCGGAAGTATTTTAAAAAAAAATTTTTGGAACACGTGACGTATAAATGATCACCCTGTGGATCCACCTCTCCCCATCTGCCACGTGTGTAATTGATGTGGGTTGGAAATTACACTTGACTGAACAAGGACGTTCAATTTGACGATTACACATTTCCTCGATTCTTTTGTCCTTGCGTCCTCTCCTTGCTTCCTTTCCTTGCAACCTCTGATGGGTGGAGCTAGGAGCAAGGAGTTAAAACCTTTGCCCTGTATGATGTCATCGAGTAAACTGAATTTATGTGTACAGGTATGCTTCAGATTAAATATATCCTGGAGGAAAAAAATACAATAAAAGGCTGATCATGTTGTGTATGTTATTTTAAAATACATAATTATTTTAGTTGGGAGCTACCAATGCAGTGTACGGGCTAATTTTAACCACGTTGTTACACTGCACTGTGCCGACAACACCAGACTAGATGTGCATGTGTTGGTATTTTTTGTTCCTCAGTGGGGATGCCAGCTTCAGACGGAACTCATCCAGGCAGAATCTGATATCATATCATGAGATCCATAGACTCAGCAGTGGAGTACCGAATAACAGGCTTTTGAGTGCAACTTGTTTTTTTTGAGCCTCTGGTTATCAAATGTTTTTTTGATAACTACAGACAAAACGATGCATTATAAGATTATAAGTCTCTTTCAACATTTATCCAAAGAACTGCTCAGAAGCAGTTCATTGGATATTTATGTCGTGTAGTGTAGTATCAAAGCTGTGCGTGTGCGTTCAGTAGTACAATATCAGTAACCGAACACATCCTTTCAATTTTAAAGTGCGGAGCTTTTAAATAAACACTGTTGCTGTGATTTTATCTAATTCCCTGTCCAATTTCTCTTTCACTATATTTACAGCCCTCCACAGTTATGCAGTTCACCGGCTGGATCAAGCCATCAATTTATTTCCTTGACATTCTCTGTTAGAGGGTAATATGGTAACAAGTGACTTCAGGCTAAAAACTAATAATAAAAATAATAATAATAATAACAGCCCAGGAGATAATAGAATGTGAAACAGATGGAAGGCCCAGACAGGCTCCCTTGCAAAATACGCAATTTATTTCTGTTTTGTTTGTTTGTTTTTTTTTTTTCATTTATTCACACAATGAAAATATACAAACTGACAGACACAACAGCAGCTACATACTGATTGTGCAGGTGAGAAAAAAGAAGAGAAAAAAGGGCTTATACGTGCTCTCACGTAGTACTAATCAATCAGTTGAAACAATAAATGATAATCACAAATAACAACAACATTTCAAAATCTTTTTTTTTTTGTATCCTGCAGACGTTACATCTTTTCGTTTGCCATTTTGTATAGCGTAGTCTCATTGTTCATGCAACACGCATATCAGGTGTTGGTGAAAACAGCTGCCTTTGGGCAGGTTTTTGCAGTTACCAGCTGAGTTTCTTACATGTTGTGTGTGATGAGATATACAAGATCTAGGGCTTGCTTTTGGTCTTTTCGGCATACATAGAATGAATCTGGAGATTCATCTCAATTTTCAGAACTTTTTGAATTACGTACATCAAAATATTCCAATGCATCTCAGAGGTACTTGTGCACAAGCCAGGCATGTTTATGTTTTCAACGTGAAACCTACCACCACTCCCTCCTGTATAACTGACAGCACAAACCTTTTAGATATTGTGCTCAAAATATGCTGGAGGTAAGAAGGCAAGCACAGGTTATGATACAAGTTCTCCTGCTGGAATCTCACTCAAACTTTCACAACCAAACTCACCTTGGGGCACTTACAACTGACACATTTTTTTCCGCATGGTAAAACCATTTAAAATGGTACTGTGCACAATTTAATCCCTGTCCTCAATATTACTGCAGATTAAGATAGTCACTGTTAAATTTTTATTAAAGGTCATTCAGGAAGGCAAGTGTGGGTGTGGCTAAAGGCTCAAACCCATGTGACAGCATGAGTGTGGGTGTGGCTAGGGGCTCAAACCCATGTGACAGCATGAGTGTGGGTGTGGCTAGGGGGTATTGTGAGTGCATGAATGACACAGACTGCCAGCAGCCCAAAGCCACGCCACAGTATTCAGCCAACTCTGTGACGTTCTCAGCAGTGTTACTCCCCATTCTGTGGCTTGAACAGCATACATTTGCTCTTGCTATTGGCTTATTGTCCCATCCACAGAAAGGGTAAAAAAGAAAAAGGAAATTCCCCTTGAACTTTTGTGACATACACTTTCTTGCCCAAAGCTGTAAAATATCTGATGCAATTGTTGAAGAATCATAATCGGAACTGTGCCTTATCCAAGGCAACAACTGACCTATTTTCCTGTCTGACACATTTATCCAAAACTGAAAATAGAAAAGGAAGCTACTTCTAAAATAAAATGCAAAAAAAAAAAAAAAAAAAAATTCCTGTAGAATAAATGTGGCATTTGAAGGAGTAATTAGTGACAATTAGTGAAGAGGACATCTGCTGAGTTATCAGAAATCCTGCGTGTATATGCCTCTGAATGGCTTTAAACCCGACTAAATTATTTCCTCAAATTATTCTTGAATTAGAAGATGAAAGCCTTCAATCAAGGGTTATTTATTTTTTATAGCTCTTGGAACAAGAACTTTTGCGTACTCTGTTTGATTTTTTGCTTGTTGAGGGCTGTTCTTTGTTATTACATGGCTAATAGTTATGATATGTATCCCTCAGCAAACAAGTAATCATCTTATTCTGGTTTTGTCAGATCAAGCTCATTGCTGAGCTGAGAAAGGTTTTGAAGTCTGTTTCAGCAATGGTCAAATGACAGTGTTGTTTGATGCCTAAATAATGTTTGCGAACTTCTGTAGTTTCGATCCTATGCGTGATGGCCACAAACTCAGAAAGTTCTCTTTTGAAATAGTTTACTACTGTACCTCATGATACTGTAACACATACTCCCACTCACAGTTTAGAAAATCAACAGTTTTCCCAGCAAAAAAACAGCTTAGATTAAGGTCAGCAAAAATGTTGCATATCTTCGACTGCAGAAGCAGAGGAGAGAGTCATTAACGGAAGAGGTGTGAATCTTTCTTACGGTTAATTAATCTCAGCTTTGACAGGAGATGAGATCTGTGACAGCTCAATTACAGATGAAATTGTCTCGACATTTTCTGAAAACTACTGCCGAAGTAAAAAAAAAAAAAAAAAAAAAAAAAAAAGTTGATGATACAAGTCTATGCTGATGCTACAAGTGTGAAAAAGTTTTACATTTTATATGGTCTATCTCAGGTATTTCATGTGATAAGAAGAAACCTTCCACTTAGCACACCATGATACATGTGACTAATAGAACTGTCCATATCTAATCTTAATTTGCCATTGTGAAGTTTATTATACCATTCTAAGGGACCTGATTAACATGACTATACAAAAAAAAAAATAATAATAATAATAAGCCTGTGTCAATACTTGCTTTCCCCCTTGGCTAAAAATGGCAGGTTTTTTTTTTTGTTGTTTTTTTCAGGTGCAGCATTACACTGTACAAGCAGCATTACATAGTACAAGCAGCGTTACCTAGCACAAGCAGCATTATATTCCACAAGCAGCATTACACAGTACAAGCAGCATTACCTAGCACAAGCAGCATTATATTCCACAAGCAGCATTACAAAGTACAAGCAGCATTGCATAGTACAAGCAGCATTACATAGTACGAGCAGCATTATATAGCACAAGCAGCATTACGTAGTATGAGCAGCATTATATAGCACAAGCAGCATTACATAGTACAAGCACCATTACATAGTACAAGCAGCATTACATAGCACAAGCAGCATTATATTCCACAAGCAGCATTACATAGTATGAGCAGAATTATCAAGCACAAGCAGCATTATATTCCACGAGCAGCATTACATTGCACAAGCAGCATTATATTCCACGAGCAGCATTACATTGCACAAGCAGCATTACGTAGCACAAGCAGCATTACTTGTGTCAGTGTTGCATGGTAAGATGGGAAATGCCCTCCTGACTGAAACATTTAGTTTCTCCTGTCTGACTGTGCCACATGGCAATCATTGCAGGTTTGATCTTGAGCCTGTCATGAACTGATTAAGACCATAATATTCTGCAGTATGCTCGACTGCATTCTTAAAAGGCTACAACACTAAATATGCCAAAATTAGCTGCGTTTAAGATTAATGCAATTGGAACCAGCTGGAAATCAAAGAGTTGATATCTTGCCAATAATATCATCCACAATTAACATAATTGCTCTTTATTTCTGAGTAATGCAACAGGTGCATTTTCAAAAACATTTAATATGAAATATGACAAAAATGTGTTTTAAAATGAAAGCATTTCAAGCAGCTAAAAATTTAGCTGCTTGGAAGAGTAAGGTTTATGTTTTTTTTTTTTTTTAGGTTTCACACAAATCAAACTGAATCACCTGCACAAAACTAAATAGAGGTTATCGCTTCCCAGACAGTTAGATTGGGCCCCTGTGGCACCAGCTCAGGGACACAGAAATAACTATGGGCAAAGTCACATTTCCCATTTTCTTTGGCAAGGGAACAAATGACCTTGTGGGGCAGCCATTTTGAAGAAAAAAAAATGCTACATGTCAAAGTTTGTTTTGCACAAGGACAGAAACGGCACTTTGCGTAAAGCAAGGGCAAGAGTTTCAAGCAGGAAAATTGATTGTCGCACTTTAGCAAGTATGACCTTCGGTAAACAGATCTTCCGCCTTCAGATTTTCCTTTACTCCGGTTGGCCTTCACAGGCCATATACCAACCTTTACTTTAAGAAAAGAAAATTCAAAAATAGTAAATGCTTTGCCTTAGCATTTTTTTATGATGGCAGTTGTTTCCATTGTGGATTCCAGGGACCCCACCAGGGATTTTGGGCCCCACGAAAAGGTCTCCCATCCTGCCCCAGCACTCCAGAATTTTTTTTTTTTTTTTTGAGGGCCCTTGTCAGTCAGGGCCCTTGAATTTGTCATAAATTTCCCTCTCCTTACTGTGCCCCTGGTGGTTGCCAGTGTAAAACAATTTGGACAGAAAATCGAACCTTCTTGCTCGAAAAGTAAACAAGTCCCTGAATGACTGGGCATGATGCTTGAGACCACAAAGCAAGTTTGTATTTGCCATAGTAGTGGAATACATATGCACGGCACACATATTGTTTTTGAGGATGCAGAATGGTCACTGAATATTCCATGAAAAACATGCCCAGTGTATTTGTTTCATCAACAAAATGACAGGATTGAATGCAACTAAGGGAGATAGTCACCACATTTCAACCAACAACCAGAGTATTCACTGAAATGCAATGCTGATTAATAAGCCGTCAAAAATGTATGCATAAAGCAGTAGCCTTTGAATCAGGATAAATCTTGCCTTCAGTTGAACGATATTCTTTATGAATCTCTGTACATGCCATTGCATGGCGTTCCACTATTTCACATTTTGCCAAAAACCGGCAATCAAAAAAAAATAAAGCGGCAGAACCCAATGTGTTACCCGTCTCTGAAACGCGACCTCGCTGCCAGGAAGTTAAAACGGAAAAAAAGCTTTTCTTTTCCCCGGCCACGGCTAACAGATTGCAAAAGGCAGATGGAGAGCGGGTGATCTTCCACCAAAGCGCGGTCCGTGAAAAAAAACCCCGTGAATTTTTCATCCGCGATCGCCGCGTTCGCGGGGAAAAGCCGCGAAGAAATAACGTCGCGTGCAATTAATCCGCACGGCGCTGGACTGGGCTTCGGGCCTCCCGCACCTGGACTGCCCTCTTTCTGAAAGGAAGCAAACGGAGCCGGAGATTGGTCTCTCATTTTAACAGCCAATCACACGCGGGCGGTGCTCGTCGCATTCAATCACGGGCCCATTCAGACGGCCGGTGCCTCTGGGATAGCCGGAGAGCTTTCATCTGGATGTGGTCAATGCGGGGGCCCTCATTAAAATGTGCATTCGTTATCTGATCGACATAATCATTTCCATTATAACCTTCCCTTTGAAGTGTGCCTGCTTTCGGTGGGGGTGCAAGCATAACCCGATCTGCAATCTCAATCGGGCGAGCGGAGGCATCGTTTTTTTGGTGCATTTAAAGCTTTATTACTCGCCATGCACACTGGCATGACGAGCTGGAGTTATGAATAAGTTAATACAGTTTTAACGGAAATGGTGATGTATTGAAGATTGAAGATTTCTGAGATCCAGTGATGCATGAATCAGAATAATAAAGCAATAAAATAAAGAAAAATAAAGTAATTTAAAAAAAATTACACAAACACCTCATGCGAATATCCAGTGATGGGGCCTCATCAGTATTCCACAGTAAAATGTGCTAATTCAACTCTAACAGGGTATACATATGAGTCCAATAGCACCCATATGTACTCTGTAAGAGTTAATTTAACTCTGAACATTTTTCTGTGTGGGATGACTTGACCTAGCAAGATAATGTTCATCTCGATAAGTCCCCTGGGTCCTTTTTTTTTGCATCTGTAGTGCTCCAGAAATGTATGAGCAAAGTAAGCTCAAAGTTAACACTAAACACAAAAACCACCAGAGCCACCATCACCCAGGATTTCACAGTCATAAATCCCTGCACTACCATTCAGAGTCCCATAGGGGGCACTGTATGTGGGGCCTGTGAGCACTGTGATGCCAGTGGGCACCAGTGACATCACAATCAGGTCAAGCCTGAAGAGCTGGTAAAAGGCCTTAGAAAGGTTTTCTCTCCAGCATGAGCTTCAGCATCAAGTACTGCCCCAAGGCAGGTGACATTTCGGTGACATATGTAGTGAATTTGTGTTTATGGGGCTATTAAAATAGCAAGATTTGTAGTACGATGTGATTATCTGGGAGTCCACAGATCAGAATAGATATATTTTTTAAATGTTCGTTCCTGATGGACACAAGGCTCCCCCACTGTGATACTGTATATATTTCCTTACTTCCGATGCAGTGTTGCAAGAAATTTTGCCAGGCAATATGAAATTGGTGTTCCACACTGGCATATTCTATCCAAGTGGCAAACATAAGAGCTATCATATTTTAAAACATGAGACTGGAGGCTGTTGTTGGATGGATTGGAATACTTTTAAAAGATTTTTTTCAGGCAGAAATTTTTTTTTTAATTATGTATTTTATAGGATGCTTGAGCTAATTAGCACAGCTTCATCAGTATAGAAAATACAAAATCACAGTTTTTGAAGTTCCTTTACGGGTTTTGAGCATTTATGTTTTCCGTAAAAAAAATAAAAAATAAAAAGCTCCAGCGCGCAGCTTCAGAATCAACAAGCCGCGGTTGGCTTAGCAGGCTGAGGACTGTCTGTGCAGGGGGCCAGTTCGTGGGCGTCCTCTGGCACACCACCGCTAACAGCTGTCCCTCTGATTATTCCACCTATTCTCTCCTTTCTTCAGGGAAATGTCCCGCACAGGCCACAGAGGAAAATAAGCCGTGTAATGTGTGTGGCTATTCGTTTAATGCGCGTTAAAACTGAGCTGGTCCGTGAAAACGACGCTATGTTCTCAATCAGCTCTTTTGGATCCAAGGAGAGAAATTTGAGCCAAAAGCTCTCGTCTGACACGGCTATCTCCCTAACTGAGAACATGCAGGTGGGAAAGGCGCAAAGATCTTTCAACACATTGCTGTTAACTACATGTACTGGATCACTAGATTTTCCAAGTCCACATCTTTATAACGTATTCCAGTATAGGCCATTCACTAAGTGCTCAGGCCCTGTATATGCTAAAGCGAGCTGGATCTCGCTGACGTACTCGTTTCCAAAAACCTGCTTTGCTCACTGGGGCCTCACATGGGTGCCGGCCAGACGAACGACGACAGCTCTCCAGTCAGAATAAATGTCTGCTAATGACACCCTCCGTGCCCGCGACTGTGAGCTAATGCTAATCCTCAGCGTTTCCCATGCCATGGTGGCTTTCCTCTCCAAACAGAGACCAAATGGAAGGGCTAGGAGTGAGACCAAGCGGCTTGTGTTAGCCTTGCCTTCTGCGCAGAGCAAGAGAAGCCAGCCTGCAGCATGAATTCAGGTTCTCGAATCCACACTTCAGTAATAGCCATCTTGTGGTCCTTTTTACTGCCCAGTTTTCCTAAAAAAAAACTAAAATGGCAGCTCTTTGATTATTTGGCAGCAGTGTCATGGGTAAGGAGTTGGTCTTGTAACCTGAAGGTCACAGGTTCCCCTGGAGGACACTACCGTTGTACCATTGAGCAAGCTACTTAGCCTGCATTTCTTCAGTATAAATCCAGGTGTAAAATTAGATGAAAAAAGTTGTGTAAGTTGCTTTTGGTAAGAGCGTCTGCAAATGCCTATAATGTAATGTATTTGTATACAAACAGAAACACTACTACAAACTGTAAGAGATTTATATTGAGGATGCACACTTTACTCCAACACAACAACATTGAAAGCCAACTGCATGCTGTCTTCAGGGGTGCAACATATTGTTCATCAATGAGGCGAAATAACAATGTGCTTGGAAACAAAAGACATCCCACACGATATATACATTTCTCCAGTGTCCATGAAACTCTGTTGGAGTTTCAATACAATCTGTATTAAATTGATTTTGCATTCCACCCCGCATTGTTAATTATATTCTGTTTATGTGAGTAGTACATGCTGCTTTTTAAATGATACAGGCAACAGGCACTCTTGATTACCTCATCGCTGTTGCAAAGTGACTTCAAACCACAGCGATATGGTACTTAAGTAGACTTGCCTCACAGCGGACATTGACTACACCCCCGTTTCCTTCGCGCCGTTTTCAGACATGATTGTACAGATCGGCTCTGTGTTTGATCGGAGCTCTCCCCCGCGTTTCGCGGAATTAAGCGTCCGAACGAAGTATGTAAGCAAACAGCGAGCGGCAGTTAGGAACCGGCCATCATTTCCGCAAAAATCCGCATGTCCCTAATCACACGTCCCCCCCGCTAACTCCCTTGATTTACAAAAGCTCCTTCGCGCCTCTCTTCGGCCTCATCTCCGTCTTCCGCGAAGCTTTGAGATTTTTTTTATTTTTTATTTGCTCGACTAAATGCAGTTAATCCTCCGGTAATTAATTCGCTAAGCAGGAAACGCGTACAGCATAGGCGGACTGCCTCGAGGAAATTCCACCCTTTGTTTTCGCAGCCCGTTGAAGGGTTTCGGGACCTCGTCCTTCCTCTCCGGCGACGTTCCCTCTGAGGAGCGAGGAGGAAGGCGCTGGAGCCTGCTGTTTCGGGGGCCGAACCCTGGAACAGGATACTGGAACGGGATACTCGCCCACCGCTGTTAACCGGTGTTATCTCGCCGGAGCAGAGGCGAAGTGTGTCATGGAGCCGGTCAGGTGGGGATTAGAGGAGGTAATCCCACCGTTTGACTGCAGCCCCCCCCCTGCCTCACCTCCCCGCGCAGTTTGGCAGATGACAGTGTTTAACAGAGACATCACCCCACCCCCCCCCCCCCCCCCCCCCCCCCCCCCCCCCCCCCCCCCTCGTGGGAGACCGGGAAAGAGATGCTGACAGATGCTTTCTCCTCTCGCACCCCGTCTCCTTGACATTTTGGCTCCGGCATTGATTTCTTTATTGCGGTGCCGGGGTCCAGGGGGGAGATACCGGGGTTGCTACAATCGCACTAAGGACTGTAAGGACCCGCAAATTAAAATGTGTTGATGATTGTTTTTCTTTGCGTGCGCGTAGGAGCGCGTGTGTGCATACTTGCCTGAGCGTGCATGTGTGTGTGTGTGTGTGTGTGTGTGTGTGTGTGTGTGGGTGCATGCATGCATGTGTGTGTGTGTGTGTGTGTGCATGTGTGTGTGTGTGTGTGTGTGTGTGTGTGCGCATGTGTGTGTGTTTGGGTGCATGCATGCATGTGTGTGTGTATGTGTGTATGTGGTTGTGTATGTGTTTGTGTGTGTGTGGAGGGAGGGATGAGAGGTACTGCATGAGGAACCTCATAATTTAGTATCTTCATATTTGCTCCGCTTTTGTGGGAATTGAGAATATGTAAATCAATCCTGCCAACAATTTATTTATCATCTATTTTCAGAGCAGCGGAGCTGGGTGAAAAAATATGGAATGAAAAAGAAAAGAAAAGAAAGAAATGCATGCATTTCCAACTGCTTGGCTATCAACAGGTGGCCAGGATAGATTTTCAGAATCAAACAATCTCATATCATTTGCGTGCTCAGGCAGGGAGGCATGTGCCTGTGTGATTTCTCTTGCTTCGCCTCGGCGTGACTTGGTGGGGCGACGCTGTCTTAAGTTCCCGCCCAACGGCAGTGGGATGCGACTGAATGGAGCGGAAGTGAAATGCACTCGAAAAAAGGCCGGAGAATAGCTTTAATAACACTAACGCCTGGCGTGAGTCACTTCCGCCCTTAGTCACGGCTGTTTGAAGTGGACGAGGGCTCATGCACGGCACAATGCCGTGTGACGATTTTTGCGGGAAATTAATTCTGAGACGTTGTTTTCGGGATAAGTGGAGGAAAATCCATTGTTTGTGGGGGTGCGGGTTGGGCGGGGGGGGGTGGGGTGGTGGTTAGGATATAGACATCCTGTGTGAGCAGGCCCTTCATCAGATGAAGATCTGCGAGGATGTGAGCTCAAAACCTCTCGGCAAATTGCGCTCACTTACGTCAAAGGGAGGGACAGCGTTGCTTTGACTTGCTGTCAAAAGACGAGCCTTTCCTTGAGGACATGTGCGTAGGTTTGGGACACGACAGGGAGACATGTCACCCCCAATATTTTCATGTGAACTCATTGCTAGACTGGCTGGTACCCTTTTGAGACTTGACGTTTACTGTAACTACTTTAGAATAGGTGGTCCAACAGTATACCTCTCCATTCATCTATCCATCATCTACACCCACATATCCTGGGCAGGGTCACAGGGGGTGCTGGATCCTATCCCAGCATGCATTGGGCGAGAGGCAGGAATACACCTGAACAGGCCGTCAATCTATCGCAGGGCACACACGCCATTCATTCACACACTCATACCTACAGGCAATTTAGAGTCTCCAGTTAGCTTAACCTGCATGTCTTCGGACTGTGGGAGGAAACTGGAGTACCCGGAGGAAACCCACGCGGACACGGGGAGAACCTGTAAGCTCCACACAGAAAGGTCCAGACCGGGATTCGAACCCAGGAACTTCTTGCTATAAGCCGAGCATACCTCTCTAATAGTTGAAATTAAACCTATGCCTATGACCAGAGGCATAACAACTAAACTCTGCCCTGCATGACCTTGTCTACAATGATTATAATAATTTAAGTTGAATTATTTAATGATTAATCAAATAAATGTAAACTACAGTGATATATTTTATTTTATTGTATTTTTTTCATAGAAAATGCTACCAAAAGGTCACCCGCCAAAGTGGCTGGTCACAGTGACGTAGATCTACCCACATTTGGCGGGTTGTGAATGTCAAGCTCTGCATGTGCCTCTCTCTTTCTCCCGCCAACTTTATGTTTTTTTTAGTTTTTTTTTTAACGTTTTGACCCCAGCCTCTATGTTTGCAACCTAAGAGAAAACCGTGACCCACGTTTGTACTCCCCTGTGCTCGTCCAGGGAGTTACTGTATGAACAAGACTTTATTTACCTTTTGCCTTGGACGTTGCAGCCGAGTTCCGGGGGGGGGGGGATTCACAGTTGAGTATCCATCAGAAAAGGCTCTTAAGAATCCCATCTCCCCAAGCTCAGCTATAATTCAGCACTGCCCCTTAACTGACATATTAGAGCTCTGATGCAAAAGCAGCCTTTCGAATGTTTTTTTTTCCTTCTTCTGACCTTTGTGCGTTTGCTGTCTTCCTTCATGCCGGAGAAAGCACAAACAAGGACTGGATTCTTGCCAGTGTGGATTGCATGTAGCCACGGCTGAGATGTGTTCTTGGAAAGCATGGCCGGTGGTCGCAGTCCATGTTTATGTTGATGAGGTGATGTGGCAGGCTAATGTTCATCAGTTCATTTTCCAACAGTCATGGCATCATCATGGTGCCCTGTCACCGCATTGATACTGCCATCGTCTTCAAAAATAAATACCGGTATGGCAAAAAATTGCATTTCAGAATGTGTATGACAAAAATTAAATTTCAGAATGTTCCGCTCTCCTCGAAACGTGATTCCTGCACATAGTTTTCTGGACCATCTCAGTGCAGCTTTCTCCCAGTCTCTCGCACCCAACAGATCTTTTTTTTTTTGTTTAATCATTTGCGGTACTAGAAGCCACGCGGAAGAAGGGGAATATTGGCTGAGTGCTTCTCTGCGCACGTGCGTGAACTGCAAATGACACTGACCCCGGAGGATTTCAATGCGCGGTTCGGAAGCAGCCGGGCAGAATGTGTGTTGCTCTAGTCTGCGCAACAGAAAGCCTGCATTCACGACCAGAGACGAATGCAGTTAGCTGTGGGAGTGTGTTCGGTTTCTGGAGTGCTTGGTCAGGGGAATTCTGGGAATGCCATAGCAAGTGCTTATCTGCAGCCATACTGAACACTCATTACATTACATTACATTTATTTAGCAGATGCTTTTATCCAAAGCCACGTACAAAAAGTGCATTTCATGGTCATTTAGTCAACTACAAAACGCAGGTCCAGTAAGATACAATATTTATTTTGTACAGCTATCTCTTGCCAAGAACACAGTTTAGTTCACACAGTGAACACTATTCTGACCTAACTTATGCCAAGCCAAACTAGGGAGAAGAACAAGCTACAATATTAGGACAAATACAGATTACCAAAAAGTGCTGGAATGGGGGTACATGTAACATGAGTGTCATGAAAGGGGGGGGGGGGGGGTTAAAGTGAAATGATATACAGGGTTGTGGTAGTTAGTCCCAGGTATAGTCTGAAGAGATGCGTCTTCAGACCACGGCTGAAGATGGGTAGTGAGGGAGAGGAATGGACATGGAATGGAAAGAGCAGTCACCTGTCAGTAATACCAGTCTAGGCTTCGGAGCCTTTAAAAATAAAACAAAACAAACACCTTTAACCTGCTGATTACCAAGCATCTGTTTTGCTCATTCTAGCTATATTTTTGCTCATTTATGAGATAGACACAATGTAGTAGCAACTACACAAACAGCTTATATCTTATTAGCAACTTATGTCAATAGAGCTAGTGTCTGTTATTAAAGAATAATATTTAATAAGGGTATATGTTTCACTGTATCCTTTATTTATTCATTTTTTCTTAGTTTGCCAAATGAAATCCTGCAGTTACCGGTACTGCTTTGTATTTGGACCAAAAATAAATAAGTAGTTAAAATCGGTTTCGTGTGCATATTTCCAAATATGTATTGTCCGTTCTGTCAAAATAAGAATGTTATCATTTTATACATGAACATGACAAGTTACCTTTATATTCTAAGGAATATGATGGTAAATCAAATAAAAAAAACATATATACTGTATGCTGCCAGTGACATACATATGAAATGGCTGCCAATTTAAGGCCCACAAAGGAGCCTGCCACTGCACACAATATAATAAGGCTGAACAGAATGAGTCAATTACTACATTAAAAAGTATTAAATATCGCTTGGCTAATTACTCCAAACCTCATTTAGAGGATAATCTCGGACCACTTAGGCATTCCAACTCAGAAATTGAACTGACAAAAGCGTGAAGAGGTAATAACTAAGCTTTATGTGTATATATAGAAAATGAGGAAGCTCGTCAAAGTATTATATTAATTGGACAGCTAATAGGCCTTAATTACCAAATGAGTCTACTGTCTCTGACGTCTGCATGGAGTGTGTCCACTGGAGTCAGCATTACGCTCTCTATTTGCGTTAGCAAATCAATATTAAATCAAGTCATTCCATATTCTCCCAGGTTTATTATTTTATTTTATTTTGATGTAACTTCTTATTTAACTCTTTAAAATGCAAAACATTTCCATTGGTTTAGCAACTACTTCATATGGCCTTGTACTTTTTACATCCAGATATTTAACAAATAATTTTTTAAAAATTTGTCATGTCAGAAGAATAATTTTCATATAGTTCCAGTAACATTCACCTCTTCTCTGTCCATACATTCTTTCCATTTTCTAATGGGGACCACTTTAGTCGCACTGTGTCTGGAAGACATAACAATTGAAAAGCACACATTTATGATTTCACACACACACATGCACGCACGCACACACATGCACACACACACCCGAACACATGCAGACACACACACACACATGCACGCACACACACATACACACAATGAGAGTTGAAATAAGTTAATAAATGAAAAGTTGTTATGTAAAATATAGAAGCTGTACTTTTCATGTCATTTTTTTTTTTTTTTTGGCATAAGGCAGATTTAAAACTATCAGGAAAGTGCCTCTTCATTTCATGACATAATTTTCTAATCAAATTTAGTATACTTCTCAAAGTAGCTTTGAAGATCTCTGTCATGCAAACCCTTTTAATAGAAAATGCATGAAAACCTTTTGTTCAGCCAAATTTCATTTGCACTGCATCTTGAATGTGATTCTTTTAAAAGGCCCTCTAGTCTTTTTGTGTGCTCTTTTGTGTAATTCTTCTTCTTGTTGTTGCCTTGATTTGGAAGTTAAGTTCTCACCACCTGGGGAGCAAAAGCAAAAGTCTCTGCTTAGAATGAATTATGCGCTGTACGTTTTTAATCTAATTTGTTTTCACTGTTGTAGTCTGAAGTTTGAGCAGGTCTGAAGCAGTGAAAAGTTGTCTTAAATCCTTTGGATCGTGGCACAGTTTTAAAAAAAAATATTATTATTATTATTATTATTATTATTATTATTACATACATACATGTAAATACATGTGGTTTGTCACATATACAGCACAAAATCTGCCCATGAACACTTCATAAAATAGTAATGCCATCTTTACAAACATGTTATATATGCTTTATTAAGGCATTATGAACACAATGTCAAAATTCAAAAAGAAAAATATATATATATATATATATACATATTCTCAACAGTAACATACCTATATTCTACAAATTGTGTGAGCTTAATGACTTATCCTGCCAAGAACAGTATGCAGCTCAAGGTCTTGATTTTCACCTTACGGAAAGATCTGAGATGAGGCCAGTGTGTCATTCTGCAGACCAGGGTCTTGATTGAAGACCATGTTTACTTCGGTAGTTCATTAATGGAATCAGGTGTCATATTGCTGGGATGAAAATTACAATCTGCACCCACATCGGCCCTGTCTGGATAAGACTGGACACCCCTGCCCTTTTCACACCTCTCCCAAATACCCTTCCTTTATTGTGGTGCCAACCCGGAATGAGATGTTCGCAGTGGAACAATTTGCCAAAACAGCGGTGTTTCTTTCTCATCCGCCTTTTAACCGGAACGATGCTCTGTCTCCTCGTTGATAAAAAAACAAGTCAGCGGTCATCGTTAAGTATGAGATTTCAGAGATTGTCACAGATTGCAATGAATTAAAGGCAATTTTGTCCAATTTTTGTGACTCTTCACGGTCCCCCTCCAGTGGAATGCAGGAGGGTTAACGTGCTCTGGTGGAATGAATGCGTGATGAGCATGATGGTAAATGGACTGCATTTATATAGCGCTTTTATCCAAAGCGCTTTACAGTGCCTCTCATTCACCCATTCGCACACACACTCACACACCAACGGTGAAAGGCTGCCATGCAAGGTACCAATCATTTGGGAGCAATTACGTGTTAGGTGTCTTGCACAGGGACATTTCGACACGCCCAGGGCAGGGATCAAACTGGCAACCCTCCGACTGCCAGACAACCGCTCTTACCTCCTGAGCTATGTTGCCCCAGGAGAGAAAGAGTTGTGTTCTGTGTGCTTTCAGTTAAAGCCAAGGCTACACAAACACTAATTTTTAATTAAAAAATACAATTATAAAGTGATAGACAATTATTATAGATATACATAATTTTCATAGACAAAAAACAGGATTGGATTACAGAACAGCTAGAAAAGAGATGTTATCATATCAATCAAACAGAAAGGGCTCACTTGTGAACTCGGTTTTAGCATAATATATATCAATACATGCATCACACATTGTCATGTCTTTGCAAACAAAAATGTTCAATTAACCAAAACGTAAGCATTTCTGTTTGTATATGCCATGGAATTATTATGGCTTATGACTAACGAGAGTTAAATATGACAAAATGAAATTAAGGACGGAGTGTAGCACAGTGGGTAAGGAACTAGACTTGTAACCGAAAGGTCGCAGGTTCGATTCCTGGGTAAGGACACTGCCGTTGTACCCTTGAGCAAGGTACTTAACCTGCATTGCTTCAGCATATATCCAGCTGTATAAATGGATGCAATGTAAAAAAAATGCTTTGTAAAAAGTTGTGTAAGTCGCTCTGGATAAGAGCGTCTGCTAAATGCCTATAATGTAATGTAAAAAAAAATTCCAATGAATATTTAAAAATCTTGAAATTAACAAATACGTGACATAATATATAAAAGATAATACAGTGTAATTAATATTAATAAATAAATAAGCATTTATAAAATTTACTATGCACCATAAATCTGATACAATGTGGTGTAAGCATAGCATAATGATGACAGCATCATTCTTATTGATTATGCACAAACATACAGAATAACACGTGCAGCATTAAAAAAAAATATGATATAGATTGATGGAACATTTATGTCATATACCAATGCCACAGGTCTATGTGCAGTTATAGAAGACTATTCAATGTGTCACAATAGGATCTTTTGTCAAATGTCTTTTTGACCAAAATCAAGACAGATCACGGCATTGCCGTTTGAAGTGAAAATAAAAGGTAAGGCATTTGTTGGATAGCAACAATAAAGGCTTAGTCCTTTGAAGTATAGCCATTTATCCTCGTTTCCCGACCCCCATTTTGTGTTTTCCTATTTTGATATAGAATCAATGGTCATGGGCGAGTAATACATTTCACATTTCTCAGCTGGCAGCTGAATGAATCCATTACTGAACCTCTTAAAGTCAGTCTACAGTAATGTGTAAAAAAAAACAAAAACAAAACACTCATAAATCCAAAGAAAGGAAAAAGCACCATCTTTATATTTCTCACAGGACAAAAAACAAAAAGGTTTGACACTTTGCCATGACGCTTGATGGTATGGGTTTTTAAAAAAGGGTTCTTCATGGACCGCTGAGGGTCCTTGAAGGGGGGCCCCTGGCCAGGCTTGATATGCAATGACTGTATATAGATTTAGGAAACCATTTCAAATGACAAAACCTTTTTCTGAAAATATAACCTTTTTTTTTTTACTTGATGATGGGGGGCTACCCTGGATGCCGTTGAACCTGGGCAGGGGTCTATGGATCAGAAAAAGTTGGAAACCCCAGCGCCATGGCGATGGGGATGCACACAACACGCATTAGGCATTTTGGCAGACAAAACAAACAAGAACAAAAAAGCAAACGGAGCTGCATTTATTGACAAAAAGAAGACTTGTTTTGAGAATCGGACTTTGCTGAAGTTTTGACCTTTTACACGCACTCCGGCCCAGCAGTGCTGTGAGCTGTGTGTGGCTGCAGCAACGGGGACGGAACTGACAACCGTTACTAAAACGAGCGGGACACCACGGCAAACGAGAATCTCCAGACGTTCGCGCCGGTGTTTTATTAACGACAGGAGAGATCTAGCGCTGGGTGGAAAAAATAAACAAACAAACGGAAACAAAAACAAAACCGGGCTGCCAAGCCCTTTTTATTGGTTTGAATTTCGAGGCTGGGGTCGAGGGGTCACCACAGCAAGGCCACAGCATGAGGAGGGAAGAAGGGAAAATCGGAATCACATATAATGAAAGGATCATCCGCAAAGCAGTCTTAAAAGAACAAATATGTCAAAGAAATAAAAAAATCAAAATGCAACTTCTGGCTGACCACACATCAGGCTGGTGTGGACTTGTTGTTGACCAAAATGAACGGGTGAGGAAAGTGGCATGGCTGCCATTTGAGAAGAGGTGCATCCAAGCAGTGTGGAAAGCATCTGCATTTTTAGCCCTCATTATGCCACACAATACATTTCCAAGTCACTATTTGTAACTCGTGCTCAACCGTGCCACCTAGTGGTGACAGTGAAGACTGCGCTGAACACTGAAACCAGAGATTCTTTGGTTTCAGGAGTGAGAGAGAAAGGTTAACTGGAGCCTGGCTTGCTTGTAGAACTATAGCATAGCATAGAGCATTATTCATAGCATTGTAATGGTGTTATTGGTTGTAACTGCTGCTGTACCACACTTTTGTGGTCAATTGTATGTCTTGCTTATTTTGCAGTTGCTGCTGTTATTGTCTTGTGTTCTCACAAAAAGCTTGTCTGGAGAGAACTAAGACAAATTTTATCATTGCATTCAGTGTACAATAATGCAGAATTTAGACAAAAACAAACTTTAACATATGAAGGAAACTATAAAGTACTTTAAGGAGCTTAAACAAACAGTGTTGTAGACATGCAATGCACCATGTTTCAAAACAAGCCTTTGAACAACATCTACAGGAAAAAACGGCCATTTGAGCAAAGGAAAATAATAGTTTATCTGAGATACAGCAGCGAGTCAGCTGCAAGTATGAAATGAGTTGTGAATTGAAGCGCAGAGAGTGACAGTAATTCAGAATGAAATGAAAGGTTTGCGGGCGCTCCAACTGCACAGCGTTTCCCAGGCTGCCATAAGAAAGCTTTTAGCCGGGTCACATGTTACCACGTCCACCCTGTCTTTGCCTCTGCTCTTAGCACGTCCCCAGCTCCAAATTTGTTTTTCTTGTTCCGTATACTTTTTAAATAATTGATTAAGAAGCAATACAAACTGTTAATATAGCATGCTAACACCACACAGTGATAAATGTCCAGTGTTAATTCAACTCTACAGTAACAGTGATCATTCAACTCTTAGCAGATAACACTTGGTCCCACTCTGCAATGTTATCTGCTAAGAGTTGAATGAACTCTGGACATTTTTCTGTGCACGATTTCATGTTGGTAATGCAGTGGACCCCATTTCCAGTGCTTCTGGGAAACAAAGTGTGTGTACAGGGTTTCATTCAGATGGAACAATGTAATCTGCATAGACAATAAACTGTCTGGTATTAACACAAAATAGATAACATTTGCTCCCACATTCCACAGAGTTAACACTGTTAGAGTTGAATTAACACTGGACATTTTACTGCGCAATGGTCCCATCGGTAGTAATGTCACGCTGTGATCTTTTAAAGGATCGTGCTCCGGTGTCATTCGGTGTCAATCGCTCTGTCATAGCGGGCAGGTTTAAGGTGTCGCCTGCGTCAGTCGGCAAGTCATTCGGTTGGCTGATCACTAGCCAATCAGCTTCTGTCAGAAAGCCAGATGAGGCTACCGTCTCAGGAAGTGTTGAGTCACTGTTATGGCGTGCTTAAGCAGAACACATTAGCTGGCAACTCCAGGCAGGTAATTTGTACCTCTGCTGTGGTGATAATTGGTCTGGATGGTGCTGACAGAGCAGGAGAAGGAAGGGGGAAGGGGGGGGGTTGCAGTATTGGGCCTGAGATGAAAAAAGATTTCACCATTGCAAACACAACATAGATCTGGACCCTACAGTATAATTCTCTCAACTCCGCGTCTGGAGAGCAGGATTTACCTCCCTTATCTGGGAGTGCATTCGTTGTTTCATATGGCTTTGGAGTACCTCAGGCAGTTCAATCAACACTTTCAACAACCTCTCTAGCTAAGTGAAATGAGAAACAGTGTGGTGGCTATCATGTATAGCATAAATTTTACTTGAGAATGCATATTTTTAAGTACACCATGATGCCACAATGAAAAGGAACTACCGGATCAATGCTGGATAGATTTATTTTACTCATTTGAAAATGGGCTGAATGGATTTCTCCCCCTTTCTATTCCCGCAGTGAACTACAGACTAAAATGCCCAGTGTTCATTCCACTCTAACAGTGTTGATTCAACTCTTGACAGATATTCATTTGGTCCCACTCCGGAAGGTGGAATCAAATGTTATTTGTTGAGAGGTGACTTAACGCTGGGCATTTCACTGTCTGGGGCCAATGAGCAAACACTGTAAATGGTACAGTACGTCCTACCCTAGTTGAATTTGATTACATCATGCAGATGGCACAGTGTGTTTACTAGGCTGTCCTATAAAGTCCCATGCTGTAACTCTGCTCTCCTCCACTCCACTCTGCATTCTACTCTACATTTGAGGTACCTAACAGAGAAAGCTTGCCTCCTTTAATGCAACATCACAATGGAAGAGATATTGAAGTACAAACTAAAATGTATTTCCTGTATGGTCATACATAACTACACAGCATTTTTTTTTTTTTACGGTAGATCAATAAATGGGCCACACGGAATAGTGCAGTCTTCTGTACTGAGATTTGTGCGGTACGAGTCATCCAGTATGAATTTCACCACCGTGTCCATGACGTAAACTCACAAATCGATGTCAAGGACAATTGTTTTCCCCCCCAACGTTTTCCCATCAACGCCTTTTCCCGAGGGGTTACCTTGGGATTTATGTAAGGAAGCTTGTCCCGAAGAGACTACGGGAAAATGCCTGTCCATGCCCACGCATTGACACGCTCTTTCATGTCCTTGTGTCTCCATGAGAGACAGCATTAAAACCTTCTTCCACCTGAACTCCCTGTCCAGCGCCTATCACGACACAGGAAGACGCTGCTTTCGGAGCTCACCTTCGTAATGAGGTCGTCGTTATGTCTCGGAGAAACATCGTTAGGGGCATAATTCCCTGCTCTCCTCGCACTCGGGAGCCGCGGCGCCTGCTGCTACGCGACGGCGAGAGAAAGCGACGCCTCGGCGCGTTTCGTCTTCGAAAACCGCGGGACCTTCTGGCCGCGCGCGGAACCTTCTGGCCGCGCGTGGAACCGCGTTTTTATCGTGGGTGCGGAAAGCGGACCGCCCTCTTACACAGCCGTGCGGAGCGTGAGGTAACGCTGCCTCATCATGATTGCGTACAGCTGCGTAGCTTCCGCTGCCTTCGAAAGCTAGCGCAGTTATCCATGTATAGCGCCCGTACTGCAACTCTTTTCTTTCTCTACTTCCTTCCTATTTTAAAAAAAGAAAGAGTATTTCTGTTTCATTTATTTATTTATTTATTTATTAGATTTATTTTTTCTAGGGACGGTGCACATTAATAAACATTACTGTACATGTGCCAGTGTTATTCAAACTGCTAATTTTCAACAGTGTTGTCCTTGGGTGAAAAGAACTACGTTGCAACTAGGCTGCCATTCGAGTAATGCAACTACCAAATGAATGTTTGATGTAATTTTATGTTTGTTCTGTATGACACTATATGTGTATTGTTCAGTAATGATGTTGCTGATTGTGAGTCTGTATTTGAGCTCATTTCGACATTCATATTTAATTTTAACGCATTTCCCTGGATAAGATGTCTTTTTTATTATTTGGTAATCAAAGTTGCGGGCACTGAATAGGATGATGTTGCAAATGGTGTGTAAATGATGATGTAAATCGAGAAAAATAAATCAAGTGCTTCAAGACTGGATTGGTCGTAATTAAATACGCATCTTCAAGAAGGTTAAAAACAAACCTCTGAGTGCTGAAGAGCCCTTTAATGCAGTAAGCAGTGATGTGATTTATTCAACCCAGAAAGTGTGTTTGTGTGTGTCTGTGTCTGTGTGTGTGCGCGTGCGTGCGTGCGTGTGTGCGGGTGTGTCTGTGTGTGTGTCTGTGTGTGTGTGTTTGTGCACGTGTGTGTGTGTACATGTGTGTGTCAAGCGTGTATATGTGTGTATGTGTGTGTTTGTGTGTGCGTGTGCCTGTGGGTGTGCATGTGTCCGTGCTTGTGCGCATGTGCCTGTGGCTGTGTGCGTGTCCGTGCTTGTGTGTGCATGAGTGTGCGTGTGTGTGCGTGTGTGCATGTGTGTGTGTGTATGTGTCTGTGTTCCTATGAAATATTATCAAGGCTTGGGGCCTGTGCTAATTGACAGCCTACATGCATGGCAGGTAAGTGGCTGGGAAATAAAAGCCAGCCGATGGACACAGGCTGCACTCCCGGGCTGGGAAGCGGAGGGCGTGTTTGTTAGCGATAGCGCCATATCTCCACAGCTTCCGCTGACCTTTGACCTTCGCTGTGGCCCACAGGCACAGGCCGCGCCTCGGTCGCCCTGAGAGCGAGCGCTTGAGCGAACGGCCGCGGGCTCCGCTTCAGCAGAGAGCCTCCTCATCATCGGCAAACGAGGATGAAGATAAGAGCGAGAGAAACGGAGAGAGAGAGAGAGACGCGCTAGCAACAAGGCACCCTCCATCCCAGCCTCGCCTTCTCAGTATCTCTCCCACTATGCTGGAACATCCGTCTTGTGAAAATAAAATCCATATCAGTTTCTGCTCTTTCCATTCGCACATTTCCTTCCTCTCGTTATCCATTCCTGGGAGCGGTTGACCTCGATCATCATTTCCAGGCATCGCATGTAAGTACGCAGTAAATCGTCCAGTGCTGATTCTACTTTAATTGTGTTTATTCAACTCTAACAGATAACATTAGGCCCCACTCAGGACCAGATTGGGACCAAATGTGATCTGTTAGAGTAGGATTTACCCTGGACATTTCACTGCGTAGGGTTGCCAGATCCTCGGTTTTCAACTGGAATATCTGGTTTTCAGATTATTTGTACCAGTCTGGTTTGTTGTCCCAACAGGACAATATAATGTATGGTCAGAGTAAGTGAGTAATTGATTGAAAAAGAACTGACCATTATTCATGTAATGAGTTTGCATTTCAACCACCACAGTATGTAATCCATTCCAAAGGCTACCACCCACCCAACCTCCTTGAAAGCTTCTGATATAGGTAAGAATCGCAACATAATTGCTTCAGTAAATATCATTATATTACATTACATGCATTTAGCAGACGCTCTTATCCAGAGCAACTTACACAACGTTTACACAGCATTTGCATTGCATCCATTTATACAGCTGGATATACACTGAAGCAATGCAATGCAGGTTATGTACCTTGCTCAAGGGTACAAGGCAGTATCCTGGAATCAAACCTGTGACCTTTAGGTTACAAGACCCAGTTCCTTACTCATTATACCCATTATAGTACACTGCCCCCAGCTCTATCCAGCTCTATCAATGTATTTTATGTAAAAGAGGTTAATGCATGCTGTGTTGGTTTTGTAAGCATCTGATAAATGTCTCGCACGCAAGCTGAAAATGAACCAACTAAACAGAGGGATGAGGTGCAACTGGTACGTACATGTAACCCACAGGTACTTTTTATTGTTTATTGAAAGAATGGCAGGAGAATGCTATTCTTTAGTTATTCTCATTCTGCGCACAACCACCAGTGCTGTTATGCTTTTATGCCTGCACAAAAAAAAAAAAAAAAAAATCTCAGTTGCTCGCAGCTGAAGACCCAAAAGAAAAATCTGAGTAATAAGTCCGGGAGCCAACATATCAAATAAGATCTCAGATCTAACAAACTATCTTGCCGAAGTCCACAATGCCTGCATGTTAATTTATGTATATAAAGATGAAGAGTGGAAAACCTTTTTGTAAACTGAATAGATCTTATGCTCCTACACTATGCACAGAATGCATCTGAAACCTCCCCCCACTCTCTCTCTTTCTCTCTCCCCCCCCCCCACCCCCCCCCCCCCCCCCCCACTTGCTCTCTCTTTCATTTCTCCAGTGTATTGGAAGTTTGCTATAGCAGAGGGTTTCTGGAGACAATAGGCCTTCAATCAGCCTCCAGACTGTCTTCAAAAGAAATGCTTTTTCAGTTTTTTTTAATATCTGCTATTTCATCTTTTCATTTTTTCAGCTGCAGAATTTATGCATTCAGTACATGCTACAAAAGTAATGGCTGTTTCGATAAAGTGAGTTCAAATTTCGAAGCAAAAATGTATGCATGTCTGAATCTCGAGGGTAATTCAATTGCATGTAGATTGTCTACATGAATGATCCGCCACATTCTTTTCTGATTAAGATAACATAAATATAGTATAAGATACCAACCATTTCCTAGATCTGAGATAGCTATGTACACATGCTCACACACGCACACACACACACACACACACGCACACACGCGCACACACAAACACACGCACACACACGCATACACACACACACATAAACACTGTTCAGTCAGATGAGTCAGTACCTGCCTTTAGCCATGCTTTTCTACTCCACACTGAACATGTGAATGTCCTTTGGGAAACTAATGAGGCAATTAACATGTGATACATGACCTAATATCATATGTCACCAGTGACACTGAAACCTACCAGGGGGAGATTTGTATGTATTTACAGCTGAGTATATTTTTACACAAAAAATGGAATCTTGATTTAGTTTTCGCAGAGTGACACAGGTCAGCATAAAAAGGAACCTGTTTAAAATAAGCCCTAGAGATTTAAACTGTTGGCTGTGTTACTGAGACTGACTAACAGAGGTAGTGGGGGTGTGGCAAATTAAAGGCAGCTTTCACAGTGAAATCAGGACAAAAGGAAACAGCCCACACGTACATAACGTGTACAAACCCCATGGTGAAAGGCTGGGTCATTTTTATGACATCCCATAACTGTCAGGGCTCCCATAACGGGTGTGGAGATCAAAATTTTGAGGGAAAAAAAGAAACAACACATCTTTTCAGGCTCTAATGATCAAAAGTGCATTCACATTCCGTGAGAAATTCACCTTTTTAAAGGTTGGCAGTGTGTCCTCCCTCACTTTTATTTGTTTTCTTTATTTCCCGTACCCTTTTAAATCTGGGTCTCTCTCACATCTCTCTGCCATTTAAAGTGACCGATGAATATTTATCGGGACCAGTTGTAGCTCGCGTCTAAGGAGGCAGCACACGTTGTCGCTTGGGTTTGTGTGGCAGTTCATTTTTCAGCATTGCATTGTGGGATCGCGGGTGGCATCTGGGGAAAAAAAAAAGTTGGAACTTAAAGAGACAGCTGGGAAGGGGGGGGAAAAAACGAAAAGGTGCTGTCCGAAGAGGGGAGATGAGGGAACTGGGGATTATGCACCCGTTGGAGAGTAGGTTTTTTGGAATGTTTATTTTTCTCAGCATTCTAAGTCAGTGTTCTGGAACACCATGCAAAAGAAAAGAGCTGATGCAAAAAAAAATAAAAGAAAAGATTTTCTGATTTATCTTTCGAAAGACTACCTCAGACAGCCACCTTCCATCATACCTAATTCAGAAAAGAGACAAATTCCGGGCATGGCGTCCAAATTTCATTTTGGTTAAATCATTCAGTATTCATCATCTCATTCATCACTGCAGTTGAGTGACCATGTGACTGGTAGAGACCTCTAAATCAAATTGTGTCCCCCTTAAAGCTATGTCTTCCCAGCTTCTTTATTTATTTTTTTATTTAACCTTTATTTACCCAGGGTAGGTTCACGGATGCACGGATGCTCTTTTGCAGGAACGCCCTCCTTCACACTCATACACATTCACACCTGGGAGCTGCCGAGTACAACCACAATCCTTTATTGTTGGCCACTGAGCAGCAAGGTTGGCCCATGACATTTTCTCTCCTTCCACTTCAAAGCTTTACTTAAAGTTGAGCAATGTTAATTTGGCCAGGTGTTCATCATCAAATTCCACATAGAAACATATATTAAACTTAATCAATTTGGATAAATGCAACATTTAGCGAAGCCTTTCAGGGATTACACAGAGTGCTTTGTTTTCAAGCAAGCACAGCCCAAAATGGAGTCTAATGCTGAATCACCTGTTTTATCTTTAATGGACATAGCCGGCAAAATCTAATAAGAATAGAGGAGACTTAGCCATGCTGGGAACAAGGAGAGCGCTGGGATCTGAGAGGCCGATTCATCTAAATCCAAACAGAAACGGAGCAGCGTTCTCTGGTGGGTTCCCTCTGCAACCGAGCATCCATTACAGTACATCCCTCTACATTAGGAGAAAGCGCATCCTCGTCTGGACAGACGTAAGACCAGCTAATTTTCATTCCCCTTCAACTCTCATTTGTTCAAGTGGAGTCATTGCATCTCTTAATTTAAAGAGTACCTCCAGAATCCTGTAGGATTTCAGTGCCGTTAAATCAAAATGCCCCATAACTGTTGGAATTATCCCATGTGGGGATTGTGCAGGAAAATACGGAAGACTGAGAGGAAGCCAATTGCTCTCTTAGCCATTTACCTGTCATGGGTTATGCAAGCCTGTAGCTTATGTCCTCCTTTTTTCTGTGTTAAATGATCCATCCATCCATCCATTACCTATACCCGCTTATTCCTGGTCAGGGTCGCGGGAGGTTCTGGAGCCTATCCCAGCATGCACTTGGCTAGAAGCAGGAATAAATCCTCCAGAGTCCGCCAGTCTATCGCAGGGTACACACACCATTCACTCACACACACATACCTATAGGCAATTTAAACTCTCCAATTAACATAAACTGCATGTCTTTGGACTGTGAGAAGAAACCGGAGTACCCGGAGGAAACTCACACGGACACAGGGAGAACGTGCAAACTCCACACAGGACGGCCCTGGCCAGGATTCAAACCAAGGATCTTCTTGCTGTGAGGCAACCCTCTTCCCACTGCCACCCTGTGTTAAATTGTACTGTAATACTGGGATTTGTATCAGATCTATTTAAGACAGCTTAAGTTAGCTTTGGAGTGATTCTCTGGTTGCCGTTAAGGAATAAATGGGATCTTTGTAACTTGTTCCGTGGAGATGTGTCTTGTGGCGTTGACTTCAGTTTGATAAACCTAATGTAGGTCAGTTCAAAAAGATCATCTTAACTGGAGCACACCTGCCATACCTGAGAAACAAGGTATGCTTTTTTTATTTTTTAGCTATACACACAGCACACAAGCATGTCAAAAGTTCATGAGACTGACTGACTCAGGATTGTTGTGGTATGAACAGCCTCATCTTGATCACATGCAAGTTCCGTTGTAAGCAGCGAGCAGAACTGAGCTTGTTGTAGATAACTGTTCATCCCAGATAAGGTTGGGCCACTGGGGACGTGACAGCCGTACTCACACTCCCTGGTGACCCAATCACAAAAGCAGTGGTGCTCTGGTGCTCCAGTATCCAGTATGCCATCATATAAACGCTATTTAATTATGGCATAATCAGCATCTATTCATTCAACAGAACATACAATCAGAATGTGTGCCATCTGAGCTCTATAGAAACAGAACAGATGTTTGCAACGAGCTGACATGAAGCATTTGTGTCTGTGATGTTTTTTTTTCCCACATCCCACAAACAAGGGTCTGTTCCAACACATACAGTGTTGTTAAAGTTTCATTTTTCATTCAGTCCATACTTGAGGAAAACATTTGGAAGGAGCACACAGTAAATGTTCTATTTTGTCCTGTTCAGAAAGTTTTTTTTTCTTTTTCCAAAATTCTAAGTCAGTATTATAGAACTCCATTGATTTCAATCACCAATAGTGATTGTGACACCAGCACTAGAATATTCAATTAAGAACGTTCCAATCGTTAAGATCTTACACCTTAAAAGGGGTTAATTCAACTCTAGTCGATATTAGTCCAAATTTGATCAAATGTAGTCCATGGGCGTAAAATGCACTCCCATGATAAACACGTGCTGCGTGTCTCCCTGTGCGCTAGTATGTGGTTGATGATGGACATGGTGGGTCTGTGGTGTTGGAGACACCTGTCAGGGGTGCTCCCTGAATGCTGGAGACAGAGAATGCGGACCCATTTGAACCCCCACCCTGGACGAATGGCGCCTTATATGACCACCTGCATTGACCACCAGCAGTCTTGACAAAGAGACTGTGTTACCCACAAGGTAATGATGGTAGGATTCATGATCCTAAATCCCCCGCCCCCGCCCCCGCCCCCGCCTCCGCATAACTCATAAGAGAGTGGGCCCTCCCGGCATCCCTCATTGTGCTCGCTGATTATATCGTCATGTTCATCCTTTCTGAGTTCATCCCTTCGCCTCTGTGAGTATCGACTGGGCCCCCTCTGCCTGTCCATCCGTCGATTAGGGGCGTACCTCAGTAGCCATCTGTCTGCTGATATGTCCGGTGCCTGATCTTGCTCTGTCTCTCAGTGCATGGAGTGACTGATGCTTGTCTTCCAGGAGCCCTGTTCATGTGACTGTCACTGTGCAAATTAAGCCAGGCAAGAGGGACCAGGCTGCATTTGGCTGGCATGTGTACTTGACAATACATGTGAGACAGTGGTGCCCAAGCCCACCCAGAAAAAAAAAATGGGTGCATGTTTTTGTTTTAGCCCAGCACCAAGACACCTGATTTTACTTAACGAGGTCTTGATAGAAGACCATTATTAGTTAACTAGCTGAATCAGGTGTGATAGTGCTGGGCTAATGCAAAAAAATTGCACCCGCACCAACCCTTTTCAAATTGAGATTGGAGGCCCCTGGTGTATGGTATTGTTTCGGACTTGGTAGTTGTTTATACACCCTATACGGAACTTACATTACATTACATTACAGGCATTTAGCAGACGCTCTTATCCAGAGCGACTTACACAACTTTTACATAGCATTTTACATTGCATTCATTTGTACAGCTGGATATATACTGAAGCAATTTCGGTTAAGTATCTTGCTCAAGCGTACAACGGAAGTGTCCTACCCGGGAATCGAACCTCTGACCTTTCGATTACAAGCCCAGTTCCTTACCCACTGTGCTACACTCCGTCTTACAATCAGAAATAACAAGAGGAAACCAAATATGAGCTAGGAGGTGATTTACGAGGTTTCTAAAAAAAAAACAAGTCTTATTCGTATTCAGCAGGAGCACTGTTTGTATTCTGCCTGCGAGAGTAAGTTCAACTCGGAAGCCAGGACTGTAAGTTCATTTCATAAAGTAATAATTTATTTAGACACACATACATAAAAATATGTGCGGAGCAGTTTGAAAAAGGTCACACTTGCGTCATGACCAGCAATGCTACCTGGCTAATGGGTAAACAGTGTAAAAGGTGACATAAAACATGTTTATACACGATGCTAGGCTAGCTGCGATGTCCCCTGACGTCATGGAACAACCCAAATCAACCGAAGGCAAGTTAGTCCACCTGACTCCTGCTACAATGGCAGTAAATACTGACAAATAGTAAATAATAAATAAATAAATAAAACGTAGGCTTCCTGTTTGGTTCATATCCACAGATGAGAGCCTACGGATTAGCTTAAACCATGACCTGAGCCAGACCGACGCTATGAGCCAATGCTATGATGGAGTAAATGCTGAAATGGGGGCAAATTAGTTTAATGATTTAATTAAATTTTAGACAATGCAATCTAAACCCCTCGGTCAATTTTCACTTTTTGTAAGTTAGTTTGCAGAACTCAGAATCGTGTTGGTGCTGATTTTCTTCCCTGCCAGTCACATACCTGCCCCTTGGGAGGAGAGACGGGGTTTTGGTCCCAGCATGCAGTGTGTCAAAGCCTTGGAGAGAGGGCTCTTTAAAGGCATCAGCATTCAGCCAGCGAGCGTCCTTCACCAGAACGTGGCCCAGGAACATGGCTGGGGACACGGTTTCCAACGATGTGAAAAGACAACAGGTAACGATTGGCCTGTTAGCATCTGGAGTGCGGCAGGCCAAACCCTTCCCCGGAGCAAACCTCGCTGCGGTGCCCAGGAGCCGGATAAATAAATCAACAGCAGGCATGGCGGAGGTCAGCGTGAGGTGAGGTGACTGACCGGTGTTTGGCCCCCTGGACACACGGTCCAAACACTGCCCACTTCCTGACACCAACTGGCAGTGTTTTGTTTATGCTTCGACTTCTGAATTGCTGGAATATTGATGAAGATTGCACACAACCCGTTTCTGTTTTTTTGTAGTTTTTTTGTTTTTGTTTTGTTGATTCTTTTACCACATTCCCTTCGCAGTTCTAAATTATGGATGTTACCCGCCGCAATGTTGTTTAATAATATTTTTTTGTATGAGATATTGGGCGAAATATCCTTCCCCTGTACAATATAACATTCCGCCTAGTGTTGCAGCGGTGGTAGCGGTATATATATTTCTCTCCCGCTCTAAGATTAATGTCGGCTTTAAAGCTACGTAATATAAAAGCAGTGTGGAAGGAGGGGAACGCAGTGGTGAGAAACAACCGGAACGCTGAATCTTTATTCATGAGACGCAGAAGCGTCCTGCTCGGAGACTGCACTGTACTGAGTGAGGATGAGGCGGCCGTTCCTATTTAAGAGCCAGATAAGTCACAGAGACACAATGATCATTAGAGATATGAGAGGAGAGGAGAGGAGGGGAGGGGAGGGGAGGGGAGGGAGGAGAAGAAGAGAGGGGAGGAGAGGAGAGGAGAGGAGAGGAGAGGAGAGGAGAGGAGAGGAGGGGAGGGGAGGGGGGAGAAGAACAGAGGGGCGGAGAGGAGAGGAGAGCAGTGGAGGGAAGAGGAGAGGAGAAGAGAACAGAGAAGGAGAGGAGGGAAGAGGAGGGAAAAGGAAAGGAGAGCAGAGGAGGGAAGAGGAGAGGAGGGGAGAAGAGAGGGGAAAAGAGGAGGGAATAGGAGAGGAGAAGAGGGAGAAGGAGGGGAGAGGAGGATAAAGGAAAGAGAGCAGAGGAGGTGAGAGGACAGAAGAGGAGAGGAAAGGAGAGGGGAGGAGAGAGAGGAGGGAAGCGGAGAGAAGAGAGAAACTGGGTTCTCTCGGTAAGAGTGGATCCTCCCTGAATAAAGGATGATTAGAGAGACAACCTCAATTCTCGGGGGAGAGGAGCCGCGTCATGAGAATTCAGGGGGACAGCCTATTAAATGGCCGGTCCCGTTTTAGCAAGCAGAATGCTAAATGTTTGCTATTTAAAGTGGGCCGTAAATAACAACAACAAGCTAAGCAGATTGCTTAACATTGTAGCTTGCATTTGCAAGACTTGAAAACAGCATTTTAATGCATTCTGGAGCACTTAAAAACTGCAAAGGAACATGGGGACCACAAGGCAGGAACCATCTGTATCAAGCATAGGGACAGCAGACACTTGCTGAAGAGTGTAAAGTGTATGAGAGCTTATGTAAATATGCATTTCTTAGCACCTGCCACGTGCAAAGATAAACACCAGCATATGCCCCTCACCTTCCCTGCCCTAGTCTATACAAACACAGTCCCCCCCCCCCGACCCCCCCCATTCCCCCTCCCCCCCTCCCCCAGGCCACAATCTCCATAGGGTGGCACAAAACCTGGAGCTATGCCTCTTTACATTGGCATATGCCATCCAAACCAAACAATCTGAGCATAGCCCTGCTTGTATTGTGATTTTACCTCTGAATTTACAGAATACAGAATACTTCAAGTTAATTTATAATAATCACACTACATGTGACGTCTATCTGAACAATGGTTCTCTTCCCCAAAGAGGTTTTTTTTGTTCTTGTATGCATTCATTGCATTGTCTTTCCTTATTGTGGATCATTGTCTTATTGTAAACAGTAATATGTCCAGTGTTAATTCAACATGCAATCGATGACATTTGGTCCCACATTCCAGAATGGTTAAATTAACACTGTTCGAGTTGAATTAACACCGGACGTTTTACTGTGTGTATACAGCAGGAGCTGAAACGCGGCAGTCGGAGGGTTGCCGGTTCGAACCCCGCCCTGGGCGTGTTGAAGTGTCCCTGAGCAAGACACCTAACCCCTAACTGCTCTGGTGAATTAGAGGCATCAATTGTAAAGCGCTTTGGATAAAAGCGCTATATAAATGCAGTCCATTTACCATTTGTAAATGCAGTCCATTTACGTGGCACCAGGCCTACAGCAGTTTGTGACGGGTCGGGTTCGAACAGTAGCTCCCCGTCAGAACAAACGCTGCTGCTGCAACGGGTGAGTGATGTCGAAGCTCCGTGGTGGTCTAACAGGCAGGAACACGGGTTCTGATTTTTTTTTTTTGTAAGCGGTGTTACACAGCTCGCGGCGCGGCGCTCAAAAAACACAATTAGCCTCGGTCATCCGAGGATCCTGCCTTGTACCTGCCTTCTCCCCGAGCCCTAATTGAATTTCCCCGGCACAAACGCGATTGTTATGCTGATTCTCCGCAGACACTTCTGTCTCCGGCGTGTAATTGCGCCGCCGCGCGCGGATGACGAACCGTTCCTCCTCTCGAGCCCGAATGAAAACACGGAGGGGGGGACGTGTCTCTCCCCCCCCCCCTCCCGACAACCTTCGCAGAACAAATAAACTTTTCATCGGCGTGAAAAATCTCCCTTAAACACCTGCTGGCCTGCAGAGGTGCAGCCTCTCTATCCACTGTTATTCATTCAGCTGTGAGCGATGACCTTTGGTTCCAGCGATATTTTGCCGCTAGATATTCTTCCCAGTGTAATGCGCACACCGTATTCCTCATTGTCTTTAGGGTGTGAAATGTGAGCTCGCATTCTGAAATAAACCTGCATGTCAACTATACACGTGTGGGCAGCATCACTGGGTAAGGTCTTTATTTATTTATTTATTTATTTATTCATTCATTCTTTTTTTTATTATTAATTTGTGTAAATAGTAGAAATACTGTCTCACGTTATCTCATCCAGAAATAGTTCAGAATTCACCCAAACTAAACTGTTCCAAACTAAAATAAAATAAAAATAAAAACCTGAAGCCAGAGAAGTCATAACTGGTTTGTGATGAATTTGCGAGCTCCATGCGGGTCAGCCATATTGGAGCTATCACTAATGGTGGGGCCTGTCTCCTGGTTTCCTCTAAGTGGACTGAAAAGTTGGTCATGGCGACTTCTAGCCTTCTATCTCTCACCCCTTACCTCACAGAAGAAACTGCTCTCGATTTTGGGTCATGTGACACGGGAGCGGGTTGACGCTTTTAAAGCCCCCATAAATCACCAGGCCGGGCTGCGCACTCTAATTAACCGAAGTGGCTCCACTGAAAAGGGGCTTACGATCGAGGACGAGCGGCTACGCTCATCACGATCCCAACAGACGTGGGTTAGCGGCTCGTATTTTCTGTCCCGATTCCAGGGAAATAAACTCCTCCCGGGCTCGGACGACTCGCTCGCTCTCTCTCAACGCCAGCGTCTAATAATAATGCTGTCAGCCTGATTTAAAGAGCCCGAGGCAGAGTCCTGGCGGCCGCCATGTTTGTATTTATAATAATTCATAAATACCGAGCGGTGGAGCCTGAAGCGAGGGGTACAGACTCAAGACCCATTCAGTTCCTCTCTGGTACTTTCTCAGCGCTGAATCACAAGGCCTGAAAGAGATTATTTAATTGGGCCGCCATTAGCTAACTCTGCCTGAGAAGGCAGATGGCTATGAAAATATATTAAAATAGAATCGTCGCTTATACTATGAAAAAACATAGCTTGACGAAAGTGTTTAACTATTAATAACAATGATGTAAACATTTTCTTTGTGATGTGTGTTGACCGCATAAATCAAATGTATATTTATTAATTAAAATAAATAGTCTACATTTAAAAACATATATATATTTTTCATATCAGTATGTTCTTTAGAGCTGCACATTTATCGAATTAAACTATCTCAGTTATTCATTTCTAGGCCCAATGCACATGCCGATATCTTAATTAATATGCTGTAGTTGCATTACTAGACTACACTGCAGGTAAATGTGAACTGGCAAATGTTAAGAAGCATCAATAATATGACCTCACACTTCTGTCAGTTGACAGGTGGACAGATGGATGTCTAGTCAACGTGAATCGAATTCACCTGTGTGCTTCATATAGACAAGGGCCGTATCATTCAATAAATTCAAGGCTTTATTGAATTCAAAAGATATTACTGTAGGCCATGCCAAAATCATATAAATGGATATGGTCCCACAATCGTATTTCTCACCAGCGCCATATAGATCATAGAGGTTAGTTTGTCACACAGGCAGACAGTTTTCAGTGTATATACAGAGAAATGGGTAAACAAATCAATCATATGTTTGTATTGGTTTAGCAGTAATCCTTTCATACACTTGAGTTTGCGAGGGGGGGGGGGGGAGAGAAAGAGAGAGAGAGAGAGAGAGATGGAATTGGTCTTCTGGTATTAATTTTGCAGGTGTATTGCATGAGAGAACACCCCCTGGTCCATTCATTTGCTCAAATGAAATAGATATGAAGCTCCATGCCGTGACAAGGAATTGAAAAGATATCTTTGTTCTTTTGTCTGATTTAAAGCACGAAATCTCGCTGAACGAAGCTGTGTCTCGGATAAGATGAAACACAGTTATTGTTTCCCAATTCTTTGTCATAGTACAAATAATGTAGTCTTTCTGTAGATACAGAAATGCCAAAGAGAAAAAAAGTGTGCATCTTGCAGAAGCACTGTGCAAAATAGACCTGGAGCATACTGCTGGACTCTGTGGCTGCATTCTAGCCATGCTCAGTTACATTAGCAAACACATTTATCGTACAGTTCATTTTCACACTGGCTTTGCTCACAGGTCCAATTTGACTCTCAAGGCCGCCAACAACAACTCGACTCGCCAGGTTACCAAATGCCTTCTCCTCAATGCATTTATAAAACACATCCGACTGTTTGAGATTCCTCTCCGCGCAATGAATTCTAATCTAACGTTCAATAGATTTGAAGACAACAGGTAACAGTGCCACCGACTGGCTTGGGGGCTTCTACGTTTCCCATTCAGGAGAAGACTGATGACAATGGCGGTCAGCAGGCTGAGTCTGTGTGCCCTTTCTACAAATATGAAAGGTGAGTCGATGATGATCATTAGAATTAACATTTATTACAACACAGTGTATGAAGCACGCAGTATTTATTCCCCACTTCATTACATTTATGGGGACAGGCTGTATTTCCCAATCTAGTCTTTTAAATATGCTGTCTTAACAGCAGATAAATAGTCTGTCATTGACCGACCTTGGTTTTGCAGATACGTTGAAAACCTTTTGAGACACTAGTGTCAAAGGAATTATTTAGTGACAGTAAAAGGTTCTGAGACTAGTGATGTTTTATTATTGAGAGCTAGTTTATCCTTGATGGATGCAGTACACCTCAAATAGTTTAATAAGCAGTTACTGTATGTGTAGCTGTAACTGAATGAAGTTAGTAGTTAACAACTGTATTAGCTAGTGTCAATTTATGTGATCTTATTGCAAAGTGCTACCAACTAGGCTAAGCTGATCAAGCTGGTTTAAGCTGTGTTTTCGACAATTTTTGGCCGGTTGACCAGCTGTTCAACAGCTGACCAGCCGATAGTAAATTAGTCCACCGGTGTGGCCACCATCTTCCTCTACTAGCTCTTGGCTGGCTTTAACAAGCTGTGATCAGCCACAGACAAGTTTTGACCAACCACAGACCAGCTGTGACCAGCTAAAACCAGTTTAGAATCCCACCTGGTCTTATAGCTGGAATTTTCAGTGGGAGTTTGATGGAGAAAAGGACGGACAGGGAAGGAGAGAGTGAGAGAGATATTGTTGACAGACAGGAGAGAGCCTTGTGTGTCATTTCCATACCTGTCAGGTAACCAGATGACAGAGACATCTACCAGCACCTCCATTTCTCTGGCAGCTGGATAAGGAAAGCAATGGGATGTTGATATTTTGTGTACAGGTGATGCAATGAGAAAGGGGAAACACAAATTCTGTTGAAATTGTGTTTACTGACAGTATGAAAAAGAAAATGTCACACATTCATAGTTTCATGGTTGTATATTCAGCTGGAAGTCTTGGGCTCCCGATAACAAATGAAAATACACACTCACACACAAAAACATGCAGTATGAATTTTGCAAATATGCAGTAGTCTACAGTTTTTCACAGTGTTACATTTAATGAAATTAAAATATTTGGGGATTTCAATTCAGGAAGTTTGAGGACTGATTATATTCATGAGTCACTGGGGACTTTTCAGAAAAAAGGGCCTTTACCTGTATATAATTTCCAACTGCTTTCCCTGGGTTTTTAGGTGTATTGTCACTTCCACCAATCAGAACGCCACAAATCAAAAGTAAGTGGTGGTGTTGTGTATCTCTATGTACAAACAATGAACAGAACAGAACAGCCATATTGAAACTTCCAGCACTGATTGCAGTGCAGTAAAGTTGAGGACTAGCGCGGAATGTTCTCATGACTTTCTGTATTTCCCGGATGTTTGATCAAGATCAAGATCAATTTGTATTTGTCCTGGGGAGTATAACATGAAGCAACCTTAACACTTATTTGCGTTAGCTGGTTTGACAAAACCTAATAACTGCAATCGGGTTTGGCCGGTATCACGATGGTGCAGCTTGCTAATTGAACTTGAGCTCTGTGCGCATTCCCATGTTTGTGATCTCACACCTTCACGGGCTGACGCTGTTGTCCTGTCTCTAGACCATCAGTGCTTTCATATTTAGGGATCTTCCTCTCCTTTTGAGAAGAACTGACAGGACAGATGGAGATAAACTGGGACGGGGAAGTAACAAAAAGGCCCGCCCAAAATCAGAGCAGTCATTGTGGGGAGGAGCAGACTGGAAGAGCAAGGAAAACCTGGCGCTGCTGGTGGGTGTTATATCGCTGTTAACACCCAGGATACAATGGCATATGGAGATTATGTAAACAGGATGCAATTATTTCAAAGTTAACTGTTTTATCGTCGATGAATATGCAGGAAATGTGCATAATTTGTATAATAACGCTGTATAATTAAGGGTATTTGTTTCTTATTTGCTTACACCCATCCACAAACATCAGACACATGTATCCATACACACTCACACACACACACACACATTATGTCATGACTTGGCCTAATGTGCTTTGAACATTCCTTCATTGTTCACACAGAAGACAACAGCACAGTTGCACATTTACTTAATGAACAGGGCTATAAGAAGGCCTTGCTATGCATTTTGACAATTAAATTTTATCAGAAAATAAGACTCTGAGGATTAAATCAACACTTCATTTTGCTAATTACATTCACTTTTGCAAATGCGGTGGGCACACAGACATTATTTAATTAAAAATCGCTTATTTTATCCGTCCTCGTCTCGCCTGACGCAGAAATAAATCTTTAAGAACTTTCTTAAATGCTCCGTGGAGAAGCAAGGGGCAAGGAGTGAGGAGGTCCCTGGAATCCGCTTCAGTGAGGAGAATACTTCCTTTCCGGAAGTATTTATTTGGAGTACGTAACGTATGAATAATCGACCGGTGGATCCATGTGTCCACAACCTGCCCCGCCTGTAATTTGCCAAATACAAGTTGTCTCGATTCCTTCATCTTTCTAGCTCATCTTTCTTCATGTTGGTTTGAGCTGAGGAGCGAGAAAAGGAGCAATCGGAATTAGTCCCCAGTGACAAAACCTTGCGGAGAAGCTCTTGAACTTTTGAATACCGTTGCTCCGCTGTGTAAAGATTTAACAGCCCTTGCGAAAAGCAGGGATATAACCCCGTTG
The DNA here is from genome assembly GCF_013347855.1 of Anguilla anguilla. Lineage (NCBI taxonomy): Eukaryota > Metazoa > Chordata > Actinopteri > Anguilliformes > Anguillidae > Anguilla > Anguilla anguilla. Next base: position 67,272,310 of record NC_049203.1, on the reverse strand, counting down.
GAAGTCACAATCTGCTGCAATCACAATTAATCAAGTGAATTAGGAAAGCTTTTCTCAGATTTGTTTCACTGAAAGAGAAGGGTACTATTGAAATACAGCACCGCTCATAATTTTAAAACGAAGTAGCGGACTCCTATTACCCCGTATCGAATGAGTGCTAGCAATTCACTAATCATTATGCTATATGTATTTGTCAATACGATCATTCATTGCTTACTACTAGTCTAACCAGATTATAGAAAGATCAGCGGACCAGTGGATTTGCACAGTGCTTGCTTTAAAATTTATGCCCATGACCGTGCAGTGTATTTCAGCACTGGATTGAAAGAACATTAAAATGACAGAATTTCCTGACTTTCAATGATCCTCGGCTAAATAATTTCGACACACGTCAAGCTAAATTAAATAGAGCAGCAGGTCTGACGAGGGAAATATATATTTCCCCTTCATTTGACGCAGCACATTGTGCACAGGAGACTTGGGTTGAGACCAGGATAAATCGCAGCTGTGTTATGGCATCGTTTAGCATTTCATCAGCTTGAACTCAATGTCAGTTCAAAGTTTTCATTCTGACATTATGAGTGGTTTGACATCTGTGTGATGTTTATGTATGGTGATGTGAATATCAAGGAATTAAAAAGCCAAGGTAAATCACTGTTTCGTTTTGTTTTATCCTAATGCGGTGTCCATAGTTAGCGACGAGGCATAGTTTCATTGATCAATAGATATTTTGGATGTTTTTTATAAACCAGGGAGACAGGCAAGGATGGATAGTTGTAATATATATGTTTTTCATACTGACAAATGCATTACACCGAAATGCAATAAACAAAGCTAATTATCTACAGAAGAGAAAAAAAAGACTCTCTGTTGAGGAGTACATCAGATCACCAATAGGGACTGCAGAGAGTTTTGCTTTATGGTGAAGGCAGAACAGATTGGGAAAAAAAGAACAAAAAACATTAAAATCTTGTTTGAAGGAAAAAGACGCCTGGGGAATAATTTACCAAATGTTCACAGGTATGGTTTCCATTCTAATCAATCTGTCGGATCGGATCATTTTTAACCCTTTAAGGTGTAATGTCACAAATATATGATTAGAATGTTCTCGACTGATCATTCTAATACTGATGTAACAATCGCTACTGGTGACTGAAAGCAGTGGAGTTCTAGAACATTGACTTATGCTACGTCCCCAGTATAGATTAGGGGCACAACATTAGGTTTGGGTGAAAACCTAATGTCTCTCTCTCGTCCCCAGCACTGACCAGACCAACAAGGCTGTATTAAATAAACTGTTTTTTAATGTTCAATAAACATAAAATGGAAGCAATTCATCTCTTCGGGAGTGGCCAATGACAAAACAATAAACAAAACACAACTACCTACAACGGAGGAATACATCATTCTTTATAATTTTCAGATTTTCCAAAATGGGAATGTACAAACTCTTCTTCGACACTTTCGACAGAACAAACCGTATATGATAAGTACTATAGTGGCATATCCAAAGTCCAAAAATGGAAAATATTTTGAGCAAATGCTCGATGGTAGGCACGCGGTAGCATAATGGATTCTCATCCAAATTCAGGCGGGTAACCCATCTGTCAGTTTAAGACCATATTTCAGTCGAGTTGTTACACTATCCTCGACAAATAACAATTATGTAACCGATGCTGACGCTTTTGATGCATTTTGCCCATTTTCAAAGAAAATATCACACTTATGTGAATTATCCTGGCTAATTTACTGGAGCCTGTCGACTAAAAGTTAAAAATAAAAGTACTAAAAGTGTCAGCTACTCAGTGTAAGAAGTACGTATTCAAAAGTGGTTAAATGATTTTGGAGCTCATGCATTAAGATGTTTTGACAAGTAGGAACTCACTGATGAATATTTATGGATTGGAGCAGATAGGTTGGGAATTTTTGCAATTTTTATTTAGGAAGCAGGCCTAGGAGAATTTAAAGAAAATGAAGGTGCACAACCACCCAAGGGTTGAACAGAATAAGACCTAAATAAAATGTCACTTTGGAAAAAAAAGAGAGAAAGAAAAAACAAAAAGAAATGTTAATTAAACTGTCTATTTATCAATTGAATGAGTAATTACATAGGAGAGGGAGAGAGCTATAGACACAGAGAGACAGCACACTGCTGGGAGGTTTAAATGAGCTCCATCTCCATCTGGAAGAACAGGGAAGTAGAGGATACAAGAGAAAACAAACAAACGTGCTGGCATCTTCTTTCATTTTCGTCCACGGAAAACAACAGAGAAGAAAGATGGCATTGGCCCAGGCTCTGTTTGTGGAAGTAATTTGGTGGAACTGTGACAAAAAGATTTAGAGGGATTCTTCGAGTGTAAATATTTATTGTGTAAAATGCAATTTTCCACTGAAGTTGTTTTGATACAGCCTTCAACCTGTTCACACACATGGCCTGGATACAATCAACATTTGGCCTTAACTCTGACTAAATAAATATGTGCTCGTTCCTCATGAATATTTATTTATTTAACATTACATTCGTGTGGCAGACAATCGTATCCAGAGCAAAGTTCATTCTTCACAAACGCAGTTTGGCAAGGTAAATTTAGCATGTGCTGAATGTTATGAAGAAAACGTTGTTTGAAAGAGGAAGGACACGTTTATAATCACAAGCTAAAGACAACTGTTCCCTGAACCCAGGACACTATATCTGCCATGTACTGAAACCCTGTGCTCTTGTTCATCGTATTAAGAGAGCTACAAACAGAAGGACATTTTACAACATTTTTTGCATTTTATTGGTGCAAATGATAGAGGCACTATCTGAAATCTTGAGAATCTAATAGAAGCGAATCTAACGACAGGATACTGAGGCCTTCAATTCCCAGCCATAATACATACTCAACATTTTAACATTAACCAAAATAATGGCTGCTAATAGAAGCTCTGCCTAATACCATTGAAGTATACAAATGGAATATCGAAAGAAAATTTGAATGTGTGGACACTCGTATTAGCACTCGTTAACAGTCTGATAATCACTCTTTTTAGTCACTCTTGAATATCTCTTAAAAACAGAGTTCGGCTTTGACAGAAAACCGTCATGAAAGTAATGAGGAAAGTGAGAGAGTGTCACATGACAAAATTACATAACCCCACCGCCGGCCTTCGTTTTGGGCCACAACCATGCCTGAGCCACACAAGTCAATTATTACTATTATTATTTTATTTTAATTTTTTGATCACTTAAGGGCCACAACAACATTCTTCTTTTGGGCCACGCCTCCAAAACCCTACACGGTCATATGTCCAGCATTAATTCAAACATCAAACAGTGCTAATTCATCTCTGAACAGATAACATTTGGTCCCACATTCCAATGGTGGGACCAAATGTCATCTGTAAAGAGTTAATATAACACTTTTAGAGTTTAATTATCACTGTTAATGTTACATGAACAGTGTTAGAGTTTAATTATCACTGTTAGAGTTGAATTAACACTAGGAATTTTTACCGTGTTGGGTTGGCTCTGCGTAACTGTCCAATGCTGTGAATGTGCACTGGGCCGCATGAGACCGCACAAAGGATTATAGTCGGTGCCACAAGTGTCCCAGGAAGCATTTAACCCATATTTCAACACTGCTCCTTAACGCGTCTCTGTAAAAGACCTTGATTAGCTCATTAGCTGGATCTGGTGGCAGAGTGCTGAGACAGACTGAAAAGCCTGTGCCCACACTGGCACCTCTCTGATAAAACTGTGCACCCCGTGGCAACTGAATTATTAACTGTGATAATTAAGGCGTCGCGATGTGCTGGTTTGGCTTCAGATCTCTGTGCGGGAAGTACGGAATTACACGTCTAGGAAGAAGTCTGGAAAAACGAAGGTCTTAGGTAAGGTTAGACTATGCTATGCTTCGATAATTTCTCATCAATAACGTATGGGGTACATAAAATAATAAATAAATAAATGAATGAGAAAGATTAATGCTGATCGGCTTTCTGAAGGCTTGACGTCTTGTTATAATTCAAAAAATTAACAAATATTGAGATCCCCCCCCCCCCCCCCCTTTTTTTTTTGTAATCCAGAAATTATACTCTTCGTACTCATTTATTTTATCTCTGAGATGGTCCATCATACCCATAATGTCAGCCTGATGACATGCTTAGCATGTAAAATCCACCCTCAAAGTGTGTAATTCTTCTTACTTATGATCACTGATTTTGTCTTGCGAAACCTGACAGTCATATTCATATGTATTTTACGGACCAATAGCATCAGAGGCTTGTAATCACAGAATACTATTTTATCAAACCCCACCTCCTTATACCATAAGCATATGTCTTTACTGGTTGGAATCACAGGGGCTTACACAGGGATTATCTGAAAAGAAGAAAGGAGGTGGAGACACTAGTCATTTATCACCAGTTGTGGTCCTGACAGTGAGAGTACCTGCTCGTGAAGTGGGGTCTTTCAGGGTGAGAAGCACCTCAGGTTTTATTTTTTTCTTCTTCTTCTTCTTCTTCTTTCGGGGCATTTCAGCACTGATTAATTATGAATTTGATATGTAATGTCACTGTTGGACAGTGTTAATTACTGAGGGACTATAGATCAACATCAGCTCACAAAAATTGAACATTATATTTTAGTAATCATATGAATATTTTTTTTTAAGTTCAAACAGTAAGAAGTTTTTTTTTCTGACGATATTTCTAGCCCCATTTCCTGTGATTAATCCTTAAGGATGCAAGATAACGGTTCTCTCTACTTCCTGGCTTTGCTAAAACATCACTTTCTAGGAATACAGCTAATGAATCAGGACACACAGGTTTACATAGTTGAGATTTAAATACACTATATCATCAAAAGTATTTGAATATACTTTGGTCTGGGGCCAGTTTTTTCCTGTGAAGGAAAATCTTAGTGCTACTGCATATAATCACATACACGACTCAGTGCTTCCTCAACAGTTCCAGCATGACAATGCTCCCAGGCACACAGCAAGGTCAGTACAGAAATGGTTTTGTCGAGAACAATGTGCAAGACGGTGTGGGAGACTGGCATGAACAGAGCCCTGACCTCAACCCCATCCAACACCTTTGGGAGCAATTGGAAAGCCAACTGTGAGCCAGGCCTAATTGACCAATCAGTGCACGACCTCACTAATGCTCCTCTGGCTGAATGGAAGAAAATCCCTACAGCTGTCCTCTAACGTCTAGTATAAAGCCTTCTCAGAAGAGTGGAGGTTGTTATAGCAGCAAAGGTTGGACCTACTCCATATCAATGCCTGTAATTTTGGATGAGATGTTGGATGTCAGGTGTTCACATACTTTTGGCCATGTAGTGTATGCACCTTTTAAATGCCACTGCTTTAGAAATGTGCTATGAACTGAACATAATTCAGTATATTAATCAGCATATATGCTTCTACTGCCCCACAGCCAATAATTACAGGAGAATGCATGTCACAATGGCAATATATGTAAATACATAGCTCAAAAATGAATTTTACATCATTAGCAATCTAAATGGCAATCCTGTATTTGCATTAAGGACAACAATAGGCTAAAGCAAAAAGGACTGAAGTAATACCATAATGTATAAAGGCCTTAAAGTGTGCGTTACCTGATTTATATATTTTTTAAAAATAATACTGGTGAATGGTGACAAGGGAAAGAGAAATAAATGGTCCATTTGATTAATAACTGAATTTGTGTCATGTCTTTCTGGGCCATGCACAAACAGAGATGTGCCATTGGGTCACAATTTCAGGAAGAACTCAAAGGCTGCACAGCCTAACACGATAATGCATAAATAAAGCAATTTTCCGATGTTCATGTATACTGAGATGACTCAAGCTCTGGTCCTTGTAAATGCAAGCCCTCGTTAAAAGTTTTCTGGCTGCCATGGCAACAGCAGAGACCTGTTGCTAAGGGGAAGAGCTGGAATGGGCCGTCAGTCTCCTCTTCCGGGACTGTTGTGTGGACCTGGTAGTATGCAGGGCTTGACCTTCATAATGCAATGACCTTGGTCATCTTATACATTCTTTTTTTAATTTTTTATTCAAGGCTGTCAGCATACAGTGACCTTTGGACCCTTTAAGGAGTGAGATCACAAATATGTGATTAGAATGTTCTAAACTGAACATTCAAATGCTGATGTAACAATCCACTACTGAAAATGTTAGGTATGTTCCAGAACAATGACATAATTGAAAGAATTCTAATAAAATGCATTCCAAAAAACCTGCTTTTCGAACAGTTAATAGTGTGTATGAATGAACAAAGCCAGTGCTTCTTGCCACTACCTATGTAGACAAGGCCACCTGTTTTACACCTATCAAGCCTCACCGACTATAACCTACATAGAAATTAAGCCTTTCAATTGAGTCCTTCAACTAAATGTCTCAGAGTTTCAGAACTTACCGGCAGCTATGCTGCTTAATTGCTGTTTGCTGCCAAGTTTTGGGTGGTCAAACTATAAAAGCAAAAGGCAGTAATGACCCTAGGCTGTGGACACGCTGGGCCCTGACCCTCTGAATAGCTTTCTGTTCTGGAGTTTCTTTAGAGGGGTAATAAAAGCTTCCAGGAGAGGACACACCAGAGCACCCTAGTATTTTTGTGGGTGATAAATAAGGGCCACAGCTTGTCTTTGAATTAGCTGAGGAATTCCCTGAGGATGTTTGGGGAGAGGAGAGAGAGAAACCAGCAGTGGCATTACGATCAGAACAACTAGAGCGGGCCTCGTTGTAGTCATGTGACATCGCATAGACCATGAACGATTAAATGGACTGCATTTATATAGCGCTTTTATCCAAAGCGCTTTACAATTGATGCCTCTCATTCAGCCATTCACACACACACTCACACACACCAACGGTGAAAGGCTGCAAGGTACCAATCAGCTCGTTGGGAGCAATTAGGGATTAGGTTAGGTGTCTTGCTCAGGGACACTTCGACACGCCCAGGGCGGGGGATCGAACCGGCAACCCTCCGATTGCCAGACAACCGCTCTTACCTCCTGAGCTATGTCGCCCCCTGTATCAGAACATACTGTCAGTCTCTTCCATATGCCATATTCTAAACACTAGGTTTACATCAGCGATGACTGAGTATGTTTCCCGAATGGTGCAAGTAGACAGCTATTTTTTTACTTGAGGCAAATGCAATGAACCATTTCCTTTTGACAGCAAGGGCTTAATTTGACCAAATGGGTCTGCAGTGAATCATACTTCCGCTTGAACAACCTTAGGTAAACCCATGTTGCTGTACCTCTTAGTTCATCTCACAATTATATATACTATCAGTTAAACTAAAAAAAAAAAAACTATAAAAAACTATGCTTTAAAACACATTATGCTGAGACTGTATCAATATAACTGTTGAGGAAATTAATGACAAAACATTACATTACAGTTGTTTAGCAGATGCTCTTATCCAGAGCAACTTACACAACATTGTTCACATAGCATTTACATTGCATCCATTTATACAGCTGGATATTTATTGCAGCAATGCCTTGCTCAAGGGTACAACGGCAGTGTCCTACCCTGGGAATCATACTTGTGACCTTTAGGTTACAAGTCCAGTTCCTCACCCACTACACCGTCCATCCCAAAATAACAGTAACCTGTTAGAATAGCCCATATGTTTTCAACTTTCTTTTGTTTACTTCTTGGCAGCTTTTAATCCCATGTGTTTATGTCCCTGGAGAGTAATTACAGTCATCAGTCATTCTCTGGGGTAAGGACAGCTTGCACACTTATGAGTCCATCCTCATTATCAGTACAGCCTGGGCTTTGAACATTCAAGATGTTCTATTTTTCTTTCTTTTTTTTCTCCACCCTGTAGATGATGTTTTCTTCTCATATGGCAATTGCCCATTCTAAAAATATAATAGATGAGTTTGTTTTCTTTTCATGTTGGGCGTTTATACATTTGAGATTGTGCTGAAAACTCACTTTTTGGACTTTGGGCAATGCTCAACCATCAAAAATGAATATCATAATGAAAAAAATATTCATTATGGGGGGGGGGGGGGGGGGGGGGGGGGGGGGGGGGGGGGGGGGGGGGGGGGGGGGGCGGGGTGTTGGGGGGGGGGGGGGGGGGGGGGGGGGGGGGGGGGGGGGGGGGGGGGGCGGGGTGTTGGATTTTATCGACCAGTGAAGGGGGGGTTACATTACATCATCAAAAAATAATCTGTTGCCCACTACCAATTAATACCGCTAGTTTTGCGATAGAAGAATGAATAACGTAGTTACGAAAACAACATTATTACATTTAAAGTAGTATTGGATCGTGTGGCCCCCCTCTACCGTCTGTGTGGCCCCTGATGCTAGAAGCGACGAATCGGCAGAGGTCAGAAGAGCCGGCAGAAATGTGAATTATCCATTAGGCTCTGAAAGCAGGCAGGAGTCACAGAGTGAGAAACAGTAGCGATGCCCGCAGAGACGTTTACAAAGCACTTAGAGTCCACAAAGGAGTTCCGTGCCAGGATGGAAAGGTGCTTTGAACCTCGGAGACCTGTTTTGCTCTTGACAGGCAAGCGTACATTCTGAAAAGAGGCCAGCGTAAACAACTGAAGCAAAAAAAAAAAAAAAAAAAAAAAAAAACAGGATTCCCAACCTGGATACTTTTAACACTATCTCTAAAATGTTTTCTGCACTGGACAAGAAAAAGCTTTTTATTTATTTATTTATTTATTTAATTCTATTTTTTCTCTCATGTGCTTATGTGTGTATCTCTGTGTTATTTTGAGAAGTGTGCATGCCTTTTCAAAATAAGTGAATTCAGGCTTTATCCACCCCCATCTAGATACGTTTAACTCATCAAAATTGATTGTTAGGAAATCCATTGGAAAAGGAAATTGTTTATTCCTTGTTTTCCGGTGTGTGTGTGTGTGTGTGTGTGTGCGTCTAGCAGAGAGCCAAGGACATCCTTCCACGTCCCGACCGTTCAGTTTGTCCCTCTCCAAATCTCAAGTGTTTCAGCCAAGAGATGCTTCTAGTGGCGTTCTTCAGTCTGCAGCGCACGGAAGCCATGGAGCCAAAGATGTGATGGCAGACGTGATAAGGCTCCTGAAGAATCGGGCGTTGTCTCCACGCTCTCGAGAAGGATACAAAAAAAAAAAAAAAGCTAGGGAACATTTTTTCTTAAGGATGGAGATCCATGAAGATCTGTGGGACTGCACTGACTAAAGCCTTGTAATGTTAGGTCACTGTGCTCACCTTTTTCAGAAAATTATTATGCTCATTGAGAGTATTAGGTGTGAAATCTCCAAACAGGATAATCATGTCAGACAGTCATTTGGGTTTCGAGTCTATGATTTTAAAATCGGATAAAAACTGATTCATTTTATTTGAGTTTGAACAGTCAATAGAGCCAAACTTAATGAAATTAAATGGGCATGACAAGAATTGAAATAATGATCAAATCATTTACTGAATAAAAATAAGACTGGTTGCAGAATAAAAATAAGAAATTAATTATTGATCATAACCAAAGAACAGAAAACAAAAAGTGCAAGTGATAATTTGATGACATGGAAATAAAAGGTTGCAGTAAAGGAATAAATGAAATCCTTTGAGTTCAGGTTGAGAGACAGTTCGCCTTGAAGTGATTCATCTCTTGTTAATTAAATGTCTCTTAGCAATATCAGGCTCATAAAAAACAATAATGCAAATAAAATAAAATAAAAAGTTGAATATAAATGACGATAATTAGCCACCAGCAAAAATACACAAATGGAATGGTGATGAAGTATACGGTGGCCCTGAGAGGACATCTCAGTCTCAGCTTGTCTGGCTTATCTCAACATCCATCAGTCTTATCTATACTTCTATCAGTCTAAGCTGCCCGTCGGTGTTTGAAACCCATTAACAACCACCGTAAAGCCAAAACGGTGACCTGGATTAATACACATAGCAATAAACTGAAAAAAACATTAACTAAACAAAAAAAGAACATAAACTAAACAAAACATTCTGTTAATCTGCGTATATTATTACCAAATATATATTATTGCCCGTATATACAGTATATTGTACCAAATGATAATAGGCATGTTGTGTATTGTGTTAGAACCTGCAATTGATATTTTCAGCTATTTTTAGCTGAAAATATCTGCATTGTAAAAATTGAATGGTTAATTGATAGTACTAACAGCTTTTTCTAACGCTGTCTATAAGTGTTAACTAACAGAGTAGTAATGTAAATAGTTGATGTTGCTCACATAACCTACTGACTGTGTTTATATACAGTATCAATATGTAAGTTGTTCTGGAGAAGAGTATATTTACTAAATATATAGAATGGTCTATTATTGCCTGTGAGAAAATAGTTTAACCACTTGAATAGTGATCCACAGAGATCTGCAATTTTGTAATACAGAAACACACTGATATCTTATGACAGATTTTCTGCTTTCATTTCCAAGTGAATGATTATTTCACATACATTGTGTGTAAACAATAACACAAATCGTTAGCACCTGCAGACAAGATTCTTTTTAAGAACAACATGAGCTGTAACTAATCAGATTCATTGTACCCATAAGCAAGCATGTCTCACACAATAACCTTGAATAGATGACTCTGCCATGTCAGTCTGTGTAACAAATGGAATTATATTAAATCTGTCATTCTGCCCAAAGCTAAAATGATGTGTGTGCAAGGTTTTTTTTTTTTTTCTTCTCTAAATTTGGATGTCTCCCCTAAGCAAAAAAGCTTCATCTCTGAATGTTGAAACACATCTAAACACAATATCACTGTCATCAAATGAATCTTACAGGATTCTTAATGTCATCTTGATGATATGCAATTTTTAAGATGGTCTTAATACGGGAAGTTTGTGCAGTCCTTTTATATGATAATATTGTGAGATAGTGATTAATATCCATGTAACTGGCTTGCAACTGAAGTGTTGAAGGTTACTCTCTAAAAATGGATTGCCACACCTTGGATCAAGTTATCTAAACTGAATTTATCCCCCCCCCCCCCCCCCCCCACTTTACACTGTATTACTGACAGGTTACATCAGATGCTTCAGTTGGGAGACATACCTGTAGTTGTTTTCAACACGCTTTCGATGGTAGGGCATTTGAAGCTGTGTTGCAAACAATCATTAAAACTGGCTTTTTAAAAAATAAAAGCACTGATCATGGTAACTGATGGGGATTATCTGTTCGGTATGCATAAGACTCGTAGACTCACTTTGGTTCCAAAAATAAAACCTTCTCTCCACTTTAGTGAGGCAAAACAGAAAAGGTTCAACAAATCCATGCACGATGGGGCGTAACTGTTATGGAAACAAATGATTGCGTGCCCACGCGTGCTAACGATGGTTTAGCACGTGTGGGAAAGCCGTGGCCAAAAACTGCTTTAGCGCAAGCTTTCCACCCACTGAACATGGCAGGACTGCACGGCATTATCCCATCATGCAACTGGGGCTGCCTCGCTCATTGATTAGGGCGGCGGTGTAGTATAGTGGCTAAGGAGCTGGTCTCGTAACCTGAAGGTCGCAGGCTCGATTCCCAGGCTGTCGTCGTACCCATGAGCAAGGTACTTAACCAGCATTGCTTCAGTATTACATCAAGCTGTAAAATGTAAAAGTTGTGTAAAAGTCGCTCTGGATAGGTCTGCTGAATGCCTGTAATGTACTGTAGGTGGCCATGAGAGGAAGAGACGGCCGGACATGGAGGAGCCTACAGCTCCAGTTCGGCTCCTGGTCTGCACGCGCAGCCAAGCAGCCAGCGGGATTATCCGTCGCCTCATTAAAATGTTAATGTCAGGTTCCAATTGAGATTGACAGCCTGGTGAAGTGCCAGTTTTAACGCAAGTGCAGTACATCATTGGTACCTGCAAGCTAGGACTGCCGGACCGTCCCCTTGTCATTTGTGATTGACTTTTATACGTTCACCACCCTGTGAAATCAAGAAAAAAAATCAAATCAAATCAAATCGGCTCAAAGAAGAACTTAATTTCTGCATTTTCACAGTCTGAAATTGCACCAGCTGCCATCTTGATGTTTATCAGTTTGTCGGACCTTTCACGTGTCCGCCTCCCCTCTGATCACGCTGAGGTTGGTTAAACGGCAGTTTTCTGCAGTTAAATCAAAAAGCACGACAAAAGGGTGACATTTCATGGCGGCAAAATTCAAGAAGAAAAATACACACTGTAGTTTATCAGTGGTGTCAGTAAATACTGACTGACAAGAAACCTCTTGACTCCTCTTGAGAACCTTCTGAAGCAGGACTTCTCAATGTTATCTGACCTCCCCTTCCTCCCCACCAGCAGGTAAGAAGAGTTGGTGCTCTTTTGAGCCGCGTAACCCTTTTACAAAATGGCCGATCAAGAGAACAGCTGGAGCAGGATTCAGTCTAATACCCCCCCCCCACCCCTTCCCACCCCCACCAGGTTTCCTGTCTTCTTCTGTTGTACTGATCTGCTGGATTAACACCACACAAGTAGCATTCAGCAGTGGTTCCTGTCTTTCTGACTGCTGTTATTTATTTATTTATCACTTTTTTTTTGAGAGAGAGAGAGAGAGAGAGCCGAAGCTGTTCAGAACTGTTGGGAAGCTAGGGATAAACTGCAGGCTCAGAGTGCTTTTAAAAACATATCATAAAACATGTGGTAGTAATTTCCTCGCTATTTACAATATAGGATCTGTAAAGCTGGTAATAGTGTAATGCGATGTGTACTGACGGGTGAACTTGTGCTCATGGTTTAAAATTGTATCATAGACTATCAAAAATAGTTTAAAAAATGTGTGGCCTTGCAGGTGCCACAAATCATTTACATTCCTGCATGTGTGGTCATGGGTTAAACAGATGCTAATTTGCTTGGAGCCGTACTGCTTATTATAGGCATATTTTATACATAGATGCGTTTGTTCAACAAATACAGGTGGGCGTGCATAAACTTTTTTTTTTCTTTTTTTTTTTTAAATTTTATTTGTGAATCAGCCCTGCAGGAAGTGAAAAGCAAACAGAAGGGTGGAGAATGTGTGTCCAGATGTGCCCCATCAGTGTGATTTGGCAGGGGCGGGCTAAGCTTCATTCCTTTTCAAGAAAATCATATAGCCTTTCCCCCCCCCACGGTGGCAAAGGGAAACCAGGCTGTCTGCGCACCCTTTTTCTCGATGGTCCCTCTGAATGGGTTTATTTCATTTATTTTTTCTCTCGTAGTAAGAGTCCTTAAGTTCATTTATTTTATTCGGACGTGGCGCAAGGACGTACAGTAAGCTCACATAATTGTTTGTGAACATACAGTATGAGAATAGTGTGTCGTTTCCTAAGGCAGAAATAGGCCCACGTGCCTCAACCCAGACATGTTGGGTCATTTCAGGGCATTTGAGTGCTTTACAAACCAGTACAGAAAAGAAAAGCAGCGCTTAGAGGTCTACAGCTGCACAAACCTGTGCTGCCTTTCAGCGAGCTTCCCAGCGAGACAAGCAATAAACTTGTACTTTCGTTCGTAAAGTGATCGTTGTCATTGTGAATTCCCACATTGTCTTAACTTCAGCTCCTGGGAAAGAAGCTTTTCTTCCCAGCGAGACAAGCAATAAACTTGTACTTTCTTTCGTAAAGTGATCGTTGTCATTGTGAATTTCCACATTGTCTTAACTTCAACTCCTGGGAAAGAAGCTTGGGTTCCCAACACTGTTAATAAAAGTAAACATAGCCAGATAGATTTATACCAGCTTTATATTAATTCATTTATTTTAATATAGAGACACTCTATGATACAGTGGAGTCCAGAAGCATACTCTTGAAATCTGTGTTCATATTCGTTTTAAATACTCTTTTGTCAAAATAATCAATCAGGTTTGGAAACTGCTGACTGGAAACTTAATTTGAACTGTAGCAGTCAGTATAATAGCTTTTATTTAATATCCTCTGAGAAAGCAATGATCCTTCTTAATGACACTCTGGGGACGTCTGAACTGTTGCAGTCATTTAAAAACAGAGCTCAGAATGAACACTTTAATGGTTGCTTATGTTAAAAAAATCTGCCACTGTGTTGAAAACAGATCTTCTCCCCTATGGATTACAAATCAAAACTTTCACGTAAATCACCAATAGCCTGTCTCTATTAAGTAGTTTACAGTTCTGTAATGGAAAAAAAAAAGAATAAATAAATAAAGAGCACCAATTTGGTACTCAGAATTTAATGTCCTTTCAATATGCCAAGAAAACTGTCATTTTCAGGAGGTTATGAAAAATTCTGATGTTTGACTTTCAGTAGCTGGGAGCAATAAAGAATTCTGGAGAATATTTAATTCTTTGTGATGGAGGAAGTCACAAAGCTTCTTTTTTTTTACTGGGGTGTTACCCTTAATTTGACACAATGAATTGTTTGTTGACCCTTATTTTAGTATTTAATTAATTTCTTCAGCAGGAACCTTTGTAAAACCTTTATTTATCACTCCTACATTTCTACATAATTCCTATAATCAATGATAAAAATCAACTGCGGGGTTTGGAACACAATGGGTTTCAACTCATGGTGACAATCTTGTACAATCCTGTACACACACAGCCACACACACACACACACACACACACAAACACAAACAAACAAATGGGCACACACACACACACCACAGTATTGCAGGCCTATAAGGACTGCAGCATCAATAGCACTAATTGTCTCCTGAGCTGATTTTGATGATCAGTCTTTGGAGAAGCTCATTATTATGTCATCAGTAAGGATGGCCAGTCTGAAGACAGCACACTGCAAAGAGAGGCAGTTTTAATCTAATGTCTCCCAACCGTTATGATGTAGCTGTGCTGATTCCAGAGGCCTGTCGAAACAGCAACAATAACAGCGTTTATCCCAAATTTATAGGAGTAGCAACTGAATAAATCTAACGCAAATCTGAAACCTTATCCAATGACAAAATGGCTGATACAGATATATTTACAGAAATGTTGACTAATAGGCATTGTCCTGCTCCAAAAAGTAAAAGAAAAAGAAATACACATACTACTATTCTCTCTCATACAGACAATTAAACTCTCTCACACATATAATCATACTCTCTTACACATACTACTAGTCTCTCTCACACATACCAATATTCTCTGTCACACATGCAATCATTCGCTCTCACACATACTACTATTCTATATGATGGTGTGCGTGGGAGAGTATAATAGTGTGTGTGAGAGAGTATAATGGTGTGTGTGAAAGAGTACAATGGATTGTGTAAGAGAGTATAATGGTGTATGTGAGAGAGTATAATAGTGTATGTGAGAGAGTATAATGGTGTGTGAGACAGTATAATGGTGTACGTGAGAGAGTATCGTGTTGTGAGTGAGAGAATGATGGTGTGTGTGAGAGCAAGTATGATTTATGGCCCAAATGGCCTCTCATGCATGTGCATGCATGCATACATGTTTCAGCCATGTCTGTCTAAACAGATAGTCTGTGATCCGTCACTCTGCCTGACTGAATCAGGTAATTCATTGTTGTGCTTTCCTACGGAAATTCAAAAGTAGAGTAATAAATTTGTGTAAACACAATTTCTGTTGTTGCTGAATATTCAGCAGGCTGCCCTATACAATGTGTAAATATTGCAGTCGAATACAACAGTTTTGAGCAAATAAATGGAAAATGGACCAAATTTCATCTAAAACAGGCAATGAATTAGCACTAAAGTGAACTAAAAAATAATATCTTTTTAGCAGAAGATGCAGGTTTAATGTGAGCATATTAAGAATTAATTCAGCAGAAATAAAATGTATTCAATTTGGCGTAATAGTATTTTGTGCAAGAGGACAGGTTGAGATCATAAATGTTTAATATTGAGCTGTAAGTCCTAAATTTGATAAAAGGGTCCTAAATTTGATAAAATGGAGCCTGGTCCAGAGTCAATAAGTAAACACAGTTACTTTCATTTACAGATACAAATGGCTTGAGCAGTTTATGTAAAATTAATGTGCAATATAACATTTATAAGCTTCGCTGCAAGGTCCGCCTGGCTGGGCAGTCTGCTTTTCTGCTTCTGCTATAATTTTCCCCACTCGTTTCTTATATCCTTATCGTTTATCAGTTTCCACGGCAATGACAAAAGCATAGACACAGTATTGGCTCATCTGGCCTCTGGGGTCCTAATCCACCAAACACTCAAACGTCGGTTAGATGTCTAATGAATGTTGGTCATGGAGGTCGATATGACGTTGTTTAGTGGGGCAGAATGTCTTTATTTTTATTTTTTGATGTTAGTAATTCAATTAATACAGAACATTGATCTATTACAGCCCTGTGACCCTGACCAGAAATAAGCAGGTAATTAGATAATGAATGAATGGATGGATGGGTGGATCTATTATAGGTGGAGAAGTGGTCACGTTATGACATGATCTGCCTGGTAGCTGTGATGCAGGTTGACAAATTGTTTTTGGGGGGATGGTTACCAACTAGCACACTGGCCTTCGTGATCATACTGACTTTTCAATACAAGTGTGGTACTGATGTAATATTACGAAGAATACAAAAAAGAAAGTGTGAAAATGTGCGCTCGCAGTGAGGTGTAAGACAAGGTCATCCCATGTAGGGACAGTGTTTAGCTACTTGCAGCATAAAAAAAGCAATTTATGTTGTCAATATAAATAAATAAATAATACATGAAAGAACATAACATAATGAAGACAAAAATCGATTTTTTTTTTCAACAATGCTCACCATTTTTCCGACTAAATAAATAAATAAAATTGAAATGATCAAGGGCCTGGGGGGCCTGTGGTCACCTGATGAAGGCTGAACCCCGAAGACAATTCATATGGTGTTTTTTCTTTATTTTTAAAAAAGGCCAAAGAACTCACTCGAGTCAGTGAAAACCTCTGAAAATCTAGGACTAGTGAGAGTGGGACCGGAGTGAGTGAGTCAGGGAACAGCAACAACCCCCCTCCCCCCCCCCCCCCCTTTTTGTCACGGTGCATTACAGCACAGTTTAAGCTCTGAGAGAGGACATTGTAAGCCGGCGAGGAATTTTCTCGGCGCCGCGGAGCGAAGCGGCATGCTAACGTGCTAATGCCAGGAGCTTAGCAGCGAGGGGTGAAAAATCCCAGACTCGAGCATGACCGCGCTGGGGGGGGGTGGGGGGGGGGGGGGGGGGGGTGGGGGGGGTAATGTTAGCTCGACTGTGATTCCTCTCCGTGACCAACCCGAGAGCATGAAAGTTCAGGACCGTGGACAGCGGGCAGAGTTGCCGGGTAGCTCGTAAGGGATTTGTGTCCCTCCCCACGACGGGCGGACGGCGCGGGTGCTATACGCTGTCTGTCCTTGTGGAGCTGTCCTGAAAGTCAAACCAGTGAACACAACATATGTATGGGCAACATATGGAAAATGAAGGCATAAAATCTGGAAAATTAATAGATAACGAAATATATTTTCCCTGGAATCGTTAAAGAAAAATTCAGAATCATTAAAAAGCTTGTTTATGACCGCAGACAGTTTAATATGCTTATTAATGGCAATATTAGGGCTATGTGGAAATGAAGCCGTTGTCGTGAGCTGGTGTGTAAATTAAACGGTTTTTAAATATTTCTCATCTAATGCACGTCATTAAATGGTAAATAAGAGATGAGGATATTACCCTAAATAAGAGTACACGTAGGACCTGTGCTTGTGGCGTTTAATTGAATAATCAGTCGTTCCCAATGGAAAAATCTATTATAAGCCACATTGTCGATGTTATCTCAACAGCAGCCTGTGCATTCATCTCTCAGTTTCAGCATTCTCATTTCAGACATGGTTGATCACAGAAAACCTGCCTCTGATTACTGGCACAACAACTGTGTCACTGCAGGTGCTGGGTAGTTGGTGTCAAAAATAAAATAAAGTAGATAAATAGATAAAATAGTAACACAGAAATGATTATAGGTGTATCATATATTTACAGTTATGTTCAGAGATGCTGACTTATTTTGCCAATT
Source organism: Anguilla anguilla (assembly GCF_013347855.1). Taxonomy (NCBI): domain Eukaryota; kingdom Metazoa; phylum Chordata; class Actinopteri; order Anguilliformes; family Anguillidae; genus Anguilla; species Anguilla anguilla. The sequence goes on along the minus strand of NC_049203.1, from coordinate 67,254,390 downwards.
TCTATCACGTATTTATTTATTTTTTTTGTCTAGTCATGCTGATATTTGACTCCAGTGCAGCACTTGGCATTAAATTGGATACTGTAGCGCATCAGAATTCAGGTTTTGTGTTCCCGATTTCAGGATCACCAGATAGATTATGCATTTCAGTGTTGAAGATCCACCATTTCTCAAGTATAAAATTACATGACCTCCAGATTTTCACGTATGCTGGAAGATAGACACGGTGGCACAAGCAATCAGCACGACCTGTATTTTATTTGAGCTGCATTTTATTTTTATTTTTTTCTTCTGTTCCGCTGCTCAGCACCAGCATGAAGCAGCAGCGGCTACAGCACCAGCAGCTCTGTACAACAGCGATAACACAAAAGGCTAGCCAGGGGAGAATACCCTGGGGGGTGGGCATGATGGGGGGGGGGGGGGGTAATGGACGGACACGGAGTACAAACCCGCCGTGAAGCCCTGGCACGCTACGGCGTGCAGCCGCGAACAACGCGGGATCAGAAATGAATTTCATAGCGTCCCGCTGAGTTTCGCGGCGAGCGGAGAATTGGACCGCGGACAGGCGATGCATTTTCACAGGCTTCAGTTTCCATTATCCTTTGTAGACGATTCGAATACGTCGCGCTGTGGCGGCCCGGGGAAAGCGTGTGGGTTGAAAGCTCAGTCAGCCTTATTTAACTCGCAGTTTAATTTACAGATTGTCTCAAAGGCCATCATTCAGTGGAGCAACTGAATTGGATAGGATGACAAATCAATGGTTTGAAGCGAAGGTAGTGCATTATCAAACTGTACCTCAGTCAAAAAAAATATTTAAAAAAAATAAAACCTTTATGCAGTTAAATATATATATATATATATATTTGACAAGCGTTGTGTGCTTAAATGTTCATATGCCTCCTTCATCCAATCCTCCTTGCAGTAATGTGAGCGTACTGCATCATGTGTGAAGGACATGCCATTCTGGCACTTGTTCATATTCTGTGGGAGTTTCCTCTGTTGAAGAAAATATGAAAACGATTTGAATCTTTTGAAAGTGCTTTTTTGTATGTGCTGTTCCTTTCCTCATAGACTCTGAAGAGGTAGTGGGCACTGCAGTAGATAATAGAATTATGAGTGTACAATATTTTATTAATTAAGTTTTTCTCAGATCATGCTATTAGCTAATGTAGCTGGTCAGAACATTGCTTGGCCTCCCTTTCTGTATGAGGGTTTTTTTTACATTTAGCAGATGCTCTTATCCAGAGCGACTTAGACGACCTTTTTTTTAGTTTTGTAAGTGTGCCTGTGTGGGTTTGTTGTCAGTCATCGCCAGGGCGACTGTACCTGAAGTGGATCTTTCAGCCTTTCCCACCAGAGGAAGTACCAGACAGCTGTTTCGTTACCTGCGGAAAACTGTGAGGAAAGGTCCCATCCGGAGGAGGCGCGGGGTCGGGAAACACCGCACGCGGGAATCCAGAGAGATGCGGAAGGACCTTCGGAATCCGGAACGCCGGAGGACTTCCAGATCCGGAGAGATGCGAACAACCTTCGGAATCCGAAACGCCAGAGGACTTCCTGATCCGGAGAGATGTGGAACGACCTTCGGAATCCGAAACGCCAGAGGCCTTCCTGATCCGGAGAGATGCGGAACGACCTTCGGAATCCGGAACGCCAGAGGACTTCCGGTTCCGGAGCGTCGATTGGGAATGAAGCGACTCGGGCTGACAGGCGACGGGACAGACCATATCAAACGAAAAAGAGAGAGAAACTGAGCTTTGTTTTACCCTTGCCTCAGGACCGAAGGCACTTTTTTGTTCTGTCAGACCCAGGGAAAGAAGCTGCCCTTAGGCACGGTCCGACATTGCCGTTCCAGTTCAGTGGCTAACTCTAGGTCTGTCCCCAACAAAAATCAGGCAACAAAAAGTTTTACATTGCTGAGTTTTGTGATTTGTCACCTGCGTTGTCAATATATCGTAATTAATGAATACCGTGGCATTCCATACCTGCATAAACAGAGGCACTGAGAGATAAATTAGCAGTAGCAGCCCTTATGGGGAATTAATTAAGCGTAATATAGATGATGCTGTCGCTTGAATTCTGAATTCCTTTATGGGTGTAACTAATTGCTAAACAGAAAGTGCAGATGGTATTGTCAGATTATATTGTTGCTGCTATCAGCAGCATCACGCAATATTATCCTATTAAAGACCGCAAGGCATATCAGGCTCTCAGTAGTCAGCAGTACTGCTGGTTTTCGCTTCCACCTGATAGTCCATACACCAGTAATGTCAATTTCACTCTCCTGGTGCATCAGGTATAAACCAGAGGGGAGGAATGAAAACCAGCCACACTATTGGCCTTGGGAACCAGGTTTGAGTGTCCCTGCCTTAAGGTGTCTGAACACACATCTCCCGCCAGCCTGTTTTTCTTCCTGTTGTCAATGATGGCCACAATTTGCATACCGTAACCTTACTGCAACACAAGATGCATGTTGGAGAAGAGCACCGTGCAATAAATTAGCCCTCCCCCCCCCCCCCCCCCCCCCCCCCCCCCCCCCCCCCCCCCCCCCCCCCCCCCCCCCCCCCCCCCCCCCCCCCCCCCCCCCCCCCCCCCCCCCCCCCCCCCCCCCCCCCCCCCCACGCTTAAAAATGAGCAGCAACAAAGGCAAAAAGGCATCCTGTCTGCAGACTGAACCATAACCGCCGATGCCACCTCGTTGCCTTAGCATCGGTGCTGTGCTCTGATTCCTTCCCCACTCATCTGGAGTGGAGGTTTTGAAGGACAGTTCATTTGCAGAATTTGACCCTTTGAAGAGTTTGAGAGGGTGTTTTTTTGGAATGTTTTTTTTCTTCTTCTAAAAGTCAGTGTTCTGGAACTCCACTGCTCTCAACTGCCAGCAGTGACTGTGACATCAGCAATAGAATGTTCAGTTAAGAATATCTTTGTGATCTCACCCCTTAAAGGGTTAAGCCAATTATTGGCAAACTGTGGGAGCACTGAGGCACTTGGTAAAGGCATGGATGCCTTTGATAACATAATCCCGCAGTCCGAGCCTCTCCCCTGAAAAAAAAAAACACTCTTTTGCTCCGTCCCTGAGCAAGCGCGCTAATATCTAGCTGCGCCGAGGCCAAGAAGACATGGTGACAATCTCGTTTGGCCGAGACGGAAGACCACAGTCGCTGCTCAGATTTGCATTCGTTCAATCGGCTGAAGCTTGGGGAGGGGGGGAGAAAGCAATCTCCTTTCTTCAAGCTATTTGGCACCTTTCCACAGTTAGGATAAGAAAAAAAAAATCTCCAAAAAAAAAAAAAAACCTCGGAGATTGAAAGGGCTTGTCACATTTATGGCGAACAATCTGATGACAAATGGGACAAACCTTGACCGCGGGTTTTCGACTGGCTGTGATGCACCAACAAGCAAGAGATCTCTTGGAAGACAGTGACAGGCAGAAAAAAAGCTGCCTTATATTTATGTTTCCTGTCAATTTCATCAACACCAAGGAGTGCAGGAGTGCACAACCTTGAGCTTCAGCTTCAGAGCAATGCTTGGATGCCTATTTTCTTTCAGGGAAACAGAGATGATGAGAAATTGTAAATCTCAAATCAATGTTTTTGTTCCTCTAGATGACAGCCAGTGTATGACAAACACTTTTTCTTTACAGTGCTCCAAAAACTTTTCTTTTCTCATCATTGTGATTTAAAGTTGATCTAAAGTTCATATTTTTTTTCACAAACACACTTGTCAAACTGTGTTTGGGAAGAAAATAAAAACATGATGATCTTAGATCATCATACGCAAGTGAAGCTTTAAGAGAAATGTTGATTGAATTCAGCTGAAATACTGATTAAGCATATTTCCTGGAACCGGATATCAGTGATCCACCTTCCACCTATAGAAAATAGTTCATATGAAGAAATACAGTAATAATTAAGAGTGGTTCCTGTATATTCAAGTGCCTAACAGTCTTGAGTCATGCACACCTGAAGTGATTGATTAGCAGCTGCAGCTGAACCTCAGCCTATAACTAATTAAACCTCAAACGTGTCTGCTGGACAGATACAATGTTGCCGGAATCCCTGCTATGTTTTGTTCATTTTAATCTATAGCATCATAAATTACCAGGATCATTAGCATTATCTAATTTCAAATAGCTATTCGGCTATTTTTTATTTATTTTATAATAGTATAATTGTTGTTGTCAGTTGTTGTTGTTGGACTAGCTTGGTAGAAAATCTTTTAAAACCGCGATCAGGCAAAACATTCAGGCTGGAGTGCATTTGAGCAACACAGGAGGTCGGGCAGACGGCTGTCCTGATTGGTTGTGAAGATTCAGGCATGGTTAAATTTGGAGTGGCTGATTTTAGAGCCTGGAGCATTCAGAGAGACTGGATTTTTTTTTGTTTCTTTTTTCTTAGACCTTTTAATTTATTCATATCTGTTTGGATGTGAACAAAATTCAACCCAATGTGAGCAGAAGTGTTCTCGCAGCAAACTAACATACTGCACCTTCAAAGCAGCTGGAGTCAGTCAGGGTGCATTAAAGAGAAGCTGTCGAAAGGTACGCCTACGTTTTTAGTGCCGAACTGATGGTATCTAGATTAGGACAGCGCCTCATATTTTTCCTGCGGTGCCAGACAAGAAGGGCTAGCCAAGTGATAAGGCCACGGAGCGGGTTTTCACCTGCTCCCTTTGGATATGGGTGCTCAGTGTCAGGAGATTTTCTTTTATTACCTTTACATTTTAGTATTATATTTTTTCTAAAGTGCAGTGAGGTATTTAACACATTTGTTTACATTGCGCATTTAGGCAGACGACCCAAGAATCCATGCAACTTTGCATCATTCATATGCTGGAGAAATTGCAATTTTGCATCGGCATTTTGCACTCATTTTAAATCTCCCAACTATTTTTTTTCGTCACTGAAATACTTATTGCAGACCCTCATGTCAAACTTAATTATATTTTCATCATGTTTTTGGTGCATAGGGTGAAGATGTAGTCACCGCCCTTGAGGCGTGCTGATTGTTTGATTTTCATCCTGCTGATGTGTCCCGCCATTTTCATTTCCCATCCCATCAGGGTAATAAAGGTCACTTCCATTGTGTCACACAGCATTTAAAAACTGAAGGCCTAAAATGTGTGAACATTTGATTGAAATGATAGACATGATGTGTACCCTCTCATCACAGAGAGAGCGGGGAAAATAACTAATAGTTTTCGTATTTGGCTCAATTCTGAAAATATTACAAAAGATAACGGAATCATTTTTTTAATACAACCTGCATCCCTTGGCTATGATTACACCTCACAATGAAATGTCTGGGACACACCATTTGCTAGCAAGCTGACCGACGAGTACCAAGAATGAAATGTTACATTTATCCGATGTTGGGGTAAAAAAACACCCAATATTCTTAATAGCTTTAAACTGTACACAAAGTAAGGCAGTTCAATACAGTTCCATATAATAATAATAATAATAATAATAATAATAACACACTCCTACTTAAAAACGCTGCATATGTACACTGTGCACACACCAGTACACTGCTCAGTAGTCCAGTAATTACAAAAGAGTAGAGTATAAATATGCAGCTAATTACAATATTGAACTTTATGTCTGCCAGGTATATTAATACTGAGGCTCCTAGAGGTCGGCGAGATGAATAAAGAACAGAAGGCCGACTCCGTACCGACAAGCGGATCTTTAATTTCCGTCTCTGCTACAGGAAGAGAGGTCTCTGTTCGCCTCGGGGGTCGTTACAGTAATTATCACTGTGTCGAGCTCAGATCATCATAAAAAACTGGGGGTCACAGCAATTACAGCTACAATCAATGAATAACGACATCTGCTCGAACCCGGTCATGCCTGATACTGTGCTGAGCGGGAGGTCTGCCGGTTCATTTTACACTCAGCAGCTGTGAATTAAACTGTTCTTGCACATGAAATTTCTTGCACTGATGGGTGGGTTCACTAAGTAAAAAAAAAAAAATAAAAAAATAAAAAAAAATTTTCTGTTGTTATCAAAACCTTGGTTCGGTAACAACAATTTGTGATACATATTGAAGCTAAATACATATTTTATTATACTCACATCGCCAATGTCAAAAAAGGATTCACATGGAATACGTTTTCATACTCATAATATAAGAAGTATATTTTCAACTCCCTGGAAAAATTCATTCAGATCCAGGTTTTGAAATGACTAATTTAACAGAAAGGGATCCAATTTAATAGTATCACTTAAAAAATAAAAATACAGAATTACAGTAAAACGTTTCTTCAAAGTACAGGATTTTTAAAATACTGTCAGTCATGTAGAATAGTGGCAATAACTCATTATTTAACGGCCCTTCCATAAAATAACGAGATTTATCCTATGAAATAACAGGATTTATCTTTTTTTTCCCCCTTCATTAAATGATTATTCACTGACATTGCTATCGTTTTTTTGATGAGATTTTTTTGACATTTTTTTTTACATTGTTTAAGAAAGGTGACATGGGCCTCTAATACTGAATCGGGTTTATATTACAAGTCATAAATGTTATGAGCTCATCTTCATATGCTGCTGATTTTCTTTGATGCATAGGGACTTATGCAAATTGGATATACATGACGCACCACCTGTGTATCCATAGGACGAACTGAATCATCTTTATTCAGACAAGGCTGAGAGTTATTATTTTTGTTTGCTAAGAAGACTCCTTTATGCTGATAGAACTTCTGCAGACTTTTTTCTGATGTAACAGTAATGTGTTGGTCTATTTTTGGTTATTTTTCAGTTCGCATATTTTATCTTGTGAAAGCCAACTCGGTTATCTTTCGGTTTGTATGTTTTCTCTTGCGAAAGCCAACCGTTAACTTAAAAAAAATAGCGCGCTACAAAGTGCATTGCAACACCTGCATGGTTATATAGTTTTCCCTACGGGTTTCTGTGTTGTCTGCTGATGTGCTGTCTGCGTGTTTTTGCTGTTAAAGTGCTCGGTGCCCTTTGATGTGAGGTTGTTCGGATCAATCTCAGCTCATCCTACAGCAGGTTTTCCCAAAACGGAATCTCCATAGAACACACTGCAATCATTCACCTTGAGGCAGCGCTGCTTGCTGCAAAGAGCATCGATTCACGGGCGCTGCACAACTAAGACCATGCAACCGCAGGAGAGCCCGACTGAAAGTGCTCAACAGCGCAGGCGTATTTAAGAATGAGGATAAGCCATACAATCAGTCATGTGAACTGAGCGGTATAGTCGGTGCCTGAAGCTTTGCACCTTACTCCACACAGCACCCACGTTCAACAGCTAGAGATCCGGTTGCTGCTAAGCTGCTAATTAGTAGAATCAGGCATGCCAAATTAGAGTTGAAATGAAAACCTACAGATCGCCAGGAACAGGGTTGGCCAGCCCGTACAATCAGCCCCATACAACAGTTTGTGAAAGCGAGTACACTCTAAATTTCCATTCTGCAAAAAAAAACCAAGGTTTATGTTTACAGGTCTGAAAAGGTTACCTTAATACCTTTTTACACATGCCTTCTGTAGAGCAGCATGTGGAGCTAGCTGTTAATGTACCTTTACACAATGTCCATTTAGCATGCCCCTTGCTATAAATAAATATCTAACTAATGATAAATAATGCATGTCTTTAAGGGCTGCCCATGTGGTCTGCAGTATCTGTCAATAACCTGGGTCGGAATTTATTTCTTCATGTCCAAAGTGTCCCTGTAGATTCATTGCCCCCACACATGGGAGTCTTTATGCTCTAACAGAAACCGGGCTCTAAGTCTTTCTCAGTTTAATTTGTAAAGGGATCGATGTAGATAATGTGTCTGGTGTTGCTTTCACATGCATCACCAGTGTGGTGATTGTACGGGCGAAATATGTGTATACATCTCCAGACACACACACGCACGCACACACAGAGGACACACACACATGCACACACACGCACACAGAGGACACACACACGCACACACAGAGGACACACAAGACTTTCATAGATATAGCTTATCATTCATATTTAACCAATCAAGTCAGAAGTTTCTCAAGCGAGTGTGTTCACCTTCAATCTGCCAACAATTCAACTGGTCCACAGACCGTCGATGTCCTTGTTATTTGATGCAGAAATTCCATTTCTTTGCTTGACCTTCCTTCGCTCCAGTGCAATAGCCTTTGCCACACTGCTCTTGTCATACCTTGAATGCCAAGAGGCTGATAAAGTTTATCTCAGAATATTAAAATGAGATAACCGGCATTCAGGTAGGATTCAGCGTCCTTGTGAATATTAAGTGAGCCGCACTGTCACCTGCTCAGACACACTGGGAACATGCCCATTCGTATTTGTCCCACTTAGTACCAACATGGTCTGTTATACAGCGTAGCAAAAACATTTTCCATTTTGCAGAGGTACTGTTTGAGGTATGGATCCAGGTATATGAATTTGGATAGAGTCACGCATTATCTCTGGTGCATTTTATATTCTTGGAATGTTTCTTCCATGAGTCTCACCACAGGTGAAGTTGTAGGAATGCTATTTTCCCAAGGACTATAATTCCAGTGTACAGCTCTGGAAAAATTGAGACACCATCTCACAGTTTATGGGCTTTGTTTTGTTTTGTTTTATGCTTGAACTTATGTGCTGGATTCATGATACGTAGCTTCTCACACCTGCTTGGTGAGGTGAGGTGTTGGACTCTGGTGTGAGACGGTGTCGATGAACTACTTATTCCACTCTTTCCTTCACACACACACACACACACAACACACACACGCTCGCACGTGCACACACACACACACACACAGTAATATAAGGAAAGAAGCAAGAAAAATGCATAGTCGAAAAAATGGAGTAAAACATCATAATATGCTTCAATTTCAAGGAGCATGAGAGATGACTCATATGCACAGTGGCATTCTTTAAGCTGACATTTGCAGCAGTGGCTAAAAGATTGCAATATGAAACTTCAATAAAAAGTATAGATTGTGCCCCATGGAAACATAAGCACTGAAAATATATTAAAATCGCAGGTTCTAATCATTGCGGTAAACATATCTGGATTACTGCCAAATATGATCAATTTTCTTGTTGTCTACACATCCATTAAGGTCTATACCTCCAATATGCATTTGCATTTTTGCAACTCACCATTTCATCCAAATAATTTTAAAAAAGCACTCGGTGGAACATCCCCAGGCTATCTTAAATCAAGCACAAAACCAATATCTATAACTCATAACCTTTTTTCGTGGATCAAAACATAGAACAGTAACAATATTTGTGGCATTTTACTGAATCCATCTGTAGCCTTTAACACGTTTTAGCATGCATGCACGTTGATGAATAATTTATTGTTTTCCCCTTTCAAAGGGTACGCAGCCTGATTTATCCTTGCCTGCCTGGCCAATGGCTGTAAATACAATATATTATTTTCCGGATAAATTGCGTGTTTTCTCTTTCATGAAAGTGATGGAGGACATGGAGTTAAGAGTCATTACAGTGGGAGGTAAAGAAGGTCATAGCCATTAGCGGTTATGTTCAGACATGAAGTAAAGGAATAATGGAATAGTTTTCAGTTTCAGATGTTTGGAGGAAGGCCCAAGCAGTATTGGTGATACACCATGCTCCAGCACAAGCAACACATGTTGTGGAGGGTTTTTAGATCTGTAATACGCTTAATGATTCTACGAAGGTCCTTAAAGCTGTGATTGTATTTACCCAAAAATTCAAGGAGAGGAATTTTGTTTTATGATGTTGTTGAGTAACTGGAGGAAGGAGGAATAAATTCCATAGATACTAGTTTGATGGTCATACACCTCCTCAAATATTGGGGTTGGACAACAGTAATGAACAGTCAACTCAAATGTTGAGCAATGTCCATTAGGTACCACACTCAAGGGTACAAGAGCAGTGTCCTACCTGGGAATGAAACCTCCTACCTCTAGGGCAGGGATCAGCAACTCACAGTCCTCGAGGGCCCAGAACTGCTGGTTTTCCACCCTCCCTTTGCCTGGGAGTCAGATGTGAAGACGGTCTGGCCAATCAGTAGCACCAATTACCCGGGAGAAAAGAAAACCAGGGCAGGATTTGGATTCGAGTTGATGATCCCTACTCTAGGGTTCACAACCCCAGTTCTTTACCCATTATGCTACACAGCTGCCCCAAACACAGTGTTTCCCTCCATAGCGTTTCGGCATTCTCCTCCTCCGTGTATACCCTGCTTCTTACAGCGCTGTGTGTGCTTCACCAGACCGGAACAGTGGTTCCGTCCCATTTACACATCAATCGCTTAACTCTCTGGAGCACCGGAAGCTCTGCCACCCGTCAAGGGTTGCGGCAGCGGAAAGCCGGTGTTACATTAGCTGCTTTTATTGTTCCAGGCAGCGCGCGTTCGCTCATTACGCTGATGGGCGGGCGGGCGGGCGCGGTACAGGAACCGTACGCCGTGACGGAACGCGAGGAGAGACAGGGAGCCGTTAAGGGAGGCCGCCTTCGGCAATTTCATCAAAGGCAAAACCGAAAAAAAACAAAACAAAACGCTTTGTTCTTTCCTGAAATGCCCCTCCGATTGGGCGCCAATTTGTTTTGCAAACCCTCACTTCATCACTGTCAGCCTTTCTCTCGCCGCGTGAGCGTGTGTTCGTCGTTTTTCCTCCTCCGTCTTTTTCATGTTCTAGGTCACGCTTGCGTGTGTTGACTGTGTGACAGTCCGTGTCCACACAGACGTTTTTTCATGTGTTCATCACATCTAGGCCCGGCTCTGCCAAAACGAAGACCAAAGGTGTGGGGTTGAGATGAATGCGGTTGGGAAGACAGCCATGTTGGTGTCCACCCGCCGTCTCGCAACCCGCCCGATGCATGGGAGCAGAGCCGGCCGTAAACCATCGAAAGGTCCAGGCCAAAATCTTCTCTGGAGGCCCCCTTTTGAGTTGTACCCTACCCCAGCACTGCTCTAGCCTTTCTGCTAATTGTTGCTTAATGGGGGGGTGGGGAGTGATGTTCCAATTGTAGATCACCGGTGAGGGGGGGGTGTGGTGCAGGGGGTGGGCAGTGGGGGGTGTGGTGCGGGGGCTGGGCCGTGGTGCGTTAGTGATGACTATCATGGATGCCGACTGTCATGGACAGCAAAACAGTGACTATCATGGACTCAGATGCGACTGCCTATGTCACCCGTGCCTAGAACAGGCTCTGCAATGGCGGACTACAATGGAACATATTAAGAGTCTCAGAAACTGATTTTTTTTTTGTTTCTTCTAAAAAAAAAAAAAAAACAAAACAAAACAAATTTTTTTTTTAAAGAATGGCTACAGCCACATGCGAGCTCATTGTGTCTCCGTCTCCGTGTCTTTCTCTCTCTCCGAATAAACACACGCATTGTGGCATTTACGCAGACTGCAGGAGGCAGGGCCGAGGGCCGTCAGAGGGCTGATGATGTGTAGCGCCATGCTAGTCCCCCCCCCCCCCCCCCCCCCCCCCGGAGTCTTATTGGGCTGGCAGGGCACACCCACCTACCTCACGTTGGCCACTGCTGATTGCCCCGATGAAGTGCTCTCTGTCTCTGTGAAGCACCTGCAGGGAGGGAGGGAGAGAGGGAGGGAGAGAGAGTGAGAATTGGAGAGAGAAAGAGGGAGGGAGGGAGGGAGGGACAGAGAGAGAGGGAGGGAGTAGGGGAAGGGAGAGAGGGAGGGATGGGGAGAGGGGGAGAGAGAAAGGTGGGGGGGAGAGAGAGAGGGGGAGAGAGGGGGGGGAGATTGTATTTGTACTACCCCCTGCCATATAATGGTGACCCATTATATGGCAGCCATGGGTAATTACCTTTGATTACTAAACTGAGCAAAAAGGAAGGATTACAGACTTTAGTATATTAACACCTTCACTTTCACTCCAGCGCGTGCGTCCCTCCAGATATACTCTTCATGCTCTTTGTTTGCCCTATTACGCTTTTTGTGTATTTTTATTAATCTTGGCTGCCACAATTGCATGGCAAGTTATAATTGGAGCCAATGAGCGTGCTAAATGTACTGTATGCACCTCAATGGCATAATTATTGTAAGCTGCGTAAATTAGCAAATTTGTCATCCCTTAGCAGAGTCTGAGAGGTGTGCCCGAGGACCTGTTTTTAGGCAGCCAGAAGCCAGCTGTGCCGGGAACCTTAAAAGTTGCCTTTTTGCACTTATATAATACTGTCAGGGGAAGATGCTGTCTACCAGTTGCAGGGAATTTCAGAAAAGTCCCCTTACTCTTGAGTCTTGTAGTTAGAAACTAAACAAAAACACATGCCATTTCCACTTCAGCCTGGATGGCTCTATTTGCATCCATCTGAAAGCCATTTCAGAGGTGAAGATTGCTCTTGAAAAGTGATGTCACACGGGCAGGGCGATTCCACTTTTCTTCGCTTGCCGATTCCACTCTTCTTCGCTTGCTTGAATTAGCCCTGGTTTAACCACAACCTCCAGGTGCCAACTATGATTACACCACCCCCCGCCCCACCCCTACACCCCCCCCCCGCCGCCCCCCCCAACAACACATACAACCCCCCGGTGTTTTATCACAGCTTTATATATTTTTTTAAAAACAATCATGGTTGTGTAAAAGGCTCTCTCATCAATCCCACAGTGATTACTGCCACACAGATAAACGAGCCTTGGGACCACCCGGATAGGGGGCGTCTGAATGTCAGTTTGTTAACCAAAATAATTGGATTTCTCAGCTCCCTGTGTTCCAAGCCTCATCCCCTCACGACAGAACCGCTCTCATCAGGGCCTTCTTTAAAAAAAAAAACAACAAAAAAAAAAAGATTTATACACTTTACTTTTTTTTTTTGAATTGCATGTCAAATTAGAAGTGGAGCCAATGAATAAATGCATGCACATTTAATATTATATTTGATTTATCTGATGCAAAAAAATAATAATAATAATTTACATACATAATCCTATAGAACGGTAATAACATCTGACATTTAAATAATGTTATACGAATGTGCTCGTCATTTTTCCCCTCCTATTTCCCTTTCTACTACTGCCTTGGGCGTTCTATGAAGTTTTAAAAAATATGCTCATTCAGACATTCACACGATCGAGCTGCCAGTTGGCTGACAACAAATCCATACTCGTTGTTATTCCATTCACAGCAAAATATGTATTTATTGCACCCTTTAAAAGGCCTACAAATTCACAGCACAGTCAAACCCCTCCTCCACCACCCAACACCCAAAAGTGGAAAGCATCAACACCCCATTCCCACCTCTGGAGAGGAGCCATTCGCACCTCTTCCCAACTGCACTTTGCCCACCCCATACCTCCTGACCCAACTGCCACGCCCAATATTCCAAAGGAGGAAGAGAGGTATGGAGATGAGGATGAGGTCACAAAGAGCTCACCGTTCTTGGATCGCGGCCAGAATTTAATTGTGTCTACGCATGCCTGTACACGAGGGAGCCTGACAGAAACAAAGCCAGCAACGTCAAGATGGAGATACGCCGGCTCAAGATAAACTGACGAGGGGACTAGGGTCACGCTTCGAATGGATCACATCGAAATGGAGTATGAGCCCAGCTATAAACCAAGAGAGCAGCTCTCAACAGACGAGCACATGGTGCAGACCGAAGCCAAGAACAGGATGAGACAGCGCCTGAGAGATAATCCCGCCAAGTGGGGACGTAAATCCCCTGTCCTCTGTGGCTCGTCAAAGGGGCGCACCTGTGACTTAAGTCCTTAAAATCCAACGGTCGTGAAATCATACCCCGGCATCTAACGATGACATCGTCTAAAATTATTGCGTTTCCCCGTCTTTGATTCAAAGCGCAACGCTGTAACCCGTATACCGTTGTAAAGCTTTGACTCTTCGCAAAAAAAAAAAAAAAAGTCAGTTTTGATCGGTAAAACCACCGGAGATAAAAAAAAAAATAAAAAAAATGGAAGCCAGGAGGAAGGATATTGCATCTACTGAATCTGTTCAGTGTGGGGGGGCATGGGTACCTTGTGTCAAAACATGGGGGGGGGGATGGGGGGGGGGGGTCCCTTGTGTCAAATTTCAGTTCTCTTCACATATCTGCGAGGTACACCACAGATTTTGTTCTCCCACATTGTGAAGCAGTGGTATGCCTTATTCACATGGCTCTTTGGTGCGGCCATTTGAAACGGTCCTCATAGAGATGGTACAAGTCGAATAAGATCTGTCGCTTCGGAGACATACCAGAGTAAACACATTTTATTTCAATGAGCAAAAAATAACTTAATATCTCTTAAAAAAGGTCCTATCAACTAAACCATATAATTTCCCAGGCTGAGAGTGACCATTACTGATTCTGTCTTGTGAGCAATGTGTGCAGTGACACATGATTATAGCACACGTCTATCTGTTACATAAGCCTTTACAAAACGGAAATGGCAACACCCTGGGTCACGTTTTATTCTGATCAGTACAATTCAATGTAAGATGCAGCAGGTACCGCCTCCAAGATATGTCATATATTGAAGTGATAGCTTCATATTCATGGTTCATGGTGAATAGTTGAATAATATCATTCGTGGAATATTGGCACACGTTATTATTTTGGATGTAAATCGAAACCTCGATTGGCTGTTGTATCGACATTGCATTTTTGCTTTTGCATTTGAGGACTTGGTATTGTTAGAATTGATTCTGATGTCTGTTATAAAAAATAAAATAAAAAATAGGCACACTGTAATCCAATAAAGAATAACATACAATATCTCACACGACATAAAATACTTAAATAATTGCTTCCTGTGTCTCTGAATTGGTGTTGTTGTTAATGTATTCTGGTAAGTGTGTATTGCATGTGCTTCTAATCAAGAATACTAAAGTTTACAGGATTTCCAATGATAATTAAACAAGAGCAAACTATTTATTACATATGAGATGTGAACAGGTTGCTTGTGTTCATCATAATCTTCCATAAATGTGCTGTACAGCTTAACAATAGGGTTTTCATTCCTTGATCACATTTCCTGCCTTGACTATGTATAATCTGCACAGAGACAACTATGCATAGATTTAACAGCGTCTGTTGTATGATAAACATGAGATGCGCTACTTCCCATACAAAATTAGTGTCACTTCTTTTTTAAATTAAAGGTGGAAAGTTGAAAGTAAATTGAAACTGTTCAACTGAAATCACGGGGGATTTTAAAAAGTTAATTACTGCATAAACAATGCAGCCCCCAAATGCCTTTACAAGAAAATCAATTGTGCTGAAGCTGGAATCTATTGTAGTGCGCAAGACAGATGGAGTGCCCCGAAAAGAAATATTAATTATTTAAAAGGCTGAAAATGAAGGTAAAATGAAGTCGGTACTGTGGTGTTAGCAAACAGACATTGAGAGGGAAGTGATTGCTTCAGACTTGCTAAAAGTGTTTATCGTGTAAATGCTTTTGTAATAAAATATTATTTAGCGCTCAGTGTTTATACACTGAATGACTACAACTGAATATGAATGTTGAACAATTGAATGTTTACTGTTACATCAATAATTACTGAATCAGGTAGTTGAAATGAAATAAATTAAAGGTTAGCGCAAGCATTGCAGTGGGGAGAACAACACAATGTGACTCTGCTGCCCATTTGGTTCAGTTTGCACCAGACTGAACACTTCCTTTATGGGACTGGCACCAGCTGTCACTGGCTATCAGTGTTCACAAGGGTAAATAAACCCAATGTCTATGTTTGTGCTTGTCAATATATAAATAAAAAAATTTAAAAAACCTGACTGGTGCCACAACGTATTGCCATTAGTCATATATTATCAGATGAACATATAGTTTCTTGTTATCTGATGATTATCAATAGGTACAGACCACTGGAGCCCAAATATGTGTCATGGAGGACCGAGAGTAGGCAGGCTTTCATTCCCACCAATCACTACACCTGTTGATTAACACACTAATTAACACACCTTCAACCAAGAGAGGATGGGAATAATTAGTGAAATAAGCAGGTGAAGTGATTGGTTGAGAAGAACACCTGCATACTCTTGGCCCTCTAAGGCTCATGATTGGGTGGCGCTGGTCTTTCTCATGCAATTCTATTAGCAACCATCTGATAGACAGAAATTATATGTTCATCTGATAATATATGACTAATAACAATAAATTAGGGCACTAGTCAGTTTTTTATTACTTTATCAGTTGATTAATTAGCTTGATTTATTACAATGATTATTACAATGAAATAAACAAACCAGCTTCCCCGTCTTAAATTGCTAAATTTGTCTGATGGATATGAGCCACAAAAATGAACTGAAATTTTGTCTTCCATTGTAGGCAATCTTGCTTGCTATGTGTGATAATGAACCTACAGAATCACTGTTTAATTTTTGGTCACATTCTGTATAGTTTGTAATAACATGAGCAAGTTTTACACTGAAGAAATTCTATACCTGCCATGAGTTTATCAGCTTTAATAGAGGATCTTATGTGATGCACTGACCGATAGAGAGATGAAGTGTACTGCTGGTCGAGCACTGTTTTCCTGAAGGCCAGATTCCAGTTCATGCTGAGGAAAAGCAGGATAAAGGACCGAGAGATGGATTATGGGAAAATGGACCGCTTATTCTTCAATTAAATCAGAGCCAGTCAGAGAACACAAGACATGGGAAAGGGTTATTTCTTCAGAATATGATAAGCCATCACAGAGATGATATATGCAAAACACAGAGGCAGCGCCTGTGTACCTGGGTGATGATGACCTAGCTAGAAAATTGGCTACTTGCTGTAAGCAATAATAGCAAATATCTTCCATTGCTACAACCCCATAAAATACATATATAAAATCTCTATATATCTCTCTATTTCTTTCCTTCTCTCTCTCACTCTCTCTCTCTCTCTAAAAATAAAATAATCTGTCCACATAAAATTGATGGTTCACTGGATCTCCTCTTTCAAAAAAATATATATATTTATTTTGCAGAGGTATTACCTGTCAGCTAGTGAACTTTTAGAAAATATACAGCGATATATAATTATTATACGGAAGGAGACTATAAATAAATGCCAAGTCTGTCTGACAAAAGGGCAATAGGACATCAAGCTTAAAATTAGTTATGGGAGGAAGAGAGAGAGAGAGAGAGAGATTGTGTCTACACTACAGATGCTGCCCTTGTTCAGACAGTAGTGGTGTTTCTTGTACACTGAAATTTGCAGTTATGCTTATTTTCAGAAGTTTTAATAACAGAACAGTTCCCTTGCTGAATGTAAGTACATCTCAAAGGAATTCATATGATGATTTCCAGTGCTTTTCTCGATCATTACAATCACCAGCGAGCAGTATAGCTGGGTTGGTGTTAATGCAGGCCACTGTTATGATCTACTTGCATATTATAAAACTTCTTACCTGCAGTAGGACTAACTATCAAACTATCGGATGTTCTCCCAAGGTAGATTACGTCTCCCAACACTTCCTCGATCAACTCTGAGTTTGGCGCATCTGTGTTTGGCTATTGCTCTTCTCAGACATAAAATGACCTCCGGGATATTTAAAAGTAAGACATCCTGGTTACAATCAATCTTAGTGAGTGGCTGGTTTGTACATTTTGATCTGCTTTGTACGTAAATCTCACTGTACATATGTAAATTTCTGTATTTTATGTGTACTTTTACCTGTGCATTCCAGCGCCCATGGCCAGGGCATCAATAGGTTTTCCCTATTTTAACCCTGTAAATCTAAACAGCCTGCCAGCAGGATAAAAAGCCAGGCTTCATTAAAAAAGGTCAAATAAATAAATAATGAGCCATCTAATGGCCTTGTTAATAAATTCATGATATTATGATTTGTAGTTCTTTAACCTTAAGAAAACTTAATTCAGCCCCAAGGAACATTCTAAGCCCAGAATGGTCATCTTAAAAAAAAAATTAAATGCTTAATTTATTTATTTAAATGTTCATGTGTGTTTACATTTCTTTCACACTCATGCTATAGACTGTCTGATCCAGTTAAAGTTAAAGGGTCAAGAGTGTAAAATGACAGAGCAGAAGTAAGTTTGAGGCTTGATCCTCTCACAGTTTTATTCAGTTTTTGCTATTTTTTGAAAAGGGATGTTTTCTAAAAATAAAAAAAAAGTTTAATCATCAACTTTTTTGTTTCATAAACTACACATAAACTACTGGGTGCACACGGAATATATTACCATATACACCTGGCTGCAAATGTCCTGCCAGAAAGATATTTCATATCTTTAGTATAGGAGTGGATATTACAGTTGAACATGTCTTTCGCCCTTGTTCCAGTGAGTAAATAAAGCGTGAAGGTGAACAAAACAGATGCAAATTAAATAATGCTTCAATTTGCAGTTACTCTGACAAGAACAGAAATATTCTTGTAAAATGGTCGCAGACGCTAATTAGCAATGCAGCGTTGAAGGGAGAGAAACAGGACAGCAATTATTAGCAGACGACCTGTGACCCCGAGCAAGACGAAGCTGCTTGTCAGCATGTTCGCTTCTTTATGAAGATAAACGTGGGGTAGAACCACACACCCCGACTCAAACACAGCACTGATTAGAAAACGGGGTGCTCACGTTCTCGTGTAAAGTCACTGGCGCCCTATTTACACAGCGGTAGCAGTCATACTGTATTACTGGCTCTTGCTGTGATTTTTGAATCGGTATTTCACACGTGGAAAAGCAAGTAATCAAGTTTGAACAGACAGCTTTTAGCAAAGCCCCCCAACCCCCCCACACACCTCCCCTCTACCCCCCAACACACACACACACACACACACACCCACAAGTTAATAAATAAATAAATGTGGCTGCCACTTAGTATTCTGGCCATTACAGAGCAGACAAAGAGAAATAACTAGAGAGGGAGAAATTAAAAAATATATATTGTATTGTGCATTTTTTTTTATTACGTAACTAAAATTGTTTCACCCAATACTTTTTCATTTTACTCACCAGCAATCAAATTCAGAAGTTACCTAGACAACGTTTTCTTTCTCTTAAACATGGTTAAGCGTTAAGCAGGTTAAGATGTCATTTTCCCTACAGAAACAAATAGAATAAAAACATAAAAACCAAAGAAATGTCATAGCCATGCTATGAAATTGTCTCATTAACGCTCAAACTGCCTGCAGAGGTAAACAAGAACCAAGTGCTTCGTTAGTCGCTTTTCTCTCAAAAGATGATTAAAAAAAACAAGACTTTGAATAACTTAATATTGATCCTGAAAATATGAAACAAATATATATTGAAGATCAACTTAACATTAAGTTGTTATTTTGCCTTAATTTCAGTCGGCAACAGAAAAGAGACAAACAAAAAGGCACGACCAAAATGAACCATTTCGAATTCTGACTACATACTGACAGAGGTTACAGCATTATAAACCGCATAAAGTAGAAGAGAAAAGCTGTGTCTGCGCGTAGTCATTTGTGCCAGAAAGCCCCAAATGATCTGTCAGGCTATCAGCAGAGAGGCAAAGACTCTCAGAGAAGAATTTTAATTCAGACAGAAAAAAAGAAAAGAAATACTCAGCTGGCCATCATTAATCTCACACAACCTCTTCGCCTTCTTTTCAAACCTTCATACCGTTTGCATACTAATCAGACTTCCAAAGTAATCCGATGTCAAAGATAGTCCCAGACTTGGAAACTTTTCTTTTTTTTTTTTTTGGGAATCTATCACTAGTATTAACCCTGAGTTAAACTACTGAGCTGACAAATATAGACATAGGATATATACAGGGTTCATGCAGGGTTTTAAAAATTATTTTTATTATTTTTGTTGCCATTGCAGGGGTCACATGTTTGTTTATCTGGGGTGAGGCCTGCGGAGAAGGGAGAAAATTAAAACTCAAAACCACATGAAGGCAAGCCAAAAATTTTAAAAATAATAAAAATTTTAATTAAAAAATGTCGAGCACAATTTGTTTCCCTGCTGCACATGTACCCCTGTGATGTGGCACGCTCATCTCTCTCTTACGTTCACTTTCTTTGTGGAGTGAAGGTGTGTCATGGCTGCCGAAAAAAAAGGCGAGATCACATGATGTAATCTGTTCTCACGTGTGCGATAACTGGGCTGTGCCTGTTCCACTCCCTTCTCTCTCAATTAGTGCAGAAGTGGGGAGAAGACTGCACTTGCTAGATCAGGCCCTCAGAGTAGTAACGGCAGCGCCTTTATTCTCCCTTGTTTTTGTGTATCATTTGGGTTTTGGTTTATAGAGGAGGAGTCTTGAATTGAGTACCATTTTGCTTTCTTTGCCTGTGGGTTGCAGAAAGTTTCTGGTTTCTCTGTTTTGTTTTAGTTTTTTTTTGTATTAGTTGTTGTTAATGAAGCCGTTGTATGCTTGCTTTCTGTGTTTTAAATGGTTTGGTCTGGATTACTGCTTGCGGCTTTATTTTTTAGATAAAGCCTCCTGCTCACTAAAGGAGTATTCCACTGATACTGTTTTAATTGCTCTGATATATAACGTTAGAGAGAGGGTTAAAGAAGGATCAGTGGGCATCTCCCACTTTACCGCATACTGTTCTATGCTTTATTAGCACACACAACAGATAGTTAATCAGACAGGTTTATCTTTCATGGGGAAACCAGATTATACTGGCTAGCAATATAGTTTACAGCACTATCCCTCAATCCCTATGCTATTTGCTATTTGCTACTCAGTCGATTTACGTACAAAACTTTGTCATCAGTTATTCATGTTACTTTCACAATACAGTACAGCAATGTTAATACATGATATGATATACTAAATGACAGGCCTCCTGGAATTATTACTGTGAATATCCCATAATTTTTTGAACACTGACAAAGTCTTCTAAAAGCTGAAAATATCACCCAGGGAGTTGACCCCCCCCCCCCCCCGCCACCTCCACCCCTCCACCACTGTCAAAGGTCAGAAACAGGCAAGAGAACCATTACGGTAAAGTGTGGATCTTCCTTGGTGTTAATTAGTTTCACTTCTGACAGGGTCTAAGGTCCGAGACAGTTCAACGACAGGTGAGATCATCCTGATTAAAGTTTCTGAGAAAAAAAAAAGGCTGCGTCTGGGGCATCCAGAGCCAAATTTAAGTGGTTTGCTTCTTTTTTTGGTTTCATGTCGCAAGAACGACGATGACTCCTGGGCTATGTTTTAATGTGAGGCGAACTGCAGCCATACGTGTCTTTTTCATTTGCCTTCTATTGTACTTGCAGGAAAAAAGCCTGTCTGCAGAACGAAATGGCTATCGGTGGTGATAAAGAGATGTGGATCGCACCGAGTTTGGTTTTCTGCCCAGTTTCTGGGTTTTGTCAAGGGGGTGGGGGTTATACGTCTGTTTCTCCCTATATTTGCACGCATCGAATTCACTAGGAAGTTGAATTCAATAGCCTTAGATTTTCAAAAAACGTTTACACACAGATAACAATATGAGCAATAAGTTTCATTTCAACGTATCCTCCTTATGAAATGGACCATGCTGTCTCATGAACCACTTAGATTATACGAGGCACGCTCACACATTCTCATTAATTTAATTGCCTTTATGTTTCTGGTTACTTGTATGATAAGAAGAAGGAGAAGAAGAAGAATAAGAAGAAGACTTCTTTTTACAAGTTATTCACACTTGTAAAATAGGCGTTTGTAAAGTAGGCATACAGCTTTAGTTATTCATAAATGTCACTGATCTGCCTTTAGTTTCTGATTCTGTACAGGTGTTTCACGCATGTAATAATCTTCATATCATCTAAATGGGCAAATAATGAACACAGATGATTACACTGCCGTGTTCATATCTTAGACACGTTGCTGCATCTGCTCACATTCCTGCATCAGCAATGAACTCATATTTGTCAACAACGACATGGTCCACAATTTTAAGCTATGGGACATGTTATGATCTAAATACATCGGCTGCACAGACAACATCAAATGTACCATGTCACATATCCAGTTATATGTGAAGAAGCTCTTTGCCATGCCAGGTCACTTAACACTTTTTAAAAAATCATACTATGGTTTCATTTTGAAAGTGTATAGGGCATTGCCATGTTAGTGAAACTGTATGAAACTGTTTTTTTTAAACACTTTTTTGTGACAGTTTAACAATTTCAGTTCATACTAAAAAGCCATATAACACAATTACTGGAGAGTATGAAGATTAATATAAATTTCCCCCCTTTATTAACCCAGATTAAGATTATAATGAGTGATTTATGTGTCCCTTCTCTTGTTATTGGTCTCCACGGTGATGAGAATTACCCTCTGATATGAACACAGGTACTCCCCCCAGAGACAGGCCCTTTATTTGTTTCTGGAGTCGCGCGAAGCATACCAATGGACATTTAGGATCTTGCCAATTACCCTTAACTGAAATGCCATTATAACAATAAAGATAATTAATTACTCGAGCTCTCCTGCAGCATAATTAAATTTACGGTATGATGAATGACAGTAGTTCCTCCCTTTGGTTGCACTTGCTACGCATCGAGGAAAATAACAGTTTGCTGTTCATGAGCAAGTTTCAGTTTGTGAACAATAATGTTACTGGAGGGTAAACAGTCCAACTGGAACAGAGTGCCAAGATTGTTGTTCACTTATAAATGGCACTCACAAAAAAATAACAGTTACATATTTATTTATTCCTGGTGATGGTATAGTAACCTTATTTGTGGGGGGGAGGGGGTGCCTCCATCCTCCTCCAACCCGTTGAGCCTGAGTTTGTAAAGCTGGGCTCCATGCCGATGTATTTTTCTGTTTTCCTCCTGTAAAGTATAACTTTGCACGCGGCAGCCAGAGAGGACGACGTGGGAGTAAAACAATATAGAACTGAAATACGTTCACCAGGAGCACCGATGGCCGTTGGAGACACGGTAGCCTCCTGGGACTTGGAAGAAAACAAACTGCCATTTTTCCCCCCACATAATACAAGTGTCTTGACTGTCAACGACAGGTCGCCGTGAAACCATTTTCCAAAATATGACCTATTTCATTTTATTGAATGTCCCTTGTTGTGTGGGTTTTCGGCTTAGTAGAATATATGGTTCTCCGGATTAAGACCAGAGACTTATGTCCCCTACGGGGGACGCCAGGTCTTAGGAGGATATCAAAGAAAGTTATGTGCTCAACCAAAAAGGTTTGCAGTGGTGCCAGGAAAGTAGCATTGCTCAGTTGTTATCTCTCAGTAGCATACATCAATGGGCGGCTAGCAATTGCAAAATGGCAGGCTCTGGTTCTCATTTGTTAGCATTGGAATTATGAGCATGCTTAGCTTGATTATCCATGTTTCAAAAATTGATGAGAATCAGTGAGCACGTGAGTTACACAATCACATGGATTGTAAAATAATCTAAATCTACCATATAAACGTACAACAATCCTCGTTCCACAAAAAGGAACAAGCCACTGCCACCTCAACGCACCCTGTGAACTTTTACATCTTCCCATTCAAATAAAATATTATATTTCAGCACAGATGGCGAGTTATACTTTTCGTGAAGCTTCTGAAAAACTCATATTTCAGTGTGTTTGATCTGCAAGCTGCTGGGGTGGGGGAGGGGGGGTGGTGGTCATAAACCAGTTTTAACTCAAACCACAAGCAGCTCTTATGACAGACACCACATTGCAGTAATGCTTTGAAATATGAGCATACAAAATGAACCATATTTAACAGAAGCCTCATTAATCCTGAAGTGCACTTTTTTTTTATCTACCAATAAAACATTTCATATCATAATTTACATAATTAATTTCCAGTGAACAGAAATGGGTATGGGGCAGGAAATAAAGACAACAGTCAAAAAGTAACAGCCTTGCATATAGTGCAAGTTTAATTTATGTATTTATCTATTTATATACAGTATCTAAATCAACGGTTAAGACAACGTAAGAAATGTCAATGGCTGATTGAGGAGGCTGTACATTTCTCCTTCACTACAGAACTGTCATTCTATAATATATGTTACTCCGCTCATATAATGTAAAGCATTAGTACTGGAAGGTTGTGTTCAGGTAATGTATTTTCCAATAGTATAACCAGGTTCAGCATCCTAATTATTTCCTCCATTGCCCCAGAGTATAATTCCCTCAAAACAGGAGAGTGTACCATCCAAATGAGAGCATTTGTCATATCTGTACAGCAGAAGCTCCCTGTAGACTTAGGAATCAATCTAATCAATCCAGTAGTAGACTATTAGATTTTCATTATTTTATTAGTTTTTTTTTTTTTTCCCCTTAGTTCCAGGTCCCGTTGCCTTGGGGACCAAGGAGAAGCTGGTTTGCCACCCTGCCTCTATCGAGGAGAGAAACCCGAATGTGGGTCACAGCCGTCCGAACGTTTGAAAACAGGAAGTTGCGCGGTGGCAGAACGCAGACGCGACCGCGGGCATCTCAAGGTCAAACAGGGCAGGGCGGAGAGGAAGCTGACTGCTCGACCTCAGTCAGCGTAACCGTGGAGACACAGACAGACAGTCCACGCGGTGCCTTGAGTGACAGGACCGGGGATTGTTAGAGGCTGAGGAGGAGACTCCGAGGGTGATGGACAGAACCCGAGAGGGAGGAGGAGGAGGGGAGAGGAGAGGAGGGGAGGGCTGTTACTGTCAAAGTGCAAATTCATAATGGGGGACAGCTAGTCCTGGCTGTGTTAACAAAGGTATAAAGGACTACAGTATATTGTTTGTCTAATTTGTCTACACTGGTGTGTGTGTGTGTGTGTGTGTGTGTGCATAAACATGGGCCTTTGAGACCCAGATTATGCTCAAAAGCAGAATCCCGCTCATCGCATCTCCGAACAGCCATAGAACAATAAATAAAGTTATATGGAAAACACGGCTTAGAGATGATCTGCATTACAAAATTCCCTGCCGTTTCTACCACTGCTGCAGCTAATCCTGCTTCCGATCCTGTACACAGTCATTTCCACTAGTATCGCCACTCCCACAGTTGCTACTGCTCCTGCATGACAATGCCTGCTGCTACTGCATCTGATTTCTATCGAATTGCTATTGAATCAAGTAGCATCAACTCCTAATTACATTTTAAATGCATATACTGCATGTAGGTTACAATGCTCGTCTATAAAAAATGAGACAAGCCTTGGATTATTAAACGACTGAATCAAAGAAAAATGTGTCCTTGATGACAACGAGCTGAATGACAGTGTATTTCAGAATGAAGGGCTTCAGAGACACTCTACAAGAAACACACCCCAGGCAGCGGTCTACAGACACAATGTGTTCAGCATCTTAATGAGAGCATTATTTTTGATTAGGCAATCGGTCAGTGCAATGCGACGGTCAGTTAGCAGTTCAGATGTCTCACAATAATACGCCACTGCTGATGCAATGACTCACACGCAGTAGCCACATGAATCAAATTAATGCCTTTGACAGCTTAAGTTATTGTCCAAGATTTAAATATGAGACCCATGGCTGCTGTGTCTTGGGTATGATGTCATTTATACCTGTTAAATGGGTAAAACTATGAAGGATCTGCAGCAGACATCTATAACCTGTGAAAATGCACTTGCATGTAAAACTAGTGGCACCTGTGTATCTGTAACAAAAAAAAAATAGAAATAATTCTGACTTTTTGAGTTTCCATCCATCCATCTCAGTGTGCATTGGGCAAAAAAAATTTTTTTCGTCTTGGCTGGGAAGAGGTAATAGGTAATATACATTTAGCGAAGAAGCACTTTATATCCTGGATGTAGTTTTGAAATGAAGCCCAGTGGATTCTTAATGTGGTCTGGTGATATTTCATTGGTATCAGTACTGCAGCACTACTGCATGTTTGTGGGTTATTGTAATTAGACAGAAAAAAGGCCAGTGGAAAATTACCAATAATGTGTGACCTTCCCTGAACAGAATACAGTGAGAAGATCAGCTTTTCTTTATGTGTCCTCCTGGCTGAATACTACATAATACATCTCCTCATAACAAGTGTGACATAGTTATAATAGAGCCATAATTAATTACACATTTTAAGTGTGACAGCCTGGTTCGGTGTTCAAATATGGATTGCATCCTTGCCCCTCTGTGATATTTTATAATATGCATAAAAAAGTTGCGCGTTGAATAACAATTATGTAAAATAGCAACAGCCAAGGACGACTGTCATCAACTTGTCGCATCAAGAAATTTGTAACGATATTTAAACCATCTGTGTCTTTTTTTTTTTTTACGCATTGTTTAAAGCAGTGATTGAACCAAACGTCTCTGTGTTTGATCTGTGCCGTTCTCCGCCGTTTCGGAAATTAGCAGTCGAGCGGGGCACGAAATAAACAGACGGCTTCGCGCCTTTGAAAACTGCCAAAGCGCGAACATCAGAATTCCCCACCATGTTTCCGCTGTTCTTTCTCTCGACTTACCGCCGTCCTTGACTGTTTGCCTTTGTCTTTTTTTTGTCCGTCTTCAATAAACCATCTTCAGAGACTCGGAGCTACTTTGTCGAGCATAATTAATTCACCCGCAATTAATTAAAACCGCATAAAAGAAATATGGATGGCCTCTAAGGTGAACAGTTTTTGTATTGTTTTTCTTCTGCTTTTGAGGAGTGAACATGTCCTGCTTACCTTTTTTGACCGTGTCCAGTTTGAGGGCTGAATGGAGGGAATTGGTGAGGCAGGCTAGTGGGACCTGATCCTCTGCAGATTTCGACAGTAATAGAAATAGCCGGAACCGATCACAGGTGGGAGAGAAACCAGGATTAGAAACAGTAATTCCACTGTTTTACAGCAGCACTCACCCGAAAGTGCCTCACAAAGAATTTCATCCCGCTAGAGACACAGAGATGGCATCATATACTCTCCCCTCTCACACCCCCTTCTCATTTTTTATTTTTTATTCCCTTATTTTTTATCTTTAGCCAGATATCGATTTGATTTGATCTGGAGCACAGGCTTGCAGTGGCCACCACGACAGAGGCATTTAACTTATGTTTGGTAATTACAGTGCTGGTTGACCTACAGAGGCCACCGTATTTTGAAAGGTTGACTGCATCGAAGGTTTGCAGGGTGGCTATTTTCTCAGAAAATTAACTTGGCTTCAGAAGAGAGCCAATGCAAGCTCCCTTTGCACAACATTAGGCTTCAGGTGTGATATTAGACAAGGCAGAAGGCCCCAGTCAAATAAATAAATCACTAATAATAATAATAATAATAATAATAATAATAATAATAAATATTTGCGTAATATCCTTTCAGTTAACTTGGTCGATAGCAGGCATAGATGTGTTGAGATATTAGCACAGGCAGCTGTATGACAGAATAATGTGCCTGCTGGTGACTTTTAACTTAACCCACATTGTAGCCTATTTGATCACTAAATTAGTCTGCATCTCCTCCTGCGAGGAGCAGAATTCCTAACAAAAAAATCTTGTGTTGCCTTGACAATCACCTTTCCTT
Source organism: Anguilla anguilla (assembly GCF_013347855.1). Lineage (NCBI taxonomy): Eukaryota > Metazoa > Chordata > Actinopteri > Anguilliformes > Anguillidae > Anguilla > Anguilla anguilla. The sequence goes on along the minus strand of NC_049203.1, from coordinate 67,227,072 downwards.
GAAAAAAGAGTGTGTCTACTTCAAACAAACAGTGTTAATATTCTATTTCAGCTTAAAGCTCAACTGCTGTCAGACTAAATCTGTATATGCATGATTACTCTCAGTGTTATTGTCTTACTGTTTTAAAACTAGAGTACATGGTGAGCTTGCTGTCATTTTATTATTTTTTATTTTGTAAGAGATTTGGCACCCGACATATATCAAATTGACACCATAATTTACAATGTCCAATTATCTGCTACCGCAACTGCGTTCATGCGTGTACCCACAGCAAACTTGGGAGAGTTTAAGACATCCACGGCTCTCCTTCAAAAAACTGAACTTGAAATGAAAGCCTATAGAATGGTAGATCTCCAGAAACGGGATTGGTTACCACTGGCCTAAATGCTTCTGTTTGCAATGTATGATTTAGAAGTGCTTTGGATGTGGAATGGTACATTCAGAGGGAATGGTGGACACAGACTAAGATCTACCTGGGGCTCCAAAATTACTAAACGCATCTCTAATTGTAGATATGTGATTTCCAGACTACCAGATTACTCTTTAAAATGATCTGATGAATGTTTTATCAGTAACAGCAAGCCTGAACAAATGATAGATTGGTTTCTCCGGAAGAGAGAGATATTGTGAAACCTTTTTTAGCTGCCTTTAAAAGAAAACAAGACTTTCTTTGAAATGCCTGTCATGATGAATGGAGTCTTTTGAAATGAGTCTATCTAAAGTTGTGTGGGGTAATCATTTGGTCCGCACGTCAAGTGTATGAAGACTAATCTATTGTGTAAAAGGCAGCAGGTCTGGGGTGGTGATGAAGTGGAGAGTGTGGAGAAATTACTCTGGAGGAGAACATGGACCAACCATGTGTGAAATCTAAAGGTCAAGAGGTGCCATCTTTGTTTCAGCTATGTCACTGCTGAATCAATGAATATCTGGCATTAATAAGACAGTGCTGGATACCGCCACTGTCGGACGAAAACATCCATCACCTGACCTCCTTAAGTCAACCATGATAACAGTCACAATAAACAGAACCGTTATATTTACCCATGTGATGTACAGCTTACTCTATATTCTCCTGCCTGTATGGCTTCTCAATCCTGGACACTGGCCTGGATTCAACATTTTTCCGTAAAATTAAGTCAGCTTAATTCACAAATGCAGTTCAGAAAACAAATTCAGCTGACAGGTTGCAAAATGAAAGCATTTATTTCTACATCAAAGGTTAGACAAGTCGATTAAAATTCTTCCTGCTTTTGGGCTCTGCTGTTTTATTCCATCATCCAACATAATTGTATTTCTATTTTTTATTGTATTTTACCTGAATTATTAATATTTTATTTTGTTTTCTGAATGCAGTGCAAGAAAATCACATGTATAAATAATGATGTATTATTATTATTATTATTATTATTACTATTTATCAGTTGTCTTTACAACGTCCTGTTTTGTCCCGAGGATGGGATGGGGATGGAATACGTTATGGACGATAAAAGAGTCTGAAAACATCCCTCCGCATTTCTCTGAAAAAAAATGAATAATGACTACATCACAAGACATGACAACTCAAGATTCTGTCATTGTACATTGTACATTTTTCACTTTGCTCCCAAGCCCTGACTGCACCTATTTGTCCCCTCTCAGCTCCCGTCCGTTATAAATGTTTCATAATCGCTGGTTGCCCGTGGGCTTCTGGCTTCTCTGTCACAAAACTGGAAAGGTTGAATTTGCATTTAAAAGGCCAAAAGTAAAAAAATCAATGTAAACAAAGAAACTATCCAAATGAATGATTTTTATATATTTTTTATTTTTTTATTTTTTTTTGAAAGGAGTGATTTCACTAAATTCGCTCATGATACCTCAATAGATTATTTTATTATTCTCTCTCACCTGCACTACTGTGTCTCTCTCAGCGTTCACCCTCAGGACTATTAAATTCATTCAAATTGTATTCAATGTTTTTAATTAAAACGCAACCTTCGAACAAATTCGCCGCCAATTGCCATTTTGTGGAAATGGAAGTACTTTCATTGCAAAGCTCAAGTGCGTCATTTTTTATTCTGCCTCGGTACGTTTTTCCTCTTACCTGCAATTACCGCTGACGGCTTTGGTCACGTATTTAACAGAAGTGTGCCATCAATCGCACTGGTCTAGTCTAAACGGGGCAAACTCCTCTTTTTATACCCAAAACAAAAGAGAGCTTTACACCAGGTGTTGTGCCCCCCAGGCACGACCCACAATGCCTTGCTTGTTTTAAAAAACAAAAAAAACAAAAAAACAAAAAAAACTGAATTTTGATTCTGGCATAAATATCCCTGGTCCAAAAAAAAACTCACCTATTTTCAGAGAGAAACACACAACGCGAGCGGAATCACAAGCAGCAGTCACACCTGAGGGACTAATTCTTAATGGAATGGGATTCATTACCGGAATACTAATAGTGTCATTACCATGGCTGGAACTGTGCCATCCCGTTACCCGGGCATTTATAGAGGAGTGAATTCAGAATAAACTGTTCCGATGCAGCGTACCCGAGACTCCGCATCTCGCGTCAATTATGAGGACGGTTAAAGACTTCCAGCTCACTGCACATTTCAGGCAATTTCTCACATTTGTACAGAATCCGATCCTATATTTGGATGGTAACCCATGAATTATGGACTAGGCGGTGGTGGTGGTGGTGGTGGTGATTAACGTATGACTAGGGAGCTGCAGGAGGGGATCTGGCGCGCGGGGGGGGGGGGGGGGGATGTTTTGGGAGTTTAAAAAGAGGAAATATCAGAAAAGGCCATTTAGAAAAACCCCTCCTTAAGCCCAACTGTAATTCAACAGTGACACTTAAACCAGATTTTTTGTTTTCCCCGATCAGCTGAAGCCCAAAACCAGTGTCCTGAACCAGATACATATTTTTTCACTAAAGTACCCAACGTCCTTTTTTTCCAGAATGTTCCTGAACAGCCACAGTGACGTAAGGGAGGTATCTGCCTGTCAAGGCTTTTGATTGATGACATAGTTTAAAGTGTCCAAGGCTGGAATGTAACGTGGGGCGCCGACGCTGTTCCGACAAAGTATAGGAGGTCTGGCTTCGGTTCTGGCTCTTTAACCGTCACGCAGATGTGGAAGAGGGAGGGGGGGTGGGAGGAGGGAGGGGAGCAAAGGGAGGAGGGAGGAGGGAGGAGGGGGCTGGAAGGAGGGAGGTCTTGCTTCAGTTCTGGCTCTTTAACCACCACGCAGTAGTGGAGGAGAGGGAGGGAGGCAGGGAAGAGGGAGGAGAAAGGAGGGGGGTGGAGGAAGGAGGGAGGGAGGAGGCAGGGGAGCAAAGGGAGGGGGGAGGAAGAGGGGGGGGGGGGGAGGCCTTCAAGCCACTTCCCAGCGTTTAGGGTGCTTGCTGAAGCGTGAACGAGCCCTCCCTGTTGGAATGGCTTCGCCTCCGTGAAGGACAGCACCGCAGAGTGACATCATTCAGGATCACCCCGCCATTACGGCTCCCCACGGGGGCCTGTGGCGCACACTTAACCGCTCTTAGCCCTGCGCCGCTGGGAAACATCGGCGAGAACGTCCTTCCATTAGCATTAGTCTTTCGGGTGTTACCCAGGCATAACGTCAGCTGTTAGGACCCAGGTCAGAACCCCCCCCAACCCTAACCCTTACCTCCCCCACCCCCCCCCGTGTTTAATGGAGGGAGGGGGAGTGATGGGGGTCGCACGTGGAAACAGAATGGCCGACCGACTGGTTATTTCTACACACGAGTGGATCTGTGCCTGCCAAACCGAAATGGATGCCTGGTTTGTTTATACGGAAGAGGGGCAGAGGTGTGTTCCAGGCGTGAGCCCATTTATTTCGATCTGCTTCAGTGTTCGGCAGATTGTGGGCCAGGGGCCACAGTGGTGTATGCAGTTCTGCCTGAAAAGTGGGCCTTTTAACAGCACCTGCACACACACACACACACACACACGCGCACACAAACGCACACACACACACACACACACACGCGCACGCAAACGCACACACACACACACACACACACACACACACACACACGTGCACACAAACGCACACACACACACACTCGCACATACAAAACATCTGTCCATAGCTTTGAGCATTTTCCTCTTCTTTTTGTTTATTAACTCTTTATTTAACAATATTTTCCATTCATTTCCACAACAATATCAGTCAATTCTCCCCATATAAACCCTGGCAGTCACCCTCACCCCCCTCCTCCCCTTTCCCTAGCCATTTCACTCCTTTTTTCATTTTTCCTCACCATTCAGCTGACAGCAAAAATAATTCACTAAATTTTCGATTTCGCTAAATTCAAGTCAAAAAATTTAGTCATAAAGTTAAATGTTAGTCATAGTTAAAGATAAGTGTGTTGTGTTTAGGACAAGTGCTTAGCTGAGTGTTATACATTTACATTTCAACTCTTGTTTTACAACAACATACGGCTAAAGCCACAACACAGGATTTACCACGCAGCACCTTACGGTAGGCTAACGTTACTGGGCAACATGAAATGCTACACAGATTAGTGAGTCCATAACAGACAACTAACGGCAGTGGCAACAAAGTGTTTATTGAATCCAGGCCGAGATTTTTAGTTGCTAAAAGTGTAAGTGCTATGGAAATGGTTTCTGTAATGTAACAGAGATTTGTAGTAGCACACAAGGAGTGATCCATGACATCACTAACATAAAGGCGGAAAGAAAGTAATCCAGGATCAGAATGTAAAAGTCCTCCCCAGGATTTTGTTCCAACCACCTTGATTAATTAATTAGCACAGTTTTTCAGGCAGGAGGGGGGAACCAATTAGTGAAATCAGCTGATTGAGTTCATGGGTATAAGAAACACACTGAAGGACTTTTACTTTCTGACCCCTCGACTATCCACCTCTATTAACAGCATTGTCCACGGGCGCTAACTGGACGCTGTGCTCCATTTTAAGGGACATGAATCTAGTTTCAATCACTTTCCTCTGCCATATTTATTGTAATATAGTCTAGAGAATATTATCTTCTGGGTAATTTAGACTTGGCCTCACTTCCTGAATAATGATGGAATTTAATAGAACACTATGGAAGAGGGCGCTCAAAGCTCAGAAGCGGGGCAGGGAGAATTTATCGAGGGTGTAAACTATTTTGGAGGGCACTGTGGCTGGTTTTGACCTAAGAAGCCGCATACTGCACTCTGAACAGCCTGTAATGATGTTTAAATCACAAATTAAGGACACAGTATTTTATTCACGTTGCGGTTCCACTTAATGTCTTCACTACCATAGGTAAATTACACACACACACACACACACAGTTACAAAGACTGAAATTAACTAATTTATCAACTTTATGCATTGTATGTGTTGTCCAAATTTTGTCAATTTTGAACTTGTAATTTGAACTTTTAAATAAGCAATAATTTAACTTCCACTTTAATAATTTGGTTGAATAAAATCTTGATTGCAATCAAACTGAATAAGACCAATTGAGTCAAACTTATGAATATTAATTCATTATATTTCATTTATGGCGTGAGTGGGTATACAAAAACAATTATGAATATATGACATAAAATCCTTTGGCTGAACTGAAGCAGAAGCAACTGAAATGGAAAATATTTTATATTTTCATATTTTAATTTAAACTACCGCCTCTCGGGGTATAATCACTTCATTTGCATGCATTTTAAAAATGGCTCTCTCACACTGAGCCAGTGTAAATATGGCAGTGCTATGTTCTGTGCCTCTTTAATCTGTTAACCTGAATAATGCACGGTTTGCTCCTGGGTGATAAAGGCAGCTCCTCAGACCTGGGATGCTTAGTGATTAGAACAAATTACCCTGAATTAAAGGCAATTTCCCCCCAATGCGCGGCACTTTCCAAAGCAGCAATTTTCTCCATAACAGAATGCCAAAGGATTAGAAAAATAAAAATAAATAAATAAAAACAGCGCTGTGATTTTTACTGTGGGGTAGGCAGAGAAACATAAAGCAGCAGTAGGAAGCCACATACTCTATTTTCTATTACATTCAAATTTTCACAATGAAATGTCCATTGCAGAGTGGGACCAAATTTGTCAAGAGTTGAATTATCACTGTTAGAGTTGAGTTAACATTGGACGTTTTACTGTGCACTCACGTCAATACCATCAACAATTGGTTGAATAAAAGAGACCACTTTCCCATAAGCATTCCTTTTGTTATTTTGGTCCAGTCAGCAAATTTGCATATTGAAGTGTTTTTAATGATAAATTGAAAGATAAAAATGATTAATTGTAGAAAAGATAACACTTCTAATAACTAACTGTGGACAAATACTAAACAAATCATGCATTGTAAGTCAATATTATGTGAAAATTGACATTTTTCTTTAAACCTGGGCTCAGTGGAGTATTTATACAGTTCCTGTGGATAAATACACTTAAGAAAGATACACCCTTTTAAATAAATACAAATAAATTAAAAAGTTGGCTTGCGTTAAACTATGTCAACAGTATCAATAAAGCCTGACTCAGTTATCATTATTTTCACTGTTTCATTGCATTCCATTGAGATCATTGCCTCAGTACCTGTAATTCTTTATAAAAAAAAAACATTTTTGACACATATTATATACACTCACCGGCCACTTCATTAGGTGCACCTGTTCAACTGCTCGTTAACACAAATATCTAATCAGCCAATCACATGGCAGCAACTCAAAGCATTTAGGCATGCAGACATGGTCAAGACGATCTACTGAAGTTCAAACCAAGCATCAGAATGGGGAAGAAAGGTGATTTAAGTGACTTTGAACGTGGTATGGATGTTGGTGCCGGATGGGCTGGTTTGAGTATTACAGAAACTGCTGATCTACTGGGATTTTCACACACAACCATATCTAGGGTTTTACAGAGAATGGTCTGAAAAAGAGAAACTATCCAGTGAGCGGCGGTTCTCTGGGCAAAAATGCCTCGTTGATGGCAGAGGTCAGAGGAGAATGGCCAGACTGGTTCGAGCTGATAGAAAAGCAACAGTAACTCAAATAACCACTCGTTACAACCGAGCTTATGCAGAAGAGCGTCTCTGAACACACAACACGTTGAACCTTGTTGAAGCAGATGGACTACAGCAGCAGAAGACCACACACGGTAGTAGCAAGGTGTACCTAATAAAGTGGCCGGTGAGTGTATATATTATATGGTGTATTAAATCTCACAGTCGGCTCACATGTCAGGTGGCAGCCCGGTTGGGTGGCCTTCACATTCTCAGCGTCACTACAACACTTTCCCCACTGAGTCACCCGCCTCACACCGAGCAGGAAGCCAGGCTCGGGGTTCAGAGGTGTGTTTCTCATAAGTATTCCCCGCCAGACTGACACCGCCACCCGGAGGAAAATCAATTGTGAGCTAATGGAGCCGATTAGAAGCTTCTGGATTTAACTCCGAGCAGCGTCATACTTCCTGGACGCGCAGCGAACAGAAGCGGGCGCACGGAACGGATCCACAGGTGTGCGTGAAAGGTGCCCGTTGTTCCTTCCGCAGTACAAAGGCAGGCTCTGCTGCTTTTGAAACTGATCTCTCTGTCTTTTCAGTGGCATCATCCCCCACATGTTAAAGTTCTGACTAAACCCAGACTGACTGAGGGAAGGTTTAAATCTGGAAGCTGTGGTATTTAATAAGGATTGCGCTACGGGGGGTCTGTTGTCGGAGACCGCGGACCGTGAAACCATTACATTACATTACAGGCATTTAGCAGACGTTCTTATCCAGAGGAACTTGCACTATTTTTTGGCTGGACCGCAACAGCGGGGCCAGCCCTACAAACGCAAATGTCTGTGACTGACTGAGTGATGAAGTTACACCATTGGTCGGCCGAGTTATGAAGTTACACCATTGGTCGGCCGGATCACGTGTGTTAGGTCCAGTCATATACTAGGTTTCCTAGTCTTGTTTATTTTACATAGCATTTACATTGCATCCATTTACACAGCTTGATATATACTCAAGCAATGCAGGTTAAATACCTTGCTCAAGGGTACAACAGTTGCGTCCTACCCAGGAATCGAACCTGTGACCTTCAGGTTTCAAGTCACAGTTCCTACATAAGAGCAATAGTATCGAAAAAAGCTATGTGCACCCTGTGAATACAGCACAATTAAAATGTCTTTCGAAAAATAAATAAATAAATAAAACCATTTTGAACCTGAAATGAGAGGCCCATGGGAGGTTGTGGCCCTAAACGACCTCACAAGAGCCTTCATGCACAGCAGTCGGCTCTGTTTGTGTGTTGTGAATCTAGAGCAGATGCAACGCAGGGCTGATAATTGCTGTGTATTTTTAATCCGTCCAATTAGCAGTGAAAAATGAACCCGCGTGAAAGACATAAATAGAACTGGAAAATGCAAGCGTTGCACATGAACTAAATCCGATGCTAAGGAGGAGTTGTAACACTTTCACACGGTTCTGTTCACAAAAGGCTGGCTGAACGTCAGTGTTCAGGTTCTGTTCACACGGCTGACCGAACGTCATTGTTCAGTCCGTTTTGGAAGGGCTGCGGTATGGTTCTGTTTATAGATTATACTAGAGGCTTGATTGACACAAACCGTATGTATAATGTCAACAAGCTGCAAATTTTTCGCATTTAGATGCTTTTCAAGTTTAGAAGCATTATTTGCCCTAAGTCATTTCATCCCAGAAATAGCTCTGCATGCCACAAAGAACAAAATTATAATATTATGCTACACCGTGCTTATTGTGCAACCCTGCAAACAAATACATTTGGACCAAATGATAGAGGTAAATCAATAGGCTCCAAATTAGATTCTCGAACATGTGTTTCATTTCTTTCATATTTTTATTCTTAAACTTATTAACACCATGCTGGTTTGACTCATCATTTGTTTTGTCTTCAAATTCATCATTATCTTCCAGATGGTTAGTTTAGTGCTCAGGTGTCCACACTTTCACCAATTAGCAGTCTGCTGATACACATCAGTCTTTAATTTGAAGTTTTATTTTGAGGCAGTTGTTTGTAAGATGATAACTTGATACCATCTATCCATCTGCACAATATGAACATTGAAATGTTATTCTTCATGGCATGATAGCTATTTCCGGCATGATTTGGCTTGAGAGGGTAGATAAACCTGCTAAAAATGAAAAGCACGTAATTAAAAAGAATAACAGCTTGTTAAAATTCTAGTATTGCAGCTGTGGTTGGAACAAAGATGAGAATACTCAGAGGGTCCCCAGGACTGAATTTTGGAACCCCCTGATGTCGGAGACTAGTAAAATAGGGTGGGGTGGGACTTAGGATAGATTCGTAAATTAATGTGTTCCAGTGTGCTAGTCATCTCTTATGAAAGGAGGGCAGACCCGGCCTATCATAAAGTTTGCTATGGTGCGAGCGAAATGGGGCTCCTAAGGAAAAAAATGTGTAGCGGATGGATAGATGATATCAAGTTTGGATAGTAGGTTTTATTTGAAGGTCTATACAGGATGTCGTCATAATGGGGAAGGCCGGTGCTGTGAACGAATGCAGTCTTGGAGGAGTGGCAGAAGCTCTGTTTGTTTCTATATACTGTAGAAAATGAGGTCTGGCTTTGGAGTCTGACTTTGGATGATACGGAGTTGATATGTGATTTGAAGGAGAGTGCAAAGTCAAGCCAGATATGTAGATATTTGTATTCTGGAAAGGAGTGGATGAGGATATTGATTTCTCTACATACATGCATACTGGCAATTGTTATGGGCCTGTGTACGAGTCGTTTTAGTTTTCTCTCTCCTTCCCTCTGTGTGTCTCTCTCTCTCTCTCTCTCTCTCTCTCTCTCTCGTCATTAGAAGATCCGGCACCTTGTAGCTGAGGTGCAAAGTGGCGGCACCTGAAGTGAATTTGTGCCAATCGTCGGCCCGTGGATAAAAGCCCAGAAGATTCCGTGGGCGCTACCTGTGGCCGTGCTAGCGCTCGGGGGAATCTGCTAGCGCTGTGCTCCGGGTGGTTCTCTTACTGCACCTGCACAGGTGCTAACGTGATTTGTGCTGGGTTTTTCACCGCTGGGATATTCTTGATCTGCTCAAACTAGATGTTTTGCCATGATCTTCAGGTATAAGCCTAACTCCCCGAGTGATATTTTCTTATTTATTCAAAATTAAACAGCATTTTTGTTTGTTTTGTTTTGTTTGTAAGGAAGCTCCGTAGGGGTGTGCTGCCTATTTATTTCTGTTGGCCTTGTCCCGCTGTTTTTTTTGGTGAGCTAGGGAGGGTAGGTTGTTTTTTTTGTTTCTTTCTTCTCGCCGAGAGTTAGCCTAGATATCTTTCTGTTGAAGGCAGAGTAGGTTTTCGTTTGTTGTTTTGGTCTCGGCTACCCCGAAGACAATTTGCTTCTCAGAGTTGTTTGTAATGAATAACACTTCCTCCGATATTTTCAGTGTTTCTGCGTAATTGCTCGTTGTGCGTACTTCAGATCCTATGTTAGCCCCCTCATTTCCACAGACACTGCAATGGAGGGGATTTTGGTAGTTAAAAACCATCAACAAATTTACCGGAACACCATTCTGAATCTTTCCTGCCAAATTTAACCCCTGGAAGTAACCAGTCCATGTGTCAGTCACTTAGCCTTTCAGCAATCAAAGCAAATCATTAGAGAGTCTATGCTCAAAATTACAAACGTTCAAAAAACCGCTCAACTACAGGCATTTCAAAACTGAATTTTCACCAATGTAATGGGACAGAATAAAATTTTACCACAGCAGGAAAGAACATATTATATTTATTTATGTCCTTCTGAGTGGGCTCTGAACTTACAGTTTATGCTCTTGCTTCTTATGAAGCAAAGCATCTTGCTTCATAGCATCTGTTTAAAATCTGTAATGCAACGGCTGTTTGTCTGTTCTAACAATGCCTCCTCCCAGTCTCTCTTCTCTGCTGCCTCCCTGCTTTTTAAATCATTCATCCCGAGCACATGAATCTTTAAAACGCTCGGTGCCGCAGCTCTTTCTCAGTTCGGCGACGCTGAAAAGGATCGCTCGTCCGGGTCCATTTGCGGTTACCGTCCGCGCGCATTACAGGCACGCCGGCGGGAGACGGAGCAGGACGAGTCGGCGTTGCGTTCGGTTCTAAAGATCACTTTTGGCGGGGAAAGCCGGGAGGTCGGGACGCGTCTCGGCAAACACTTCGCTATTTGGGTCGCGCCGCGGGTTATCGCCCTGGAGACGGCGTAAACAGGACAGGGTCAGGGGGCGGGGCCCGCTTCATATACCTTATTTACACATCCTCCGTCCTGTACATTAGCCTCTCCTTAGGAGTGCTTCTGTGGAGAAGGAGGAGAAACGGAAGCCACGGCAATAATGGTGGAATCCTCTCAGAGGGGTTTTTAATGGTACAGACGATAACTGCCACTGTGCTGAATAAACTCAAATATAGTCAAATATTTTTAAATATTTCATATCACTGTACCACGATTCCATTCTCAAGAAAAGAAAAAAAAAAAAATCATGCAGGCGGCCTCATACATATGCAGTTTTCAGTCTGCTGTTGAAAAACATGGACACTGCAGTGGGAAGGATGAATTTATTAGGGCTAACAGGAAATATAGTTCCACAATATAGAGCATTGCATTGCATATTCAGAATGGCATCGATGCGCTGAGTCTGTTGAAGGAGAGTGATTGACACCTGGAGCACCCACAGAAAGTTTAAGCATGGTGCAGACGCATCCAGCAATCGTACATTTCTAATGGTAAATTATGTATAAAACTACCCCTGAACTTTCTCTGTAACCTAAATTATAAACTATGGGTGCTATGGAAGTTGACTGCTGCACAATGGACAGTTCACTGTATCGCATATTTTGTTTTAGGGAAGTCATATGATCAGCTATGTCACGTGCTCCTAGTTATTTCTTTTACATAACATATTTTTGCTGCACATCTTGTTCGTTCTGTCATGCTAGTATGTTTTCTGTGTTGCGTGTACGCTTTTTTTTCCTTACAGGCTGCAGTGTTAGCTGGCTGGCTACTCCAGGGGGCACGCACAGGTGATACGTGTGCACCGTCCGGTTGCACGTTTGGGAAGCCTCACACGCACTATATAAGATGGTGAATCCAGGCAGCCATTGCCTCTCTTTCTCTCTCTCTCTCTCTCAACCTGCAGGCACGCAGCACAGCCGACCACGACTATTGTGTTTTTGTTCTTTTGTTCCTTTTCCTGTTTTGCTTGTTACTTTTTCAGTTAGACCTTGATCATTGTGGATTTAGTTCTTAACACTGGTGGTAGGCAGTGTTTGGTTTCTTTTCTTTTTTGTTGTTGTTTGTTTTCGACAGTCAGGGTAGGTCAGCAAAGGGCCGGAAGACTCACATTGCCTTTTCGCTGCTTTTGTTTCCAGTCTCTCTTTCTCTGTCCCATTCCTCATTGTGAGTGAGGTTAGAAGAACTTAACTGTTAACTTTGCTTAGACAACTCAGATCGGTTCTGGTCTGAGAGAGACAGGTCAGTCCTGCTGGCTCTGCCCTGTCTTTGTATGTTTTTTGGGTTGTATCGTGTCTTCTTAATAAATTGACATTTTATTTTGGTGAAAGGACGATGTTGTGTTTTTAAACACCTTTGTCCTTGGTGCTGCCTGCTGGTTATTGCAACTCATCAGCCTTGAGCAGTAACAGCTATAACTACAATGGCAAGCATTAATGACAACGTCAATATTAAATTAAGATTAAACTAAGCGACAGGCTACAATGAATACAACAATGAATGACATCTAGTCTATTTTTATTGACTATTTTCATGACATAGCACTTTCTTGCCACATCATGATTAAGAATCTTTGCGGATAAACACACATAGCTGACAGATTCAGTTATGTTACTAACATGTATTTATTTTTATTTTTTTTGATGAGCTGAACCCTGTGATAAATTGGCGTCCAGGATGTATTCCTGCCTCTCGCCCAATGTACACTGGGATAGGCTCCAGCACCCCCTCGCAACCCTGATCAGGATAAACGGGTATAGATAATGAATGAATGGACGATCAGCTGAATCATATACATGTTATGGCACTGTTCAGCTTGTCTGTTTACATTTAAGCGTTTACATTTATTGTTGTTCCACTGCAATTTTCCATTGGGAAACTTTGGCCTACCATCATGTTATGGTACACAAAATGTATTAGTGCCTGTGGCTCTGCTGGTCTACTCAGCCAAATCACTGCATTGCTCCTAGTTAATGACTCTAAACTTCTTGAAAATGTCCTTTTAATAAACTTTCAGTGCTGGGCCGATACAAAATTAGAATGTGCCTTCACTGCTCCACAAACTGGACCAAAACAATACTGCTGCATGACAGTCAGTACTAGCACAATATGTCCCCGGCTACAGGAATAAACTGTGCACTAAAAGGACCTCTTCTCCCAATGCTACACCGTACTGTCATGCCCTGTTTGTCTGTCACTGACAGCTTATTTGTAAGTTCAGCCAATAGGCCTATAAATAGTCTGTCTCCCAGAGAACAACATTTTGTGCTCCATTAGCACTATTTAAAAAGTGCTGGGAGCAGAGTGATGGTCTCATTGAGAGCGGACACATTTGGGCTTCGTGCCCCACTTTGAGTTCCAGGACCTGATTATTCTTATCTTCAAGTGAATGTGTAATTCGGGTGATGCAAATCTGGCTTGGGACAGAAAAAAAAAATTAATATGTACACTTTATACTGATGAGAGAATTGTAATTCTACCTGGCTGGTAAAACTCACACAAACACCTCTGCTTCAGTCCCCAAAGCCAATTTAGGCCTATTTGAAGGATCATTAAATGGGTATGGCATTATAAACCTTCAACAAACACAGGATATGCAAGTAGGAATTAAATAAAATGATTTCTAGCACATTTTGTTTGCGTTATTTTGTCAGGAAACAACATTTTGATTCCAATCAAATATTTACACAAAATATGGACATTTGCTGAAGCTGAATTTCATGCAATTCCTTTCCTTCCCGGGCTAAAACAGAGAAACTGAATCGATAGATTGCAGTGTACTTATTGACTGCTTTCTGGCCATATAAATGCCTAATGCATCAGGCCAGCCCTGCCAAGAAGTGCACTTATTGATATGATCTCCATCCATGTCCCTAACTCCATCAGCCTGGAATACATCATTTGTGTCTCTTTTCTTCCAGGCTCCTCTAGTTCTGTCGAGCTCATGGAATTTACATGAACTCAATACTGAGTGTATCAAAGAGGCAAGACCTGGCAAGGAAAGATTCAACGGTGGGATAGAGCCCACAGTCCTTTGCACAACGCCTGCAATCATTTTCAGTAGAAGAGGGATTATAATAACTGATAAATGTATTTAATTTCAGGGATTGCCTATTACAAAACTGCTGAAGTGGGAAATTAGCATACATATGCGCACTGGCACCTGCCTTAGCCTCAACGAGGTCTCCTGAGGTTACACAATATCTGCAGTGTGATGGTAATACACACAGGTTGATTATCAACATTCCTGTCTGCCGTTCACTGGAAGAGCTTATTAGAGTCAGGTGATTTCTTAGATTTGCAATAAGGATGCTGGTTTCCTCCTTTTACACCTATCACTAATTTCAGAATGCAAGGGATCGTTGACTTTTCCAGGGTGCGTTCCCACACTTCGCCCGATGCATGCTGGGATAGGCTCCAGACCCTTGCTACGCTGACCAAGAATGAGGGGGTTAGATAATGGATGGACAGATGGATGGAAATCAAAACCCATTATCCGGTGTTATGGTGAGTGGCCTTCATCCCCTCAGCTGTTCATACAGCACATACTCAGTGTGGGGCTTACTTTCTGTCCATACACACGTCAATGCTGTGACACCTTCCCAAAAACCACTGATGCTTTTACCTGTTCAAACCAGGCAGGGAGACGAGGTGGCGGCAGGTTCCACAGTTCAAGCAGAACAAAAAAAAAACGTACATTTTTGAACACGTGGTCTGACAGACGCACAAGAAAGCACCGTGAGGAATGGCGGCCCGTCGCTTTGTCATTCTTCAGCTGAAGGCAGAAGTGTTCCCTGCACAGATACGGTCTCCCCGTTACATTACATTACATTACAGGCATTTAGCAGACGCTCTCATCCAGAGCGACTTACACACACTTCTACATAGAGCATCACCTTTGGGAAGGTGTCACAGCTTACATACGGCATTTACATTGCATCCATTTGTACAGTTGGATATGTACTGAAGCAATGCAGGTTAAGTACCTTCCTCAAGGGTACAACGACTGTGTCCAACCTGGGAATTGAACCTACAACCCCAGCTTCTGGGTTTCCTCCCAAGATTTCTTCCTCATTGGGGAGTTTTTTCTCTCCACTATTTGAGTGATTTTCTTTTCTTCCTTCCTTTTTTTCTTCTTTTTTAAACTCAGCTGTTTGCTTTTTGGGGAATCAGGGCTGCTATTGTCTTTCAACTGTAAAGGATCTTTGTGACAGGGTCTCTGCAAAAAAAACACTATACAAATAAAATATAATTGAATTGAATTCCAAGGCTGCTGATTGGCTCAGGGATGACCTGCACATATGATGGTGACATCACTTCCTCTTGTCCTGATGATCAGCTGTGGCCCTTGGTGCACTTAAACAGTTTGGGTTGGTGATAAATTCCCTAAAAAAAAGATCAACTTTCTTATTCATGTTTTAGCTATATCTGCTGCCCCACAAAGAACCCATGCACATCCGGAGCGGAGGACGGAGTGTAGCACAGTGGGTAAGGAACTGGGCTTGTAACCGAAAGGTCGCAGGTTCGATTCCCGGGTAAGGACACTGCCGTTGTACCGTTGAGCAAGGTACTTAACCTGCATTGCTTCAGTATATATCCAGCTGTATAAATGGATACAATGTAAATGCTGTGTAAAAGTTGTGTAAGTCGCTCTGGATAAAAGCGTCTGCTAAATGCCTGTAATGTAATATGTACCATCCATACGGAATGCTAGTTAGGCACCAGCCCATGTAATTAACATAGAGGTATTGGCAACAATTGTTTTTTTTTTAATGAAAGCACAGGATGCCAACCGTTCTTCTTCTGATGCAGCGCAGTAAGAAACCGCGTTTATCAGAGGAATAGTGGGGTTTCAAAGGGCCGACGCGCTGCGAGAATGATCCATTTGGACAGATACACAGAAACGAATGCCAGGAGGAAGACGTCCAGTAACGCGTGTTGAGGGGCTGCAGTGTTTGGCCTCAGCTTGTTTTTCCAAGGCAAATACGAACCCGAGCGGAATGAAAGCTAAAGCGCTAAAGCATTATCTTCCCCGGGGAGCGACGGGGGGGTGGGGGGGGGAATGGAAAGGTAAGAGAGAGAAAGCAATACTCGAGCGAGGAGAAGTTCACGGGGTCCTAAATGAAGTGTGGGGCGGCTAGAGCTCTAATTCATCTAAAAGGAAAACAAATCAACGGGAAGCTTTTCCCACCTGGGGCTGAGCCATCCCATTCAGATAGCCCATCTATCACACACCCATTCCCATATTTTTATTTATTTATTTTTTTGTCCCTGACTTTGAAATACAGTTCACTCGGGCGGATTTCGGCTTCCCTTTCGTTAACACCTCCGTCCAAATGTGGCGTAGACTGAAACGAAGGCTCTCGGGGTTTCCATCGCGTTCCTCAGAGCCAGGGCTGTAGCACGTGGCGTACAGCTGCATTAGCACGTCTTATCTCACCGCCGATGGGCGTCTGCTGCCTTCCGTTTTCGAAAAACAAAATGGAACGGAAATATGAAATCGCCACCAAAATCTTGCACGGCAGGAAGCTTGAGTGCTATACATATCTATAATTGAATTATTTAATTTCCGGAATTTATGGATGCATTGAAACAGAGATTCACGGCAGCTTGACTGACAGAATCTGATTATTTATTTTTTATTTATTTATTTATTTATTTATCACTACACTGCTCAGAAACATTCCTGTATTCTAATTAAACATATTATACATATTCCACTCTATTCACTGCTATTCCTAACAATAAATGCCATGATCTCTTCCATAGGTGTAGCGTCTCCTGTGTGTACATCTTCAAACTTTTCTCCTCCACACTGCCTTGTTGATTGTGTTTGAAGGACAGTCGTGATAAATCCCCGCCATAAATGAGCCTTCTAAATGATAAAGAGACAAATCCATGACGATCAAATCCTACATTAATCAAGTGCTGAAATATATATATAAAAAAACTTTCATTAAAAGCCAGGCAATTAATCTCACTTATTGTTGGTGACACACATGACTACCTTGATTCAATTTCAAAATGAAGCCTTTCCTATAATCTAGAATGGGCCCCCATTTTGGGTTAATTTTCAGTTGCGACCTCCATTATGAGAATTGATTTCTCTACATTACAATATTTTAAATATTTTCCATTCCAGAAAAAAAAACATATAATTGGGTTTTACAATTAAATTGCGCTTGCTGGTCAGCGTGACAGGGATATGAAGTGTCAATTGCTATACTATGCAATACACATCACGTCTTAAAAGGAGTCAAATTGGTAGACATGCTCTTCAAATTAAATCGATGACTGTGCATAGAAAAATAATCTCTCTTCACCAGTGCTTTATATACATTGAAGATTTTAGCACCACGACATTAGTAACAGTATTTTCCTGCACAAGCCATCATATTTGCCCTCACATATTTTGACTGATTTGATTAAATTGGATGGCAATCGGAATGAATAGGTTCCTTTGCGTTTCTGGTCCCACGGCTCATCTGTCAGCCCACAGACAAATCTGCAGGCGTAACCTTTTGTGTGTATTCACGGTAATTGCCACAGCAAATGCATATCGCTCCCAACCCCAAGGCGCTGGAGGAAAACAAAGAGGCACACTCGGCAACACACGTATATTTATTACTTCGAGGCCTATTACTTTGGATTTATGAATTATTAAATATGTGAACATGGCCGCTCTGATTTTGCCACAGGCGTCTTAAATCACACCGACAGCCTTGTTATGAGATACTGGCAGAGGGAATCATCCAGCAGAGACAAGTGTATTTTCCCTCCATCAGGTCAGAAAATATAGGCAACTTTATATGATTGTAACAATGCCTCCTCTTTTTCTTTTTTCAAACCATGCTGCTTCTTTTGTGTTGCCCTCAAATATAGTTATTGGTCATCAATGGGTTATTTAAACGTAATAACTTCTGACCAAGCACTAAGTTAAACATCTACTACCAAACGTCAAAACCTTTTCTCACAACAGTTCTTTGTACAGTAAATTTGCCATCCGTGACCAACGTTGAATTCACCTTCTAATAAAAGTGAATAATGGTAATTATATCCAGCTAAAGAACTTTTAAAATAGCCTTTATATTTACATGGTTTTCCAACGTTTCTAGGTTTTACACCAGCTTCCAAGCCAGAAAACAAGTGAGATTCAGCTCTGAGCTCCAAGTTGCAGACTTTGTTATCTTTGACCTTCGACCTTCGTTCTGACCTTCAGGATAAACAGGTGTCTTTGTTCTCAGCACTAATTGGTAACATGTACAGTATTGCCCGTGTACATGTGCATGGTGTATGGAAATACGCTCTTCTGTGTCTCATGAAAAATAGATCCAACTTTGTTGCCATTCTCCTTCTTCCCCTCTGACTCAGTATGAATTAGTTTTAATGCTGCCATTAATCTTAAAGGTTGGACTTGAAAGCTTCATCCTGACTGGGTGGAATGCTGCTGGATTTTATTATTCCTCTAGAGTAGAAAATGGGGGGAATTTTTCTCCCACAACTTCCCTAGCTTTCTCAAATGATAAAAACATGTGGAAAATGATGCTCTATAGAAGGTCAGTTAAGGCTATCACAAAAAAAAAAAAAAAAAAACCAGATGAAAGGTGTAAGCAGCTATTGCGACCAATTTGTCAATGTTCCGTGAGCGTGGGCAGGCATGAATAAAACATGGCCGACCGACGAGGTGATGCTCATCAGGACACAGTTCCGAGGATTGCCGCAGAGAGAGGAAGCGGGTTGTTCTGGAGCTTTCTGCGTCTCTGTTCAGAACAGTCTGTGGTCTCTCTCTCTCTCTCTCTGTCTCTCTCTCTCTTCTAAGACTCCGCTTCCCTTCCTTCCACAGTCCACAGCCGCAGTTCTTACTTATTTCCGTCTCTCTGATGTAAGGAGGGAGACAGATCGGACGGAAGACATCCCGAAGGCTAAGCTGCAGATTAGCGTAGCGTCCGCTGCTGCTCACTTCCTCTGCGTCTCTCCTGATGTTCCTGAGTAGTGCTTCCTGCGCTGAGCTGTGCTCAAACTCACCGGTGAAGGACGGTCTCCTGCTAAATGCTAACCTCCTTCAGGCGCGAGAGTGAGTCATAAACGTTTCTATGGCCGTTCTTTTTCTCCCCCCGCCCCAAGGGCTCTGTCGCTCTTTTCTGATACATTTTCGGTCCCAGATGCAAATGGAGAACTTAGAACAGCTGAGCCGCTCTTAACATCTTTCTGGTGAGTCCAAGCAGACCTCTCCACCTTTTGGAAAAAAAAATTTTTTCCCACAGAAGATGGTAATAAAATTCATTTTTTTTGTCAGTTGCAATAACAGCTCCTTCCCTTGAAATCAATATCCTCTGGCTAGGTACAAGCTAGCCATAAAAATATTTTTGCAAGCATTTTTTTTTTTTTTTTTTTTTGCAATTGGACAGATATAGTTTTCCTTATATGCGTTCACAACTGGTTAAAACAAATAAATAAATAAAACTTAGAGTCGCATTAATTTATACTGAGATACTTGTCACTAAGTACATGTGGCACTCTAACACCCACCCCCACCCCCCCAACCACCACAAACCCCAAGTACTCACTGAGATTTCTTATCAATACAATATTCTGTCTCCTTGTAGTGTCACGCCGATGCATTAGCATGCAGAATCTGGGCCGCGCGTACGAAAAGACACACACCTCTGATGTATTATTGAAGACGTCCCAATTGTTTGGATGAGTTCATTAGTCTGTTCTCACCTGAGCCACTGTCATCCGATGCGTCTGATCTCCGCCGTAACGATGCGCATTTAGACCAGGGAGGGGGTGGGGGGTGGGGGGGGGAATGAATGAGTCATTAAGAAGTCGACGGAGTTGGGGAGGGGGACGGAGCATGAGCTCTCTGCAGTACCAGACAGACGGAGAAGAACACATCCCGGTATCCTGCGTACATCACTCTCTTTACATAAATCTATAGGTGAGTGAAGGACATATAGCTCAATCCTACACATCCCCAGTGAATCAAAACATGGCGGCTGCAGATAAACAAGGGCAACTGCCTGACGAGATGGGCCATCTCCTGTGACTACCCATCTGTCACTACAGTAAATCCACCATATTCTGGGAAGACCTTACTGGCAACGCGGAGAATCTGTAATATCATTTTTACCCATATGGAAACTTTTAAAAAAGGATTAATCATTGCAAGCAATGCCAAGTTATGAGTGAGGAGACTCTCGTCCTTGACAAAACTCTTGTCCTTAACTCAGTCTCGTTGAATTGCCAGTAATTAATAAAGTAAAGGGTAATGCAAGAACAAGCTTTCAATGAACAAGGGGTGTATCCTGTTGTTGAAAGAACCGTCATATGGGTTCTTCATCAGACATTGTCTTCATTACAGAACAACTGTAAAGGCCAGGATCTATGTCAATGGTCCATGGACTTAATTACGTCTTGGCATTTAGCGAACACTGTCATCCAGAGCGACACAGATAACATTTAGACATAGCAATTAATTATTTATTTGGCTATACGTTCACACCATGCACACTGCTCAGGGGTACACCAGCAGTGACCCAATTGGGAATCAAACCCGCATCCCTTTGAGGTACAAGACCAGCTCCCTAACCATTTCACCACACGGCCAAAACTTTTTTTTTTTTAATGACAACACAGGTAAATGTGCATGGTGAGTATATGCATGTGAACAACTGTTAATATTTGAATCCCTTCCCTTCTCAGACTAATCTTGCAATAACCCCAGTTCAGCATCGCCAATCTATTTCCAATCTCCGCGCATGCAGAAGGAGACGTACCATATGTAAAATCATAAGGTCCCCTTGGGTTTAGCCACTGCTCAGTGAGCTGTCAAAAATGAAATCGCAGAAGAGATCAGTCAAAGAGGTAGAGGAAGTCTGTACGACTGGGGAGGAGAGAAGAGGAGACTGTAGGCTTCCAGTGAAGCTCACAAGGACAGCACAGCGAGAGAAAGAGAGAGAGAAGGAGAGAGAGAGAGTATTGGCTTTTCTGTCCACGTAATACTACCAATATGTCTGATACTAACTCCCATTTCATTGTGCTACCTCAGCTGGAAAGGGCTCTGTGTCACAATCTGTGAAGGTCTGACTAGGTGTCAGATCTTATATTCTATAACGGAAAAAAGTAACAAAAAAAAGCCAAATAGAACATTGATGTATTTATGCAAAGCTCTGCCTATGTCTGAAAATCCATATAACCCAGGAGAGCAGGACTGTACTTTCTATGAAAACATAAATGGAGGCGAGGGGGAGGAAGGGGGGTGTGATTCTTCTTTTCTGGCTGCAGTTGAAGATGTTAGGGTTGTAGCTCCGCACGCTGGGCAGTGAGCAGTGTCTGGGGCAGCCCTCTGTACTCACAGTGAGAAAGTCCATTTATCATTCGCCGCTACTGCACAGAATTTCACCCAATCTTTAGCCTCAAAAAATAAAAATACAAAAATAAAATTTAAAAAACTGTACTGAATAAGGAACAGTCATTCACTCAGGTGTTCAGAGAATGGCCTCACTTAATGAGAATGAATATGTGCATATACACTGTATATATATATATATTACATTACATTACATTACATTACAGGCATTTGGCAGACGCTCTTATCCAGAGCGACGTACAACAAAGTGTATAACCATAACCAGGAACAAGTATGACGAAACCCCTAGAGAGATATATATATATAAATCTATAATGAGGAAACCTGCAAAATTATACAGATTAAATAAAAGCTGTGATTTATTTTGTCCTTTCAGGACAAAAAAGGGCCGAACAATAGATATTGTGTTTATGTTCACGGCTGCCTGTAACGGTAGCCAGAGCTGGGTGGGTGTGAAGGCTCTCTGATTACCGTCTGATTGCGGAGAGGGCCGGTAAACTTCGAATGCTTATTTCCGATTGGTGCGCCGGCACGCGTGCGTTTTGCATCTGTTATGTCCCCCCCCTCGTGTTCGCCGCAGAACTCTGATTTGATTGCCCGTACGGGTCCTCATGCCGAACGTGTTAAACTGCAATCGCGCTGGGGTTAACATGCAGAGTCTCCACGGGGGCATAACAGGGCCCGGGTTCCTTAATGAATTGAAGACCTGCTCATTCTGAACTTACGTGAATCTTGTAGGGAAAAAAAGCACACGACTCCTTGAACCGTTAACCCTCTCTGAGAAAGGCACGCTTTGTCCATGTGTAACGTGTATATACGGTGCCCTCCATAATGTTTGGGGAAAAGGCTCTGTACTCCACAGTTTTACACAGTTTAATCTGTAAAGTCCAGATTCTCAGCTTTTATTTGGTATTTTTGTATCGTATTGTATTTTTATGCATTTTGGTTTCACCGTGTAGAAATGACAGCACTGTTTATGCATACCGCACACCCATCCACACCCTGAAAGTACGAAGTGCAAAATCAGATAATTATTTCAATGTATGAACATCATATTTTGGCACTTAATAATGAATACATCAAAGCATATTTGTGTAGGTTCAGAAAGTATCTGCAAATAAAATGTATTTAAATTTTTACAGCTTGTTTTTCATAATAATAATAATAATAATGTTGTCATTATTATTACTATTATTATTATTATTAGCAAGATATTGATTGATTTAAAAACTCTCTTGTTGTAATTCCAGCCCACAAACCTTTCTTGTAGCAGTTACCACCTGTGCTATTTGTTACATTCAGAATCGTTTTCATGATGCCTAATCTTTTTAGCACAGTTCCTCTGGCCCATTATAACTCATTACTATGCCATGTGATTACTTTGGTTGACCTATATATAGTAAAATTGTATTTATAGTGCTTTGCCTGTCTTTTTCCACAAGCAGCCCCATTAGTCTGGTGAATGCCCATTTCTGTCAATAAAATCACAATGATTTATAGCAAGCCTCAAAATGCAGTTTATGTTTTTTTGTTCTTTTTTTTTTCAACAGCAGAGTGTACCCATTTGTCATTTGTTGTCTGACTGACCTTATATATGTGACGGACACGTTCTATTCTGGAATGAAGCAAACAGTAAGGTAAAACACAATCTCAGGTAGTCTGTTCTGTCTTCATTACACCTCTTGTATATTATTATAGGTGTCTTTCTCTCCCTCTCTCTCTCTCGGAGAGAGAGTCTCTAATTATGTGTATGCTGTATGCAATTTGTTCAGTTCAAAGTACAACTTATTTACTTATCTGTAGCCCTTCGTAAACACTTCAAAGTTCATGAACGTCATCAGTATTTCCAAACTGAGTGGATCGAGTGAGGCTTTGAGCGCACATTTTCAGGACTTGATTTTAGTCTAATTTCCTGTTTTTCACGTTTATTTTTTCCTGTTTTGCATCGTCATTACCTCATTCTTGGTCCGGCCCGTATACTAATAATAATAATAATAATAATAATGATTTGTATAGCACTCATACATAAGATGCAATGCAAAGTGATTCACATGTGAGGGCAAGAATAAAAACAAAATAAAATAATAAAAACAAAACTGAATGTAAATTACACAACAAATACAGTAGTAGTACCATCGTAGCACTGTTTCTATTAAATCATTTTATTTGGGATAGGGATCTCAAGTCAAATCTCTAGCCCTGAAAGTCTTTACATTGCAAAGTTATAAAGCCTGCAAGCTCCTACGGTTGCACTCAGGAAGAAAATAAGTAGGAAAGAAAATAAAAGCAGGGATTGTTTTTTCAGTCTGGCCAAGCATGTAAAAAGCTGTCTTGAAATGTTTTTAACCTCATTATCAAATAGTAGGTTCATTCTTATGAAGTGATGCTATAATTGTAAGATGCAGGTAATGACTTGGATACATGGAAGCACACTGTAATGGTGCAGAGTGCATTGCGCAGGCATGGATTGGTGCTCTCATACCCTTCGAAGGCCGGGTCAATGTCAACTGCGGCTTAATTGTACCGAGATTATTTTCACCCCAGGTTAATGCATTTCGTTCCCGTAGAGAGGAGGGCATTTCAAGAACATAACGGTGCCATCCACAGGGTGTAGGCGGATACCTAATGACTTTTAAGAGCTCAACACTGAGGTTGTCTCTATGTCACGGCCTTCACACTTGCAAGACCTGAAGCCAATCGAGTATTTTATTGGGCTCGCATCTCGTGGAAGAATGACACCATAACATGGCCACCGGTGATGGTCCAACAAGTGACCGCGTTGGCGTCTTCATTTTTGGTTCGCTACCTGTAAGTATCGTATGCTTTTCAGGATTCACCTGTGTATTCACCTGCCCAGTGTTTTGGCCCTCTCAGCTGAAACCTACATCTTTGTGTGCTTTTCCACCTCAAGAAGCGATTTTACTGCAGCTACAATGGAAGCATTCTTGTGCATCAGTAATGAAGGCTTGGGAAGTTGTAGTTCATCCACAGGTGCTTTTATATTCACGCTGTGAAATACCAAAGCATTAAAAGTCTTCAGTATGGTTTAATAGCACCACTTTCTTAATCAGCTTTAAAAATGCTTTCAGCATATTCAAAGTTTAATTGTGTTTGCCCACATAATTTGCGAGGTTAAGTTGCGCATTACGGAGACTATGTTATTTGAAAATGTTTATAATTTCTTCTAAAAATAAAGCTCCAAGGAATATCTCATTGTGTATGAATTTGATGCCAATGTTGTACGGTGCAAATTGGTTCCTTATATGCACGTGTGATCATGAAAAGTATAATACATAAGGCAAATATGTTTTTAAAAAAATGGAAGTTATGCTGGACATTTGTTAAATGAATAATGTATTTTATTTAACAAGGCAAAGGAAATAAGTTCAATGATCTGAATATAAAATCGTTTTGGACAAGACTGAATCATTTTCAGGAGGGTAATTCTTGCCAAAGCGCTATGAAGCGCCATAGTGCCATGCTATGACGTGCCATAGCGCATGACTCCGTACGATGCTATTTGCACAGTTAACATTACAGAAGATTGGATCTGATTTGCATTAATCTTCTGCCATATTTTACTAAATAGGGCTGAAATATATGGAATTGGATTATTGCAAATCATGAAGTAATGAAATTTAAAGAGATTTGCAACACTTGAGTATAATTGCACCTCTTGATCAACACATCTCAAAACTAGATGTATACTCAGCAAAGTGAAAGGGTATGTAGCTATTCCTTACCTGAATCTCAAATTAGAAATATTTGAAGAACAAGTCAACACACAGACATGAGGCAGCAAATTAATTACTCGATTTTTTTTTTTTTTTTTTAAGAACATTATTTGTCCGAAACTCAGTTAAAAGTTTGTAGCAGCCTATATTTTCACAGGAATAAAACCAGGGGCACATTTAATGTTCAGAAGACAAACAAAAACCGAGCAGAGGAATTCAAGCAGAGGTATTATGTTACAGAATAAATAACTACAGTTCATCTGGGGACAAAACTACACTGGAAATTTCACGGCATTTTGGGGACATCTTAATGCCTCTTATTCAGTTCCGTTGTGTTTGGTCAGCTTGTGTCAGTTGTAAAGCCCTTGACAGTAAACGTGTTATATGGGAGTTAAACAGACCTGCGGGGTGTTGTAGCCTGATGGTACAGTGCCTGAGCTGTAACAGAGCAGCTCCGCGGTATGCCAACACATTTCTTATCCACAGGCAGCATTGCAGACTGAAAACCAACCCCTTCAGACTGCACCATGGCTCCTCTGACCCACTTTAGCTATCCTCTTTTATTTCATTTTTGGATTGCCTTCTGGTGCAATGCTACTGGTGCGGCTGGGTGAAGATAGGCTAGCTGTACAGTGGCATTTACTTCTGTTTACAGTGCTAATTGCTGCTTTGCACTTAAGTGTAAATTGGTTTTATGTCTCGTCTGGGTGTTATTGCTCTTTTGTATTCACGAGATTAACTCTGATTTCCTTCACTTTTGTAAGTTGAAGAGCATCTACAACGTGAATGCAATGCAATGGACCTGAGGCATCTCGTGCAGCTGACATTTAGATGGGGACCATTAACGTGAATCGGATGAAAGCTCAATTATGAGTGCTTTCTTTCCTTTTTGAAAAACCGAACATAAATGCCAAATTACTGCCATTTACAGCTTCCGATCTAGAGAGGGTATTATGGTATGCCAATGTTCTGTGCTAATGAAATAAATGGAGTCGTTTGTTCTGCTCATTTTGCAAAGTCAAACTCAATTCCATTCCAATTCAAATGTTTCCTGTTCCAATATCCATATGCAGATCGCATCTGAAATGTAACAAAATTGACTGCAAGACAAGACTTCCTTTTTTTTTTTTTTGGAAATGCTCTCAACCATGCAACATATTTGGTGTTATGAATACCAAAATGCCATAGAAGAGGGAAAATAAGTTTTTTTTTTTTGTTTTTTTTTAAACTCATTTAAAAATTGGCAGTTATAACTAGAGTGTGCTTCTGCACACAAATCATGGACATAGCCTACCTCTGATGCAGTTAAAATCTATTGACCACAGTACTACAGCAGAAATGGATGGTGAAACTGATCAAAAAAAGTGGGAGAATGTCTCTGACAGAGGACAAAATTGCAGCCTTTAATACAGAACATAAGGGGGCACAAAATAAAGTCAAAACACAAACACCAAACATAAAAATTAAAGCAATAGTGAAGATAAGGGTAACTAATGTTGAAGAGGTGGGTCTTGAGTAGTCCAACACTTGACGTTCATAGGAAGAGAGTTCCACAGAGAAAGCTCTGTCACCAAACTTACGGAGATGAGATTTTGGGATGGTGAGTAGAGTGTCAGTATTGGAGGAGGTGAGGGTATTCGAGGAGAAGTGTACACAGTTAGCAGATGAGTGTGGTAGGGATAGACCAGGTCATTGAGGGCTGAGCAAAAAGAATCATGTAGCTATTTGATATGTGCCTTGAAGGGAAGCCAGTGTAGCTTTTATTTTATTTTTTTAAGTGGGTGTGATGTGTCGCCAGGATTCTAGTGTGTGTTGGCAGTATCACAGCAAAGTTTAGGACATGTTGAAATTTAGTCAGTAATGTATTAGGGAGGCCATAGAGTAAAGAATTACAGAAGCCAAGATGGGAGGTAATAAAAGCATGAATTAAGCATTTAGCAGTGGAGGTTGATAGCGAAGGATGCAGGCGAGCAAAAAAATGATGTTTCGACAAGGTCATTGACATGGGGTTGAAAAGACAGCAGAGGATCGAGAATGACACCTAGGTTATGAACTGCCCTTTGAGGCTTGAACAGAGAAACCGCCAACATTTAAAGAGGTGCGTTTCAGTTTTAATAGCTGGGAATTATTTGCAATGAGTAGCATTGCTGATTTGTTGCTATTTAGCTGAAGCAAGTTGGCGGTCATCCAGTGGTTTAAGTCTCTGAGGCTAGTGAGCAGTTATTGAGGGAGATTGGAAGGAGAAGAGCAGTCATAAATCTGTGTGTCATCCGCATAATGGCGGAAACCAAGACTATGCCTATGTGAATGATCTCACCAAGAGGTAGCATATAGATCAGAACAAAGGCAGTGGTCCAAGCACTGAGCCTGAGATTAACAAAGTCCTGTCTATCAGTTAAGTAAGACCTGAACCAGTCCAGGACGATGCCAGAAATGAAGAGGTAATGCTGCATATGGTATATGAGCAGGTAGCTGCAGTACGAGCAGGTCATTGATGACCTTTACAAGGGCAGTATCTGTGCTTTGCTTCAAGAGGAAGGTAGACTGGAGTGGCTCCTACAAGTTATTATTCTGCATGTGGTTTTGTAATTGGGATGCCATTAATGTAATTAAACATCAATTCTCAGAAGAGTACTAGTAGTCTAGGGGCCAATTCATATGAAAGTATTGAGGGTGGCACCCACCCCACCCCAACAAGTCCAATTTGTATGCCCTTGGTTTTGGCTTGCTAATAATATTTCAAAGGATCAAATCTTAAATCTGTCATTAGGCCCAAGCAGTTGAACAATGGGTGCACCTTTTCCGACAGAGCCACTCAAGAGCTCTGCAAAAATGTACATATAATTATCTTATGTTAGTTAAAAGCATGTTAACTTTGGTGTGCATGTCTCCACACACTGGCATGAGTGCAGGAAAAAAAGCCCAAATAAAATAAAACTATAATCTAGTTGACAGCATAATCAACCAAAGGGAATTGGAATGAATAATGCATGAGCGTCAAGCGAAGGTTTCAAACACGGCAGTGAAATCCATTTATTTTTTAAACTAAACGGTTCAGAAAGGTATGAAGATTTTTGGTCCTGAAATAATTTGTGAAGTCAGGCGAAGGTTGGTGGGGAAGTCGCTGACGGTTTGACAACTAAATTATATGTAGTTTAAAATAATAATAAAAAATAAATTACAGCTTGGTTCAAAAATGCAGTTCTGGTCAGTTATAATTTGAAGAGGTCAAGCTAATCTGATTTTATCTGAATAGAGGGCCTACTCTTGAGTTGAGAAATCTATTATTATTGTGGAGCATTTTGTAATATAAATTAATTGCACTGCTGCGTTTTTAATGTACAGTGGTATGCAAAATTTTGGGAACCCCTGGTCAAACTGCATGCTTTGTTGATTTTCTGAGTGAAGAGAAGAGAACACAAACTCGGCATGGAACAAATTTAAACATGACATGTTCCTGTAAATTTTGATGCATAATAACTTTTATTTTCTGAATTTAATAGGTTGGGGAAAAAAAAAAAAAACAGTAAATGGGTGAAAGTTTGGGCGCTCACTGCTTAGTAACACCTCCTTGGGCTGAAATCACAGTTTCCTAGCCAGTTAACAGTCCTGCTATTACTTTGAGAATTTCTTCCCACTCTTCCTTACATAACCCATTGGGTTTATAAATGTTATTAGGACTTCTTTATTAGGACACACATCACTTGTTTGAGAGCTCCCCAAAGATTCAAATCTGGGGAGTATGAATGCGATTACAAAACCTTAATCCATCATTCCTGCAAGTAGCTCCTGGTTGATTTTGAGGTACGTTTTGGATCATTACCTTGGTGAAATATCCAACCTCTTACCAGCCAAAATTTCTTCACTATCCCTGGGACATTAGCTTCTAGGATTTTTTTTCATATTTAGTTGAATCCATCCGTCCTTCCATAAGCACATAAGCACGATATTTCCTGTGCCACTGGCTGCCACACAACCCCAAAGTGTCCACCCACCATTTAACAGTAAGCAAAGTGTCCTTATCTAAAAATGTCTCCCCTGCTTTTTTTGCAGCCAAAGAGTTCAATTTTCGTTTCATCAGTCCACAGCACTTCCAAAAAGTCTCATCAAGGTGTTGTATTTTTCAGGCATTGACTTTTGTGATGAGATCACAGGTCATTTTCTGATATGTCTTCCATGCACAGTGAGAAAATGTGGCCTAGGAAATTGGGTCTTTTTCAGTACACAAGTACATAGATGAGCCTATCAGTGGAGGTGGTTTAAAATGAAGAGTGAACTAAAGCCTCAGATCATTTGGAGCAATTATGCTGCCGTGCACTGGTCCGGAGCCTCAACCAAAGGACACTCACAACATCATCGCATCGTGTTTTTTTCTTTGACGTGACTTGAGCGATGACAACGTCGATGACATTGTATGACAGTTCCCAAGACGAGGAAAATGTGGAATAAGAATGAACCTGTCAAATGTCATTCAGAGTTTGACGAGTCCAGTCATGTGGAAAAATGACAAAAGTTTGATACCAGGTTTTGAAAGCATACCATTTTTTTTTTGTTGGCTGATACTTAATAGAACTAATTTAATAAAATATTGAGTGTGGGTAGTACTTGTACCAACTCATGCATTGCTAAGGAACATTGACTTGAATTCAATAGGCAGGGCTATCTGAAATGGCGTAGATACACTCAATGAAGTGCGCTGCACAATGTTTGTATTAACTAATGGTGGACATAGGCCTACATCAAGCTAATTAAATAATTTTGTGTGTGTGTGTGTGTGTGTATGTATTAATACACCATTGATAATCCGACAGGAAAATTGTTGATTGTTCAACAAATTGAAAATTTTTCACAGGAAGTTTTTCCGATTAAATAAATAAATTACATGAAATGTAACTCTTTTTTTATGTTGACTTAAAAGGTCACAGTTTAAGCTGTCACTTCACAGAGCCAGCTTGCTTCAAGCACAGGCAGCGACAGCTGAAGTACTTCAGGGTCTGCGGAAGCTTAAGTGGAGCAGACAGAATTATGGATCGAGGGAGCTGGTTTTTTTTGGTTGTGAAATGTTTGTGTCCTGGGGCGATATAGTGACAATCTGCCATTGTGTACCTTAATAAACCAAGCCCCACATATGTGCAAGGCTTATTAGTACCTATATATATATATATATACACATACACACACATATATATATATATATATATATATATGTGTGTGTATTATCTTACATGTTGAAAGTGAGAAGTTTGAACTGTTGATACACTTGTCTTCGGTATTCAAAGCACTGGACGTTCAACGACAGTGTTAACAATCCTCAATCCTCACTGTGATGGCATGTATGTTGCGCTACACCAGAGAATTTCCCAAAGCACACATACACATACAAGTGGGGGATCAAGAGGGCTGTCCCTGATAAAATGGAGGGCCCGTCACACATGCATCAAACACATGAAAATATCTTATTTATATTTATATTATGGCACACAATTTGCTGTGTACATAGCCTATAGCTTTCAACAAATTCAGCATCTGTTGAACAACCCTTTGCGTAATGAAATGGGGTCACCACGCTTGTGTATATACCACCTCTTTCATTCCGTGCAAGACAAAAGGTAAATAAACGCAGTGCAATCCACTTAAAACGCTTGTTCATGTGAACTACAGTGACAGAGATGCTACGAGCCAGAGCCAAGTGAGCTGGGGACTGATTGGCAAAACGAACTGAGATTACCTCTTCCTCCCAATTTGGAATGCCAATCACGATCGCCAAACTGAGGACCACAATACAAGTCAGATTCAAATGACTAACATCCGCAACTCTAAAGCGTGCAATTTCAATCCTAAAAAAAAATAAATAAAAATTTTTTTTAAAAAGACATGCGAACAAAAAATAGATTTGTGTGGGAGTTTCATGAATGTAGAGGTCATTGTTTCAGTAAAAGCTGTTATTATACCCAGGGGGAATACAATGACAATCCATCGCTTTTTGTTTCTTTGCAGGCTCTTCTGATGCCAGTTCCTATCTGACAGAATGTAAAAAATAAAGTCAATTTTTTTTAAAAAGAAGGAAAAAAGGTATGAGCTGTGAGGGTACAACTCCTCATGTTCTCAAACGAAGCCAAAGAATATGGTTGTGACATTATTCCATTCTGGATTATTTCAAAAAGATTTGAATAATATTTTGTTGCATTATAAATATATGCAATGTCATACGTCACCTATTATTATTATTATTTTTTTTTTTTTTTAAATCATCCAACCTTTCTAAAACACTGCACTTCCACTGCACCCCCCACCCCCCCCATTTTAACGCAATCGGGCCTAAATGTTAATGACAGCTGACATAATACATAATATCCATGTGCATTGTATGGTTTCATCCTGGTAGGCATTATGACATGAGGCTTTATTGGATCAAGGGTTTTCAAACCAACTTCTGTTTCTGTGATTGCCAGTCCCCAGTTTGCGTCCTTCTCCAGCTCCGACGATTAATCTAATAGTCCCAGAATTATTGCCAACATTATTTCCAACATATACGCAGAGGTAATTAGTGCAAGCCATAAGCACAGAGACACCATGCTATAGCGTTTAACGCTCCATTAAATAAAACCGTAAGTCCACTAAAATTATACTAACAGGCCGTTCAGCCTTAATTTGTCGTACAATTTTTATTTGCACTGTCATTCATAACAATGCTATTTAATTTATGCATTAGTCCTTTACGGTGTGAAATCATAAATATGTGATTATAATATTATTAACTACAGCATTGGTGGTTTGGTACAGTTACAATTTAAGTTTCCGCCTCCCGACTCCCTTTGACAACCGGATTTGGTAAACGCTCCACGTACTGTCTGCTGACCCCCCCGCCCCCGCCCCAAACACATTTGGGAAGTGAATTCGGAAAGTGGTGAAGTGGGAGGAGGAGGAGAACAGCGGCTCCCAAACCTGTTTGGAAATACAAGTGATCGGAGCAAAACAGCGGGGGTGCGACTAGACGTCCCCCAGTACTGCAGATCTCCGTTTAAACACCTGCGATTAAACTGCAGCTTGTTTCACTTCAACTTCAACAGTCCACTTGAATTTGTCATGGCGTCAATGTCCTACCTCTGCCAAGAAACTTTTGAGTGCCGATCTTCTTCTTCTTCTAAAAAAAGTATTAACAGTGCAAGTAATCAGTCTGGATCTGCAAAACTCGGTAGTTTGAATTTTAAATGCTCTTTGCTGTAATTGAGGTATTTTTGAGACACTCGAGGAGTTGCTCACAGTTTTGATTTATGCTGCTGGTTTAGTTGGTAGTATCTTATATCCTATCCTGTTCACGTATTTCACTTGTGTATTACAGCACATCTCCAAGTTAGAAGGTTTGGTTTCCATACTCAATGACACTGCATCTATTCCACCATAATGCCATTAGTGCACTGTCTACCCATTTTTAACAGCAAATATAAACTTATTGTGCATATAAACTTCTTCTGTATCAAAGAAGCATGTAAAGTCTGGTGAAAGGAAGGGAAATTTTTTTTTGAATTTGTAGATATACTGGCCAGGACCGGATGAACCAGGACTGTCTTGTCTGTGAGGCACCTCGTTGGCTGTGTAAATTTTATTCACCAGCCAGGTCGCCGCTCTCCCTGCAGGTGCTCCGGTTCATTCAGAAAGCTGCTGCGTGCCTCGCCGGAAATCAGTCGAAATACGCTGTACCCCCCCCCCCCCCCCCGAAAAAGGGGGAGAAAGATCAGAATCATAACACAAGAGGCGTTTCCTCATAAGACCTTGTTCGGGAAAGAGCGAAAAAGGCGCGATCCCCCTCTAGTGTATGGACGAAGTTATTACGAATCGATCCAAAGTTAGTATAAAAAGACTTAGACTGATAGATTACCAACATAAAGAAATGAACTGGACATATGATTTTGTATTTGAACTGTTCTTAAACCGATAATGGATTTTTCGTTCTACCATGGATTCTTACAGTTACCAACTCCAGGTACCATAGCATTATTTTAACTGTTACACAATTAAAATTGCACGTCACACCTGTGCTTACCTCCCTCCACTGGCTATAGATTATGGCAGAATAATGCAGCTATTGCACTTTACATTAGCTCACCAAATGCTGGCCTATGAGCATTTCGCCTGGGTATACTGGCCGTGGCTATGCTAAACTAAATCCCATAAGCAATTTTCTTCCTAATAACACTATAATCCCTAGTTCCCTCTTGAGCCTACTATGGAATAAACGTTATGTTTTAAGATTATCTATTGGGTGTTACTATCAGCTGTGACCCAGAAGACTTAGCATCGCACTGTTTAAACCAAGGCAAATTCATCATTGAAAAAATAATAATAATCTATATTGAAAAATGTATACCCTTGTTACTGTGACTTAATTAATCTGTAATCTATGGTATGTACCAATAAAGCTCACACATACATGCATGTACCCCCCCCCCCCCCAAACACACACACACACACTTACTGATCCACATGCAATGTTTTATTTGTAACTGTATACATCATTTACAATAAACCTGTATTCATTGCTATAGTCAAGCATTGGCCTCATACAGGTGGGGCAGGTCTGAATCACTGCATCACATTTCAAGTCGGAGAGTAATCTATTCTGAAGTACATTCGAGCAGATTAAAAGCCAGCGCATTTGCAAAAATCAGCAGGGGGGGGGCTTAAAAATTATCTCTGCGAACTTGTTCGGCACCCACAATTTAAAATAACCGCACGCTGAGCAGGTTGTTTTTCTTCCCGGAACATAAATGTATTTCATGATTGGCAGCGTGAAAAAAAAAAAAGGTCAGGGGACCGGAACCCTGTTCTTTTGACGCAAGCGGCGGTGTGTGTTTTGCAAGATTTCAGGGAGATGTTTTAAAGTGCTAAACAGCCGGCAAGTGAAGATGGCGTAAAGATTCCGTTGGCCACGTGTCAAGAGCTCGTAGAGAAAAAGGGGCCTGACTCACAACACAAACCGAAGGCCGTTTTCTGAGAAATAGTGTCACGCAGATAGCGGTGCGTTTGTGTTTTCAAAGAATGGCGGTCCTGCTTGAGGCGTGTTTTTCTTTTTTTCTACGGCACATTTTTTATGTTGTCTCCCCGGTTGTGCTTCTTCTAATGCATGCACTCTGCAGTTACGCTCATTTTATTAATTTTACACTAAATATTTCAAACATTATTTCTTCCCAATACAGCTCATTGCTCTGAAAGCCCTCAACATTTTCAGTTTTCTTTTCTTTTTTTTCATGTGAAAAATTAGCAGGCAAAATGTATACGCTGACATTTTATAATTATCTTTTTTTTATTTATTTACACCAGAAAAAAAAAATTACATTTTGAAATAAAAGCACAGGCCCATTTGCCGGCTAGTCAACGATATGTACTCGATCCCGATGACCTCTTACATTTCCAATATAAAATTGGTCTGAGGGAACATAGTGTAGCGCTGTGGAATGAATGTGGCCATTATGCCTTCATCCCCACCCTCGATTCAGTGCATTTGAAGCCAGTTCGATTCTGCCGCTCATTTGTGCGCCAGAAGTTTCTTCCGAGATAACGATTTTCGGACACGGCTCTTCGATGAATGGAGCGTATAGTGACTCTACCGGCAAATTCGATAACTGGTCCCCCCCCCTAATAACTCTGGGGGGTTGCATTAACTGGCTGAGGTCATTGCGCACTACGATATCGTAATGAAGGGAAGCATTTTGGGGATTAATTTAAAGTACGAGCAAAGGTTGTGTGGGAGGTTTTGGGGGGTAATGTGAGTTTACTCTCCCATGGTGCAGGGCCTGTTTGATTCATGGAATCCCTGAGGTCCTTAGCAACTCACACAAAATGAACCCACTGGTAAAGCTAATAGGAGCTTTCTGTACATTATAGATCACGGCAAGGCCTTTTCTCCCAACTCCCACGCTTAATTACAACCAAGGGACTGTAGCCAGGCCTTTTGAAAAGATAGTTCATGGCCCGAAAAAATTGCGTTCACAAAATTATATTCATGTAACATTCTGGCAAGCAAGTATTATCACAGGTTTTGCATAGTGCTACTAGAGTACAAAGCACAGATTATTTTAAATAGTGGGACACAAAAAACAAAACAAACACAAAAAAAAAACTGAGAGAGAGTCAACACATCTGCAGATGTCAGTGGCGGTGGTCTATGTTCATATTCCATCCTCAAATGGACTGGCAAATCAATACTCAGCTGGATAATTGGTGACCCTTAATTGTTTTGACATGAAGTGAAATCTGCTATCCACTGGGAGCCAAAGGATCAATGCCCTCCCCATTTATGAAACACCTTTCACCACCACTGGCCCGAGGAAGGGGTAGCTCAGGATCGTTGAAAGGTGGTAAATGGCGTCGGGACTGCGGGAAGCTGACTTTGATCTACGATATCTAGCTTGATGCAAACAGATCGTCGCAAAAAAAAAAAAAAAAAAAAAAAAAAAAAAACCTGAGCAATCGACAAGACGCAACATCCAGAGTCTGAGCCTTTTTCATTGTGCATATCCTCGTCTCCCAAGTGATGATGTAATCGGTGGTTGCGTCTCACACATAACACCGTTACTATGGAAGCACTTTACAAATGACAGCACTTTATTTCACCGCTGCACGGGTTAGCTGCCTCTCTGGGAACAGCCGCGTGATTCATTCCTGCAGCAAACCAGCTTCGTCTATGAAATATTTATTTGTGCGGTGGCCTGATACCCAGCTGGATTTATCAAAAAGGCATCCATGCATCCAGTCATCGCAATCATTGAAGACAGAAAAAAAAAAGTCAGTGTTTAATTTTAATGAATTTGTGATGACTTTCCTGAGGAAGCAGTCAACACTGTGGTGACTAATCGTGTTTATCGTATTTAACTTGTTGCTTATTCAAGCGTATCCATCAATAGCGCTGAAACAGTGCTTCAGATTCCTGCATATTAAGAAAGGCGATTTATTTTCCGAGATAAAACTGCTATAATAAATAATTATAACTGCTATCAAAAAGTCCCACTCCTTGTGTCTCGCTCTGTTGAAATACCTTCCTAACAATGTGGGGAGAGTTATACAATTTACCAAGTATTTATGGTCCATAAACTGGCAGGCACAATAAATCAGTCATGGAGTTTATTTAAATAAAACAAAACAAAAATCCGTTAATCATATTATAATAATAATGATGATGGTGATGATGATAATGATGATGATGACAGTGATGTACTCTGATCTGTCATAAAATTGTTCTTTTATAACAGTGCCGTGCTCTCTACATTAGCATGTGGGTAGATTTGAGTCCGTTTGAACGCAATAGACCCTCCATTTTGGACCTGGGCTCAGATAGGAACCCAGGCCAGATCTGAAACCAGAACCTCATCTGCTGAAACATTAAGGGCAGTTTTAAGACTCATATGTACAATCAAGCAGCAAACAGGACCAGGCAGATATTTCGGGATAATGGCAGTTTTCCCAGATCAGATGCAGTTTTCCATAAAAAAACAAGGAATTCCCTTTTTAGGACTACCATACTACAGCACCCTGAAAATAAAGGCCTTTTCCACTTCTCTATGTCTTTTTGATTTTATTTTATTTACAAGATGTATTAGTCTTCTTAATAGGCTGCATGGATGCATTTCAGATACTGTTGTTCTCATATTTTATTTCTTTATTTTCGCCTGAGCAGGCAAATTACTTTTTCTTTGTATTTGGCTCTAGTCAGTGAAGCATGTCGAATACCCTTCAGCTACCAAGACTGATGTACTGCTTCAGTGGAAATCTGGTTCTCTCTGCAGTTACAGTATATTCTGATATTGTGTGTCTTTCCATCACCATTTAAACTACAGACCTCAAATATTAAGACCTGGTCAACTATTTTAATCGCAGCATGCTGACTCTAATAAAACCAACTTAAAAAAAAAAATAAAAAAAACTTGCTGCACTAACAGCAGCCAGTATAGAATATAACCTTTGACACTGTCCCATCCATTAAACATACATGATAAGATATGAATTATGAGGTTGAATATTAAAATACACCTAATCCCCTGTACATTCCATTCATGCATGCATAGGTGACCTTAGCAATGCTTCTCTCATTTCACATTATAGACCTTTAACAGACACTCTTATCCAGAGCGACCTGCACAACACCGTCCTGCACAGTATCCATTTATACCACTGGCTAAAATTAATCAAGCCGAAATGTGACTGTTCAGTGTGCAGCCCGTAGCCCGTGAATTTCTGTGTTCTTTGCTCTAGCTGAGCCAAGCGGATGAACATCAGGGGCATGAAATTGCCTGTGGCCTCCATATTGTACAGGCAGTAATAACCGTGATAATGAAACTATCTATTTATCTGGTGAATGAGTAATTACGGGAGGAGAGAGAGAGCGGTGGGCACAGAGAGGCAGCTCCTCTAAGTAAAGAAATGGCTCCTGAGGGGGGTTAAATGAACTCCAGCTCCTGTCTGGAAGAACAGGGGGGTGTGGAGGATAAGAAAACAAACATCAGCCCTGGCACCATCTTTCATTTCTGTTCTCAAAAAAAACAACAGCAAAGAAGGGATCCGCCGTTGGCTTAGCCTCTGCTCCTGGGATGAAAAAGGTGATTTTGGATAGAAGGAGCCTTGGTGGAAATACGTCCAGGTAGGTACAAGTGTTCATGGAGTTTTACTGGTGTAGACTGGTCCTGCTGTGGTTGAGCTTCATTGCCCCTCAGTTATTTGATTTATCTCTCCTCC
Source organism: Anguilla anguilla (assembly GCF_013347855.1). Taxonomy (NCBI): domain Eukaryota; kingdom Metazoa; phylum Chordata; class Actinopteri; order Anguilliformes; family Anguillidae; genus Anguilla; species Anguilla anguilla. The sequence continues at coordinate 67,189,027 of NC_049203.1, read as the reverse complement.
TAGGTATACCTGGCGGCCATACGAATGTGTCTGCATGGGAAGTTGTTTGTTTGTTTGATTTTGTGTTGGTGTGGGTGCGCTCTCTCTCTCTCTCTCTCCACGCGGCAACCAGAACTGCCGCATCTCTTTCCCAGGGGTGTCATCTGATCAGCGATTGTGGTGTAAAGCTGGGTAATGGCTGATGTGATGACCAATACGTTCATGTGGCAGAAAGACGACATGTTTGACGTGCCACTGATGGCGTATATTAAGTGAGAGAGGCAGCCTAAGAATACTGATGCTGACATTTTATTATTTTTAAATGTATCGTTTTCACCAGCTACTTAATAATACTGTAACAATATGGTCAAAATCCCAGTTACACAAGTGCAATTAGTTAAACGTTTACGTCACACGTTGACCCATGAATGTGGAAGCTTGGTTGTTGTTTGCCCTTCTGCTGTAATGCATCATCATTGGCTAACATGGCAAAAAATATCAAAATATCAGTCATTAATGTTGGTTCCAGAATGTCCATATCACACCACTGCATTTAACACCAGTGGAATACAAGCACAAAGAAGGATAATCGTTTTCCAGTAATGAAAGGGAAGAATGAAAGAAAGAAAATTGGAAAGTACTGTAACAGCGCTTAACTGGCCTTTTCCACACTATAAAACATTCTGTTCAGAGAGAGGACCGCCATGCCTGTAATCAGATGAGAGCACCAAGCCTCCGTTTTTTTTATTAAGAAACCAATCAGACTGCTGGGAAGAGATTGTGTGCTGCTCTAAGAGGTTAGTGATTAAGAAGTCCCAGTGTAATCCATCCATCCATCCATCTAACCCACTTATTCAGGCTCAGGGGTTACAGGGGGTGCTGGAACCTATCCCAGCATGCACCGGGCAAGAGACAGGAATACACTCTGGACAGGTCGCCAAGCCATCACAGGGCCCACACACCCTTCACTCACCCCTACAGGCAATTTGGGGTCCCCAATTTGCCTTACTTGCATGTCTTTGGACTGTGGGAGAAAACCCACCTGGACACCTGGAGAAAATGGAAATGCCACACAGAAAGGCCCCAGCTGGGATTCAAACCTGGGACTTTTTTTCTGTGCTGCCTGCCCCACTATAATCAGACTGCTGTACGTCCATCACAGTTTTGTCGCAGGTATTTGCCCAAGAAAATGAAATGGGGCAATTAAATGAATAAATCCTGGCTCGAGATGTGCATGTATGTTGTGTTATGTCAACCGTCTTTCAAGGAATGCAGATACTGTATCACAAAAAAAAGTTGGATGTGTTTCTATTGTACAGATGATACTGCATTATACAATTCACAGTGTACCTAACAGCTCTTCAATTCTGCTAGTTCTGGGAGTTTTTATTTATTGTTTTTTGATGGGGAGGGGCTGGGGGCCAGAATCACTGGTATGAGGAAGCAATCTTCGCTAATGCTGTGTCGTGATAAGCCGTCTGAAAAACACTGTATCGGAACTACTTGGGCTCATTTAAGGGACTTAAATAATAGCCTAAAGACTGCTGATGCAAGTGGAAGGCTGAGGGTAGCAAGACAATAATGCCGGGCTTCTGTGATTACATTCCGGAGAAGCTGGAACATTGAACTCCTTCACTGACTGCAGAAGTTATTTCATGGAATAAGAGTCACATTAATAGCTGTCAGGAGGTCTCAGATCCTCTGCAATCTGGCCGGGGCATTAAACTAAAATAACATCAAGTTTAATAATATCGCAAAAATGTAAAATACAAAGAATTGGTTCCATTGAAGATAAAAAATATATATTTTTAATTCACCCATCAAATTGTATATTACGTTGTGCAACAAATTCCAAATTATGCCCACTGAAATAGCAATAATTAATCATTTCGATGCAGTGCAACATAGTCAGGTGACTATTCAAACTGTCTGCCTTTACCCAAAAGCAACAGAATGAAGCTTCTACTTCATTGTTTGTTTTTTGGTTTTGTTCCCTACCCAATGAAGGCCAATCTAGGACCCAACCATCGACTGTCCTTAACAATGGCAAGAATTTAGAGACAACATTTGCGTGCAACACCTACATAGAAAGTGTCATTAGAAGTCGCTATTTGCCAGGAACTCCCAGAGTCCCAACTTTGTAGCACTACTGTCATTTGTAATAAAATCGCCATACAGCCCAATTCATTAAAGCAGCTCCACAGAGTATCATCCGTATCGTTTCCACAGACCGTTTTGCCACAGGGTCACAGGTGGCCAGCCCTACTGACCATCTGGACAGCGCTTGCAAAAGCCTTTGTCCTGAAAAAAAAAACCAAACAATATGATTTGTCAGAGAAAACATGAACGATGCTGGGGCCTAGTATGTCACGGACACGTGGGGCGAGAATTATGGGGTGTCCAAAAAAAAGCATTAGTCCCATGGAGTGAACTCAATGGAGCCAATCCTGCCGACCTGTTCAGGGTGTATGTCCAGAGATTAAGTGCTTCACTGGTCACGTTTTGTCCTTTCTCCCCAGATCCGGTGTATTTTCTGAATGGAAAAATACGCAAGCAAGGAGCTATGTGCTTATCATTTCCAACGATGGAACTGGAGCCATCTTGAAAATACCTATAGGGCACAATTAAGACGAAACTGAGTTAAGTTAGCATACATGTAAAGGCTGGTATCTTACACCGTAAGCCGTTCAGATCTTCACCATTGCTGTATGCAAATATGTGCACACACGTGTGTCATTAGTGTGTGACAAATGATCTGCTCTTATTGCCCCACACAAAATTGTAGCACCGACTGCGATTTTATTGTTATCCTCCGGTAAAGGTAATGCACAAATGCATGACCGCACAGTGGGTTTTGAGTTGGCATTCAAAGCGTATCCATGGCAATATGCCAAACTTAACCTGCATTGCTTCAGTATATACATAGCTGTATAGATGGATGCGATGTAAATGCTATGTAAAAAGTTGGATAAGGGCATGTGGTAACTGCCTGTAATGTAATGTAAAGACCTCTGCGGTTGTTTCAGGACTAAACAAAACTAAGTGCATTGTTTTATGGGTCTAGAAACAAAACCCCGCCTGCAGGCTTGAAATCATTATAAAGGGTGGGGGAGGGATTTAAGGACCTATTTACCATACAGGCCCTTGTTTGTTTGTTTGTTTGTATGACATGCAGCCCCAAAAACTATGTTTTGGAAAATTGCAGACTCTCAGGTGATGGGTAAAAGGACTGTTTCCTCACATTATTTGTTCACGAGGCAGCAGCTGTTTTTTTGCGGCGTACCCCAACCCCCCCCCCCAGTTGCTCTGATTTAATACCTCCTCCTCGCCTCACAGGTGTAGGAATCGGAAAGGACGAGGAGCTACGTGGAGGAAATTTCTGCTCGAATTCGGCTCCCAACATACGCTGCCAAAACGCCACTTGTTTGACGCGATTAGGCTTTTTGGAACCTGTTCGGATTTTTAAAGGCTTGAGTGGTGAACTAGTGACAACATCTCTGCGCGGGGGGGGGGGGGGGGGGGGGGGGGGGGGGGGTTGGGGGGGGTTCTAATAAGTGATGGTTAGGATTGGCAATGTTCTAACCTCAACCAATATTGAGCGCAATGTATGCGCATATCAGATGGGGTATTTAAGGGATGATGTGTGTATCATTCACAAGAGCCCTATCTAGCATTTCAACTCTGTTTTGTCAAAGGAAATGTGGGACACAGAAAAGTCCATGTATGGGACAAACCTTTTTTTTTTTTTTTGCTGGAACGCAAGATATCACATTCAAACAGGACTGTTGGAAAACCAAAGTGATGGTGGTTGCTTGACTGAAACTTTGGAATTTGGGAATCAACCACTGCAATGATACCTTTCAGGAAGTTCTGGCTCAATGCAGACCAACTTCACTCAAGCAAAGCATCACCAGTATAGGTGGGAGGCCATAATGGCATTGCTAATGTTCAAAGTGTTGTATGCAAGAAATTAGTCTGTCGCTGGTTTTTTTTTTTTTTTTTAACTCTGTAAAATCTCCTGTAGGTGGCACCAATATACCTTTCTGATGTCTAGTCAAAGTTAGTTGGTTGATGACCCACTCTAAACAGAGGTTATTAGAGGTTATTTTATTATCTGATTAACCTAACCTGATTTCCTTCATTGGATTCTTAATTTTCTTCATTTTCAGCAGATTCGTAGTTTTGTTACTCTTGGCTAAGTGGTTAAGTTAAATAATTTTAAACAAAAGTTTTTGCTCATTTAAACCAGAGTTTGAGTCTATTTGTGCATATTCACCACATACACATTCACACAAACATGTGCACTTGTATCAAGACAGAATATATGAGTACACACACAGAACATACGGACTCACACATGAGAGAGAGAGAGAGAAAGAGAGAGACCAGATCCCATCAGTGTCTATGTCAAGTACTGCCTCCATGCACCCCTCATTGTTGTAAGCAATTCTGGCAGCATAATTGCTGAATGCCGTCTCACTAATAGGGTTTTCTAGTCGGCCCTGTGATCGCATTCACACTACAGTGATACAAATGACACCCTTTTCTTTTCCACAGTCAATGAAACTCTGTTCCCAGGCCAGGCTTCTAATGGAGCAGGGACAACACGTGCGCTGTCTCCAAAGATAGATTTCCAGCGTCGAGATGTCTCTCATTAGCACTGAATGGCAGGACCGAATCTACCTTTCGCGGAGAAACCTGGCTGCAGACGTCGGCAGGTTAAGATTGATGCGTCCCCGCCGAAAAGACCTCCAATCAGGTTACTACAATCCGGCTGCGTCCCAAAATAAATACGGAAGAACCGCCGAGGAACAGTCCAATCAGGAATGGAGGTCATTCAGAAAGGGTTTGTAACTTTGAGAACGATATATATATATATATATTTTTTAATCCAGTTTAAAGATATGTATTCTTTATTGTTTGGGATTGTTACTTAGACCACTGTGCTCTCATTCTTTAGCTTAAAGTAAGCAATATTCAAAATAAATGGTAAATGGGGTCTCGTCAGAATAATAATTGTGGTCTGGATTTTGAAGACTATAAATTATTTTCTTCGACTCATCCTCTTCAGCATGTTTAATGAACTGTTTGATCTTGCCTTTCTGTATATGAATCACTAATGATCTTCCTGCCCTGTATTCTTTAGCAATATTGCTAATGCATGCTCCTTTGTCTAACATTGACTCTGTATATTGAGTTTTTCCATAAATGAATGGTGTGACTCATTTGTGTTTAATGCTCACCTTTTTATATCAATGATAATAATGAGTGTACTATGACTGGGCCAATTTGTGAATGATACTTTGGGTTTTATTACACTGCAGTTGACCGGTCAGTCCATATTTCTAACAATCTATTCTGTCATCAACACACATCTCCTTAACCATTCTTCAGTAGGTACATGCTGTGTGTGAGACTGTTTTGTATATGATGTGTATTGCATGTGCTTTTTCTATCCATAGCTTCTGGCAGTCATATTCGATTGAATTTACACAAATGACATTAATTAGAAAAAAAAGAACATGACTTATTCCAAGAAGTTATCCGTAAGGGCTTGGAACAGCCATAAAACTCCCACACACTTTCTTGCCTGCCTTTGTCTCTTTGTCAGATATTTTTCTAACAGGTGTCTAAAATGGCGCTTGTGTTGAGCATTGCCTCCTGTTGCTTAATTACATTACATTTATTTGGCAGAAGCCGAATCCAAAGCCACGTACATTTAGTGCATAAATTAGAATACCCTGTTATAAAATCCATCAACATTGCATGGGATTTGCTTTCTAAATTCAAGGATAGGCGAATCATGTTGGGAATTTAAAAAATACCTTTTTAAAGGGTATAATGTTGTTAATGCACAAAAAAGACGAGAAAACATGATGTCACAGTTCTGATTTTGAGACTGCTCAGCAACATTACACCGTAAACTAGAGTTAAAATATGAAAACAGACGTGATTTCAAATTGTAAGGTTAAAAAAAAAAAAAAAAAAACAGGCCTGAATAGTACAGACTGCTATAAGCTTTAATTCAGAGAGGGCTTTTTAGGCTACTTGCTAGCTAATAGGGGATAGCATACATTCAGGGATTTTAAGCAAAATAATCTTAAAATCGTTTATAGCTGAAGAGTCGTATCCAGCAACTGCCTCCTCTGCCTTGAGGTGTGAATGGAACAATGCAATATCTCTTGTTGCTTGACATTAGGGAAGACAAGATTATTTGTTGCGGGTGGTGCTAGGTGCGATGGTTCGCTGCGATTTCAAGAACGATTTCAGCTGCACCGCTTCCATAGTGATTGCATAACACGATGGCAGGCAAGAAAAAAAGAATTTAAAGAGAAAAAAAAGATTATTGATCATCTGAAGAGAGACTGTTGTTATGCTGAATGAATCCAGGGCACTGAGACAGAAACAATCTTTTTTTGTGTGCGTGTAGCTTTCATAGGTTTATTGATTTATGAGATCTAAATTTCTGAAACTTTTCAGGAAACTTTCTCATGAAAGTGCAGCATGGATGTGTGTCGTCTCATCCAGGACCAGGATGAAGAACTCCGGAAAGGTAGACAGGTAAACTCTGCTTCGATGCCCCGCCCATGCACACAAATCCAAGTGAGGACACTTAAAGCTTTACCTGTCAGTGATGTCAACCTGCCTGTACTGACAGTAGAATATTCATTCATAGAATTTCATCAGAATTTTTCAAGGGCACTGTAACCTCTGTTCATTCTATCGATGGTAATCCATACGACCCATCCATCAGTAAAGTACAGTATTTTATAATCTTAGTTCTTGGATCTAATGGTTCTCTCTACATGCAAAATATTTTGATAGGTTCTGGGCATGAACTTTCAATATAATGTTAAATTATTTAACAGTGTCAGCTGCAGCACATGTCTGAATTGATAACAGTTTCTATGGAGGAATAAATCAGGAAGCAATCATGGAACCATCCAGACCCACAGCGCAACTCACTTCAGCACCACCTGCGCATGCGTCCTACTAAACAAAGCACCACCTGCGCATGTGTCCTACTAAACAAAGCACCACCGGCGCATGCGTCCTACTAAACAAAGCACCACCGGCGCATGCGTCCTACCAAACAAAGCACCACCGGCGCATGCGTCCTACTAAACAAAGCACCACCGGCGCATGCGTCCTACTAAACAAAGCACCACCTGCGCATGCGTCCTACCAAACAAAGCACCACCGGCGCATGCGTCCTACTAAACAAAGCACCACCGGCGCATGCGTCCTACCAAACAAAGCACCACCGGCGCATGCGTCCTACTAAACAAAGCACCACCGGCGCATGCGTCCTACTAAACAAAGCACCACCTGCGCATGCGTCCTACCAAACAAAGCACCACCGGCGCATGCGTCCTACTAAACGAAGCACCACCGGCGCATGCGTCCTACTAAACAAAGCACCACCTGCGCATGCGTCCTACCAAACAAAGCACCACCGGCGCATGCGTCCTACTAAACAAAGCACCACCGGCGCATGCGTCCTACCAAACGAAGCACCACCTGCGCATGCGTCCTACTAAACGAAGCACCACCTGCGCATGCGTCCTACTAAGCGAAGCACCACCTGCGCATGCATCCTACTAAACAAAGCACCACCTGCGCATGCGTCCCACAAAACATCTCTGAAAGGTCGTCCGTGAGTGAGTGAGTGAGTGAATGAGTGGCCACGATTTGCCACGCATAGCCCACGGTGCCAGTTCCTGCGCGCTGTGGGAAAAAGTGTACAGGCAGTGTGTAGCACCTATAGAAGCACTTCATAAATGTTTATGTCAATAACCACACATTTATAGCATTACCAAATAAATAAATAAATAAATAAATAAATAAAACATGTGATCCAGCAAAGCCTAATTTTTGGAAGATGAGACAGGCTTATAATTTGCTGTTTCTTTTCAGTCTGTCACAACTCATAAGAGCAGATGTCACCCCAAACACATTTTATTTCCCCTGGAATATTTTAATCAAATATGAAACACTCAAAAACCATTGATTTCAGATGCCACAGGAAAAAAGAACAGCTTCCTTTATTTCCTTTTATACCGCATAAAAAGTAATAATGTCTGCTTAAAATATGGAGTCAATCTTCCATTCTTCTTACCTATAACATAACCGAACGAGTGACCTCGGATGATGACAGCCTATGAATTATCTCTGACTGGCAGGTTACCAGAAGTGTATAATTACAGTAAAGCTGGTGCATCTACATAGAACACTGATGGGAGATGACTCACAAGGAAAGCACACCGGTGTTGTGGTTATCTTTCTGTGCATAACTAATTGAAAATTAAATATTTGTCTGTCTGAAACGAACTGTATTGGACATGCATTGGCTGAAATCGCTGGCCTTTCAGACAGAACACACAACAAAATTTTTAAAAAATTAAAAAAATAGGCTACATAGGCTGCAACGATATTCATTAAATTCAAATGAAATACAGTTCCATTTATTCATTAAACCCATTTTTATCCTGCACACATTGCTCTTTCAGGCCACCCAGATCTTTCAGTTGCAGGGATACACATTCATATTGATTATGCTAACAGAGAGGGTTCATTGGAAGGCATTACCTCATCCATAAAAGTGGAGGAATCGTATTGTAGGTTTCAGAACTGATTTTGTACCAACCATTTTGAATGTGTGAGTGTGTGTGTGTGTGTGTGTGTGTGTGTCTGCGTGCATGCATGCATGCAGGCTTGCGTGAGTATGTGCGTGCACGCATCTATGTGTGTGTGTGTGTGTGTATGTGTGCGTGTGTGTGTGCTCTGTTCACTAGAAGCAGACGTTTGCTTTGATAGGCAGTGGATTGTCGCCAGAGGGCTCATAGTGTGTAAACAACTATAAATCAAAAGCGGACATTTTATTGGCACTTATGACTGGCTAGCTAACTAGCAGCCTACTTTGTATTAAAGCCTACAATGGAAGTGAGTCAATAAGACATAAATTTGAGGAACTTGAAGGCTTTCTGCTGTCAATTTGTGCATCACAGACAAGACAAGGCAGACCACAAAACAGACCACATATCTGACGTATCTCTCTTCAGTCCATTTGAAAACAAAAAGAGCTCAAAAATATACTTTAAGTAGCTATATCATTAGCGATACAAAACCACTCCATAACATTGTACGTACGAGAATATAAAGCTGTCTGGTGGTGATGAACAGCTCTTGGCTTCCAACCTCATGTTCCTGTAGAATAATACAGTATATTCCTGTAGATCCACGAAATGTGGAATATAATGCGTTATCTAAATAATTCTACATGTTTGGCCGTTGTATCTTTGAATCTCTTTCATTTCTGCTACATTGGTTTAAATGTCATAGCCATTAATCAACATTACCAAGGTAGGGGGACAGAGGTATGTTTTATGCAGGGAGAGCTTTTGTTTACAAATACACCCTTTCTCCATCAGGCAGTACAAACACTGACTTTCGTACCGTGTGACCTCATGTAAAGACATGGTATTTGTGTGTGTGTGTGTGTGTGTGTGTGCATACGTGTGTGTGTGTGTGTGTACACGTGCACATGTGCGTGTGTGTGTTTGTGTGTGTGTGAGAGAGAGAGAGAGAAGCAGCCTCAGTTACCCCACATGGCCCATCAACCAATGAGCCCGAATCCAGACGTGCGAGTATGGCATGGGCTCGGCCTTATTAATATTACATATGCGTTCTGATGGCCTGAAATTGAGTGTGGCCGTGTGGAGCCAACCCCTGGAGCAGGCTGTTACTCCACCGAGCATGGCTGTACGAGCTTATTAGTGACAGTGTGTAAACGGCGAGGTGTACAGTAGGCCATGCAATCGGTCCTGGGTTAGCGGGCTAGCGCGGCGGACGGCTGATTGGTTGAATTTAGCGGGTTGCGATGCCCCAGGACGTGCCGCCATCACAAGCGTCCCCTCCACCAGAGCTCCGCCCCTTCGCTCCCCAGCACAGAGGGGACGCCCGCCAGCCCCCCGCCCCCCCCCCGCCTCGTCCACAACATCACGCTCTGCTACTCCACTGCACCGCCGCTAACCCAAGGAAGAGAGCGGAGAAATATCAGATATACTGCCCCCATCAACCTCCAGTCACATGAAAAGGGCCTCCGGTCATTAAAGTAATGGACTAAGACCAGGCTGTCAGCCTCGAGAGGTGGGGACTCTGATCTTATTACTGCAGCCCTGGTGCTTTTGGCACGGCTGTGTGAAGCCCTGCTCTTGACGTCTCTCGCGCGACAATTTATTTCCTCCTCGTCCCTCTCGCTTCCCGGCGACCGTGTCCCGGCAGAGCCAAAATGGACGCATGATGTTTTAGTGAGTCAGAGAGCCGGAGTGCTCTGTTTAATTAAAACACCTCTTGGACGCTGCCAGACTTGGACTGCCATGAATGAGATGTTGATGAACCCCAGCGGAATGTCTGCTAAATATCTTTCTTGTTCTCGCAAGCAAGATTGATCCCTAATCCAACAAATGCTCAAAAACTATTTAAGGGAACTTGCCCTCATTTTGTATTCTAAATGGTGACAAACTGGTGGATCTGTCAACACACAAAATAAAAAATAGTCCTTACTGGCAACACACATTAATTAAATCCAAAAAATTAATTAAAAAAATCTATTTAAGGGACATTTCAACAAATGGCAGGCATAATTGGAAAGCAGTATATTGATAAACTTGGTTCCAGGTTCCATACTGAACATTCAAAACCCCACTGACATTGTGAATAGGTGGTATGCCAAGAAATTAGTTTCAAACGAAGTCATTTGTGCAAATACAGACATAGACTGCTATATGCCGTCTAATGGTTGCACTAGTGCATAAGGACATGTGGGTGATGCTGTTTAATTCAAGCCTCAGAATAATGCCACAAAGCCTGTATTTGAAGTTCAGTCTCTGCCAAGTTGAAAAAGCAATATCATCGCTCTGCTCGATATGGCCTCAAGCTTAAGTCCAGTGTTCTTATAAAAAATGCATTTATTCACACTGTGAAATTCAGTGTCTGCTTTGAAAGATTTTATGAAACACAGGGACTGTGGCTTTTTTTTTTTTTTTTTTTGCTGTGCCATGGCATTTTCTAACAGTATCCTTCTCTATTTACAATGAGCTAAATTCACCCCTCGTGAACCACTTCACATGCTGCTTTGGAGGTACGTGATGTGCATTTTCTCACTTTGAATCACAATCCTGTCTTTGCCTCACTGCTAGCTATTGTAAAGCTGGCAGGTCTTCAGAAACTAGAAAAGTATCTACAGTAAAACACCCTTTGTCACAGACCCTGTTTGGGTCAATGAAATTTATACACTTAAACTAAACAAAAAAACTCCAGAAAGTGAATTACCTTTTTAATTTAACACAGTTAACTGGCTCCTATATTTAAAAAGGTGGACATCAATGATGTTCAGTTCTGTCCACTTCTAAGAACAAGCAAATGTCTACAATGCTGCTTTGAAGGGATGAATATGAGTTTATGGTATGTTGATGCTTGCATCGGTATGTTATTGTCATTACAATTTTTTAGCTGTGGCAGTAGTTTTAGTAGAAGTATCATAGTAACAGTAGTCATGGTGACGATGGTGGTGATGGCAATACTGGCGATTTCTGCAGTATAGAAATAAAATATCATATATATTTTATGTTCCGGAGCCCAATTCCAAAACTCATGTAGACCTATTAAGTTAAATTAGGTGGTATTCAGTGTCCTGAGTTCTCATGAACTGTTAAGATAAATGGCAGTTCTCAGGGAGTTACTAGCCTTTCCAGTGACCTTATTAATGGGCCCCAGTCTTTCCAAATGGTGCCAGGCCCAGATTTGATCTTGCTGCTTTGCTTCGCTCTCACAAGACCATAAAGCACTCCAGGTTGACTTGTAAGGGTTTTCCGGTGGATAGCACTTGCTTGCAGGTGGACACTAAGAGCTTACAGGAATGGATCTGATGCTAGTACTGTTAGCCAAACGCATATATCCTCCGTAGTACCAGAGCATCTGCTGGGTTTACAGGAACATGTCCGCCATTCTAGAATGCCAACTAGCCTATTTGATGCTCAGTAATTGTTGTCTCTCCATATTTATCCATTTAATGAGTCGATCAATTATTGACAATTAATCAAACCGATGGGTCAATGTAGTGAGAGTATGCGTCTGATTAACATCACAAGTAGTCCTGCAGTGGAAATATATATCATGTTAAATTTTCTGTTTATTTATTTATTTTTGTATTTTGATGTTTCATTTATTTTATTATTCAGCACTAGTTCTGTTTCCAATTCTGTCCCTTCCTCGGTTGTTCAATGCGACGCCGTGATTCGCGATCGGGTCGATGTTTATCAGTCAGAGATCTGAGCCCGGCTGGTTCTTCACACAATTATCTCACGGGCCGAACATCTGTGCATTTCCACGAAGTGGAAAAATGTTGTCGGGCGCTATCAGACCGAGCGCACGTAATTACAGGGCCCGAACGCTCGGTGCTGCAGAGCCAGGGAACGCTTTTTTTTTTTTTTACGGTTTGCACACAATTTGCAGACATTAGCTCGCTAGAGTTTCCTTCGCCGCACGGACAAAATAGTCGAGTTCATGAATAAATATGGGGCTGTTGTGAATTCATTTCAATAATTTCCAAAAAATAAAAATAAAAAATAAAAATGTAAAAAATGAGCTGAGTTCCCTGGAGGCATGCTGTGGCTGCAGATTCAATGTTTTATTTTAATGTGCCAAGCAGTAAGAGTCAAAGCGAGGTCAGCGAAATGCCCCTATTCACCGCCTGTGGGAGGAATACAAAATCCTGACATCTGAGCGGTGGGAGGAGCTCTTGGCCGTGATTGGCAGCACAGCTGCGATGATGAAAGCCGCCGTCCTGTTATGAAGAAGCCGTCGGCACGCGGCTTGGATCGCTCGCTGCGAACGCGCGGCGTCCTGGCACTGCGCGCGGCAGCTGCGATCTCCTCCGCTCCATCGCTTACCGCCACGGCCCGCCGTGAAGCACCGCCATCAGTCGCGCTTCCGCATTCCCTTTTGTGCTCTGAACAAAATGTCATCAGCGCGTGATTGTGGAGATTAGATCTACTCCCGCCCCCCCCCCCCCCCACCACTTCCAATCTCACGCCCCCCACATCCACTCCCCTTGCCCCAACTCCCACTAATGCCTCGTAATTACCAGCTGGTAAAAGGTGAGCGAAGCTGTCGTCCCGAAAGGCCTTTGCTGCGCAGTTTACGGAACGAGGAGGAAGCAGAAGCGCAGGGGAAGCCTCGGTAGATGAGGCGGTGTTTTCGAGGGCTGTGACTGCTCTGGCTATGGTACGCCAAGTTCCCGTTCAAAAAAAAAAAAACTGCCCGTTGCTCAGAATTTACAGCGACAGCCACGTCGGAAAAGCGGCGTTCACCCGTACGATCCGCAGGTTTGCCGTGGTTTCCCAGAGTTCGGTAGGCTCCCGGCTCCTGCTTCCTGTGAAATCATTGTTATGGCAGGGACATTTAGGTCCCTCGACCAAAGCTTATTATAATTCGCCTTCCCGCCCGTGCTCCTCGACTTAAATACTGCAGCAGCGAAGTGCAGCCGGCTGAACTGGTAACGCGTTCGGGAAACTTGCCCAAGGCCGGTCCTCGGTAGTTATGTCAGCCGCTTGGAGACATTGCCGTGACAACGTCTTTATTCCCCCCTGTGCGGGTTTGACTGTGAAGGTTCATCATGCAGCAGCTAATCGGCTGCCGTAGTAGTCCAGCATAAATCAGGCTGCCTGGGGTGGGGGGGTTGGGAGGGGTGGGGTGGGGCAGCTATGAATTCTCAGGCCCGGGACAAAATGTATTGGGAGCTCCCATATATTTTGTAAGAAATTAAAAATAGTCACACTCCCTGAGGCTGCCTGCCTGCAGAGAGCATTGAGCAGTTGTCGTCTAAACAACAGGGACCAAAACCAGAAGATTTCACCGGAGAAGTTGGGTGGTTAACTTTATTTACTTTGGCCCACTAGAGAGCAATTTTTTGCCAAGTTTTTTACTAATCTTGTTTAAGCATCAATATCTAAAAAAAAAAAAAAACTACTCACTGCACATCCACAGTTAACAAACTGTGGCTTCAGAACAACACAGAGCTAAGGATGCTGGGAAATGGTGTGAATTGAAAAGCCAGAGAAATCGATGCAAATCTTACACCGCCCGCAATTCCCCCCAGTTCTCAAGCCAGATTCTAAAGACCTTTTCCCTGAGAGAAATAATGGAAATTAGTCAGTGTGCAGGAGCCAATACATATTTAAAGGCATCTAAGATTGCTCAGATAGAAAATAAGACCCACAAAAAGTGCGACGCACTCCTATGAATATTTATCATTTAAGCCGTGTAAGTGCCATTTTCTCTGCCTGTCGTATATCCCTGGATAAATCTTTTAAACATGTCAACAGTTTCCAGATACTTTTCTTAAAAATTAATTTCCCAGCGGGTTGCATTGTGTTTATTTGTTTGCCTATCTATTTTTCAAGAGAGCATCCCTCGCTGCCAAGTGTAACTATATATTCAGTTTAAATTACAAGGAGTGGAGCTACCCCCAATCATTCTGCCATGCAAGGCCTGAGAATTTGAGTGGCTAATGGCTATTAAAACTTGTCATTCCCGAGAGCCAAATCCAGACTACCTGTCTAATTATTAGAGATGTTTCAGTGTTCTGCAAATCACATTCAGCACAACTAGGAATATGGCAGTTATTCAACAGGCCTATCAATTCAGATGGTGAACAATAAAGCACTCCTCGTTTGCTTTGCAGTGTGTAAGTTATCGCAGCAATGCACTACATAATGGAATGCATTGTAGACAAGCAAAACAATAGTGCTAATTCTGCATTGCTTTCCAAATAATTAAGCCAATGGCTTTTATGATCTCCTCGCTTCTGTATGGATTGCTGTCAATTATTCAGCAATTCTGATATTTTAATTAAAGCAACGCCCAGGGGATTTGGTTTCCATTTCAATTTGTGCAACAATCAAAAAATGTGTATTGGGAGACTGGCAGGATGTCTACAGAGGCATTTGAAATGACTTGTGAGGTCCTTATTCTTGCAGTGAACAGGCTATGCACAGTGTGAAAATGAATGTGCGATCTCATCTCTCACTGAGGTAAAGTATCCTCTTCCTCAAACTTTACATAGTGATCCCATGACATCCGACTGATGAAACTCTCTGCGTTTGATTTTTATGATTCAAATGCATTGGGAAATAGTAAAAAAAATTTCACTTTGGTTAATTAGCACCACAATAACACCATGGGCTTTTGACACAGCAGGGCTATAGGTTTATCAGCCTGTACACTAGCCAACCAAGCCCTTTTCAAATTCCCTCTAGATAAGCATTTGAACAAACATTTTGGAACTGTTTTTTTTTTTTTTTTTTTTCCATGGAGGTCTCAACCTCTATTACCTGCTGCTTCCTACAAGCTCAAATTGCTTGTTAGCTTGTGTGCTAACTGGAGCTAAAACACAAAGCTCGGTAGCTAGTAGTCTTCTAACATTACAAAAAACAAAATAACTTTCAGCCTAACTTCAAAACAACTGAGAACATCTGGGTAGATATCCAGCCAGCACAAGAGCACTGCAGCTTGCTAGCAAACTCAGTAGGACGGCTGAGGTGATCAAAACCCTGATACCCAGCAGTCTTTCTGTTCACTCTCACATCCTGATCATCGCATTTATAATCAGCAAGAGTCAGTCAAGTTTGTAAATATTCAAAAATCTGTCCTTGCACACTGTCCTCGCATGCCATCAAACCATTAAAATTTTCCTTTTAAGAAAAAACGTTTTATGTCATTTTTCTTCTTGTTCTTCAAAATTTTATCCAACTGACAGGCATCCCTGAGAAGTATTAGATTTTTTAAAAAGCATTATTATTATTATTTATTATTAACATTCTTAGTATTAGTATCAGTACAGTGCTGCACGTCACATTTTAACTGGGACATAGGTATAGACAGGTTTTTCATAACTTCCTATCTGTTGAGTGCTGTTCTGGAATCAGCTGAGAAGGCTGATTGTGATGGAGATAAACCTCAGGGTTGTTAGCTGGGGAAATCCCCTCCTTCGCTAACCTCATCTCTGTGGCTTTGCTTAACCTGTGTCTGCCTACCTGCCCTTGTATCCTCTCCTGTGCCACGACTTCATTTTCTGGCATGTTTTTTTAGTTTTTTTTGTGCAGCGAGAAAATTGCATTTCATCAATTTCCAAAAAAACACACTGTTCTGTATAAAAACCAGGCCTGAGGGGTCAAACTAATTTTGTTCCGGCGGTGTTGTTTACCCAAGGTACAACAGGGTGGTAATGACATAAAAGGTGTGTGTGTGTGTGTGTGTGTGTGTGTGTGTGTGTATGTGAGTGAGTATGAGAGAGAGGAAGAGAGAGAGAGAGAGAGAGAGAGAGAGAGAGAGAAGCAACCAGTTACCCCACACTGATAACATGGCCCATCAATCAGTATGTAACAGCAATGCGTTTTTGTAGGCATTGCATTAATGCATGCGCTGGTATGTATGCTGTCACTAATGAAGTATTTTCACTCAAAGAACATTTGAAATGCATTGTGCTCGGAAAGGGAACCTGATTTCAAGACATTTCATTAAGAATTTGAAACTATTTGCATGCACTGGCATTACAGAAACACAATCCTGTTCCACACAGGGGTGCTATGCCAGGGTCATTCTACCAGGAAGCAACAAGAACAATTAAACTAATCCTCTCTGAAGACCCCAGCAAGGCTGATGGACAGAATGAACAGAGCCTAATGTGTAAAAAAAAAAAAGGTAAGTGAAGATGAGTTGCCCTCATTTGCTCAAATTTTAAGTGGTTTTTAAGAGGACATTTGCGACTGTTTGCTGTACTGATGTTCCAACTTTTTATCTTTCAACTTTTTCAGAAAAATAAAAAAAAGTTTTCTTTGAAGCCAATTGCCATGCACAGTTTGATTGACAGCTGCTGAATCAGTTTGAAAACAAACAAACTTGGAAAATGAAAGTTTTGGAAACGCAGATCAGTGTGCCGGGGTTTTTGTGTGCCAAAGCATGCTGCTCTCTTATTAGACAATAGCAGCGCCTTCAGAAGTAGCAAAGCGAAAAAAAAAAAAAAAAAAAAAGTTTTTTTTTTCACCCGAGACTGAAGAAAGCCAAAATGGTGCAATATGTTCCGAGCTCTCGGTGGCTCTGTTCTGGTTTTTGCGTTCAAACTGAAGCCTGTCAGTTGTGCGCTCACGCCGGGCTTCAGCTGTCAATCAATTATCGTCAAACAGATGCGTGGCAGATTGCAGCAGATGTTACTGTGATTGGTGGGTGGATTCTAGAAGCGTTGAGGCCTCTTGAGCAACCGTGTCAGAGCTGGGGGCCCCCTCCCTTCCCTCATCTGAGTGGAAACCTGTGGGCTCAGAAGTCCCTCCCTCAAGGGAAACTTCTGGATATGAGGGGGTTTTTTTCCACTAAATTCTGCCGAAACATCTTCCTCCATCTTGTGAGGCTTGGATTTGTGCACTGCGTATACTGCATGGAGTGGAAAAGCTTCCTGCTGAGGAGGTTCCATGGAAAATCAGCAGCTTTTTTTCCCTCAAACGAGTCAAACATGATGCCTCTTTTAGCTGTACTGATTAAACTTGTGATCATCGTGCTTCTCCAAGGGCAGAGTGTATCAGTTTAAAGCATCTACTACTCTCTGTGATAGATGACTATTACATTATTACGTATATTATGGCATTATTACATTTTAAATCAGGAATTATATAAACGACATATCATATTGAATGGTGGGAGAGGGGTTAGTGTATGTGTATGCTTAAAAAAATATATGAACTTAATGAGTGAAGGCATCAAAAGTGCTGGCACTAATGCTGATCACCTTCTCTGGAATGAATGACTGAGTTTGCTGTTATATCCATTTCAGATTCAATAGCTAAATCGGGTGACAAAACAGGGCAATTATATACGTTACTTAAGCCCTTAAGTACAGCATGGACATTTGTGTATGTTTTTGAAAAATATATTGCGCTACCTTGGATATTTGGTAGCACAATTTGAATGCTAACGTTAATGCATGTTAATGCAATGCTTAAGTAGGCTTAATAAGCACTACATAAGCATTCATAAACGTTTGCCATTTATAGTCTGCAATGTCAGCTGGTTTCAATTGTTCTTATTTCCTGTTTTTCTGTAATGAGCCTTTGAGACAAGGTTTCTGTAAAAAAAAAAAAAAAAAAAAAAAAAGAGCACTATACAACAAAAAAGGGGTAAATTATATAGTGCTTACGAAAGACTTACCTACCTCCCGTGAAGTGGCATTCAAATAAAGTGTTACAAGCTATTCGTTTAGGAAAAAGAAAAGAAAAGAAATGCATACATTACACACGATTCAGATGTTAAGTCTGCGGAATGAAATTGAACGCAGTCGGCTCCTCCCCCATCGCCTCGAAACCCCCGGTGAGAGACGCTCGGGTGATTTATCTTCGTTCTCCTGACACGAACGCGCGCGCGTTTCAAGCCTGCCGCGAATTGCCGGCGATGACATTTTTGTCAAACCAATAACGAAAACAAAAGGTAGTGGGAGTGTGAGACAAAACAGGGGAGAGAGCGGGGGTGGGGGGGGGGGGGGTGGCGGTGGCTGGCGGTTCAGGAAAGGGGGGGGCTTGGGGGGATGGTGGAGGGGGGGAGTGGGGTGGGGGGTGGTGGTGGTTCAGGACTTTTTCAAATGTAATTTGTATTTCTCAACTGCTTTGGCATTTAAAAAGCCTTTCTTTTTTTCCGGCAGCTCGCTTTGTAGTACGTCCGGGTTGAGAGATTAATTATCCGTGAATTTCCAAGGTGCATATACCCCCCCCTCGCTCCCTGCCACTGCTGTTGATGCTGGAGATAAATTCACTGCAGTCACAATCTCTGAAAGACAGCAGCCGGCAAAATGCCAGCAATTAAGACATTGTCTTTGACAGCCAGGAGTTTGTTCCCATCATGCCCTGTTTCCCTCTTATTCGACTGACTGCACTGATTCCTGCAGGAAGTAGCACAGTGGTCTATCACATAAGGTTTCCATCAGGGAGCCCTTTCAACACCCACTAAAAACTAATATTCAATCACAATTTATTTTACGGGCATCCTTCTCCATGACAGGACTCGTATTTCAGGACTGAAGGGGCTTTAATTGTGTTTCATAACAAGAACAATGAGCACTGGATCATGTGATCGCGTATAAAATATGAAAATATGCACATAGTGTGTACGCGTATGCATATCTTTAGTGTTCCTGCCGCTAGTGAATTCTAAATTGTTTGTTTTATTATTTGACATATTGCCTTTCACATTATGTTCGGAACATTGCGACGATAAAATCTGCCAGTGAGTTATCCATCCAACGTAATGGTTTTCTATAAATTTAATAGGTTCTTAATGTTCGATGCGAACACACTGTTCCCAGACAATTGTCTGATGCCATTTTGGTGGTGGAAAGACAATGACCTTAAAAGCTGTCCCCAAAGTCCCATCTCCCTGTGGCACCAGTCATGTCCTGTCCTAATTCACTGAATTGAACAGGATTATCATAGCCCTAGCATTAGCCATCAGGCCCAGCTTGTCAAAACCAGCAGGCCACCGTGTGCGCTAATGGGAAAACACAGCACGCTAAAGATGACAGGAGAGAAAACCCATCTAATTCAAATTTGCTGGGTTCAAGGGGGTTGTGTCTTTTGCTGGTCTCTCTCGAGAGAAAATCTTCCAAGGTTGGAAAAACACTTTTTTTTTCTCTCTAACCAGCAAAACTCTCGACATTTCTTGAAAGATGTTTTTTTTTTTTTTTTTTTTTAAATTTATTTATTTTTATAATGATCTAATGGTGAGCAGAGAGGTTTCATGGTGATTCATAACTCTGATCTTGTGGTGGATTGCCGGGTTTACAGGTAGCACAGTTACTGTAACTGCTGTACCGTTTCGGGCCTGACTCAAATGCCAGGCCTCTGATCTCCCACTGCTGCGCGGGCTCTCTTATCAGGTGACAGACACGTTTAGTCAGAGCGGCATCAGCATGTGAGAATAGCGTGCAGTCCTGATCAAATAGCATGTTTCCTCTCTGAGGCAGCACACACACACGCTCACACGCACACACACGCATGCACGTACACACACACACACTCACGCACACACACACACACTCACACACACATGCATGCACGTACACACACACACACTCACACACACACACATACACGCACACACTCACGCACACACACACATGCATGCACGTACACACACACACACACACACACATACATGCATGTACACACACACACACTCACGCACACACATGCATGCACGTGGATTTGGAATACCTGACCAGAAGGTCTGGTATTACTGAGCATTTTACTTATAGTGAATTGCTTGGATTTTTAAATAAATAAAATGAAATAAGTTGAAATATTAACATAACATAACATAATGACGAGAACATGCCATTCAGCCCAACGATGCTCGCCATTTTCCTAAATTATACCTAGTGCTCTCATTACCGGCAGACTAGATGATACGGTGTTAGGTACAGTTCAAAGTCTAGTGTTGAAAATCCTCAGAGTTTCTGCCTTTACTTCATGACAGGCAGGCTATTCCACACATTGACTACTCTCCATGAAAAAATTCTTCCTAATGTCTGTACGGAATTTAGGCTACCTTTTGCTAATTTCCATTTGTGTCCCCTTGTTCTACTAACAGTACTCAACCTTACCAACCTCCTGTAGTTCACTTTGTTCATCCCCTTTAACTCAGAATCACATTTAGGCCTATACAATTTCTAATTGACAATGGCAGTCCACAAACAACTATGCTGCATCTCTTTAAAATAAATTACAGAAAATTCCAATTAAAGAGAATTACATAATACAGTATAGCATAATACAATACATTACAGTTAATCAATAGCACCAAGCGACATTATAATTCATTGACAACACCACCAAGATCTTCAAACTACTGGCAATCTTACAATATACTAAAATAAACATGCTCAGAAACTCATATATAGCCTACATGTAGCCCTCCCACCACAATGCTCATTTACATAATATACATAGGTAATACTGAAACATATGAAACTTCCACTAATTCACTAAAATGCATGGGAGGAGCTGTGATGGGATGCACCAGTTTACTGTAGCCTATATCTAGGGATCTCACCTGGGAGACTGGGAGGCCTCAGGTAGCTTTAAAGATGTTAGTATGTAGCTATACTGCTTGTGAACAATGACTCCCATGCATAAACACTTTGACTCACGAGCCCCCACTTGGAGCACTCACACTCAAAGAACCAGTTATTTTATTAACCTAAAATGGTGCTCTACTTGTGCGTAACATTTGACTCCATGTAGTATAAGGAGTAAAACCACAATACCAAAATACACCAAATTATAATGGGCTTAATCGATTTCAAGAGAAAAATATGCAATAACACTATACACAGTCCAGAATACATCTTTAACTACAATAGTGGCATTTATTATTTTTTTTTTTTAAAACACCAAAGTGCCATCAACTTGACGCCATTCAAACTTAGGCAGCCCATACACACTGCATGGCCCCTTCAACGGTCAGTATTAGCCTAAATGAAAGAAATGAACACGAAACCAAAATAACAAACTAAAGAAAATAACCCGGGGTTTTAGGCTGTTCGTGCACAGTTTGTCTTTATACGTTGGCGCGCATGTTGGAGCTCATATGAATCCACACAAGAATAATGTTGAGGTTTACTCACACACACAGGAAAACAAGTCACTGGCGATCCGAATGCAGGTCCGACACAAACACACTCGTCCAGCCGCGTGCTGTCCTCTTCGTGTGGCTAGCTGCAGGTTAGCTAACCCGAAACAGTAGAGAAAACACTTCGTCGAGAAGAAAATAAGAAAAACTGGAATTTACACCAAAACGTCCGCACCTTCCCATCCCGTACCGCGACTTAATTCAATGACGATGGCGAAAACCGATAATCAATTCAAAAACGTGCATTCAACTCAGAGACTGTAAAAAATATGGACAAAGCTACTGTGACATCACCCATTGCCTCTCCGTGGGTCTGTAAAACACGTTTTGAAGCTCAATGGCGGGCGGGCGCGGCCATGTTCTCGATTTGGAGCCAAAACCATAGAGTTAAGCGGTCTTGTGATTTTTACAATGTGATTGACAGTCCGGTGCGGAAAAGCCCATCAACCTGAACGAACGATTGCAGAACGAACTTGAGGCTAGCTGACTGTCTGCCGTTATGTTTTAAAATATATGATCAAATGTTTACAGAGTTTAATTTCCATCCGTGACTGTACTGTGTCATGTAATCACGTTATATGTATGACATTAATCATACAATTATGTTCAGTTATATTTATGTTTCTCGGCAAAACGAATATGCTTAGCTAGCATATCAGTTTGCCAGTGAGCTAGGTAGGCTATCCGTGGTTAGCTCACGCATTAGCAATATGAACTACAGGGGAAGAACATCGACTGCACTGATGGTCAATCAATCAGAGATGTGTAGACTACTGGTGATTTGACTAGGCTAATTTTCATATAACTGTCTGGTAGACCTGCTGTTAACCAAGCAAGTTATCGTCGTAGGTTTTCGCCACAGTCAAGTTAATGAGCCATTAACTGCTACTACTCCATCGCCGTTTGTGGTGTTTACTTGCTGGGTGACGCTAGCTGACCGATCGTTCGCAAGTCACTTTTTACCGAATAAAAATTAACACTGTCAGCGGTGATTAACAAATCTACCAAGTACTTTAATAACTGATTTACAGGCGTGTAAATATGACAACGTACTTTGAAGAGCAAGTTTTCCACCTGTTGCATAAAGACAAAAATAATGTACATTGAATTTCTAATTATTATTTTCTTGCTAGCTTCTAGCTTTGTCACATTCGTGCAGCATAGCCCAGGTAGACATTTACGGAATGTACACGATTGACAATCCGTCAAACACATTTGACAGATGGAATATTTGCCGGTTAGGGTTAGCTAGCTAGTCAAATGGCTTGGTAGCCGAAGTTGCGAACTGTTCTGTTTTAGCATAGGCTACTGGACTACCACATATAGCAAATAAGCGTTAGCTGATTACGCTTTCTGCCAACTAATTATTTGGTTAAGTGGGCTAAAGGAAATAGTAAAAATGACTCGGCTACCGCAAAACTTCAGAGGAGGATTATTTTATGGTCGTATAGTGCAGCTGTCAATAGCACACGCTATAATGAAACCACTACAAAATGGGATGCCTGCATTTTCCGACTTCGCACAGGTGGACCGTGGTCGGAGCCGCAATGTCAAGGCCAAGAGACGCCACCTCCCACTCCAGTGACCACAGATTGTAATCCCTACTGTAGCTCAGTCCTCTGCAGTAATCCGGAAGTGACGCAAACTGTACCTCATTGGTTCAGAACAAATATTGGCACTGTGCCCAAATGACGCAATAAATCATGAAATCGACCCATGGACAGTCATAAGATGAATAAAATACACATATTATGACTATTTGTTCTTGTGAGAAAAAATTATTGACTTTGTATTTTGATCGCATTTGTACCGTAGACTTACATGGAAACCGGATATGAAAACACCTATACTGGAGCCATCCGTAGTGGCGCTAGTGAGCAACCAGGAATTACAACACCAGGAAATGAGCTTCAAAAACGAAGTCTGGTTTTGGCCGCTTGATTCAACTCAGTTTCACTAAACAGTTTTACGATCTCTCCTGCACCGTGCACCATCTGCTTCTCTCTTCAGTTCGAGTCTTCTCCCGCAACCCCTAACTAGTTCCCACTTGACCTCTTGTCGAACCCCCCATCACGCAGCGTGATTGGACAACATATCTTTTAATCAGCACAGCCAGAGAGTTCACTAAAAGTTTAACTAGACCTTCACTCTCCGTGAACTTTCTAAAGTAGTTCTCGTTTTATCAGCTTCTATCGCGTGAACTAATTATCTAAATCACCCAGTTGCATAGGATAAACTGTAGCTAGCCCCACACGAATGGCACAGAAAAAAACACTGGCCTCTCTGAACAACATTACCCCACCCAAATCCAAGAATGAATTAATTAATTAAAATACATTGCAAATATCAGATCAAATTGGCAAACATCTTCCAAGGGCACTACATACAAAGTAGCTAATCTTATGTTGAGGGAACACAGGCAGTCATTTGACTAAAACCTTCTCGCAGGAAAACGCAGACATGCTGCCCCTGTCAGTTGGAATCCGTCCTGTCTGTGGTGTACTGTATGAGAGGATGATTCATCGGTGGGGAGACCGCGGGCTCTTTGTCTTTTTGATTTGTCGCCCCCTGTCCACACCGGCGGCCTAGCGGGCCCAGTCGTCTGCCCGGGCCTATCGTTCATCAAATCCCTGGCGTGGTAATGGCGGCAGATACCCACATAACTCACATCTCCTCCAAGGAAAGGGTCAGTGGTAGCTGTAGCTGCTGCAGGTGTGTCCAAAGAAGAAATATGCACTGTGGTCAACGGTCACTATGTAAAGAAAACAAGAAAAATAAACACACTGGTTACTGAAAAAAAAAAAAAAACACGCTAGAGCTGAAAGATCATCAGAAGTGAGAGGGAGGGAGTGAGAGATTGCGTTCATGGGGGTTGAAGGAGGTGATTGGAATAATGGCTTGTGGCACTTCGGAAGAGAGATAATCAGACTCTAATTTCTCATTGTGGGAAAAACAGGAAGGTGGTTAGAATAGCTGGGGTATGTTTTGACAGGGGGTTCTCAGATGGGTTTTGGGATGAGAGGCACATGGGTCACGAAGAGGACCTGTCAAAAATACAAACAAGGCGACTCCAGAATTTGTGCCGCGGCAAGGAAGTCGGTGTGGGGTAAAATGCCCAGTGTTAATTTCACTCTAACGGATAGCGGTAGTAGTGTAATCAGGAGGAGCTGGTCTTGTAACCTGAAGGTCACAGGTTCGATTCCCAGGTAGGACACTGCTGTTGTACCCTTGAGCAAGCTACTTAACCTGCATTGTTTCAGTATATATCCAGCTGTATAAATAGTAAATGATATGCAATATAGCTCGGGCTATATTGGGTTAGCTAGTAAACTTTCACTTTTCATCGCAAAAATATTCACTGGGATTTTATGTCAGTAAATATGTATGCTGTAGTTTAGGTCTGGATGCTGAATTATCAGGACACAAGGCCAATAAGCTGTATTTTGTAAGAAGCGTTTCTGGGGGGAAACAACTAGTTCACCGATTGAGAATGGTCAGTTATACATATAAACTCCGTAGTTTCCGAACAATGCACTCATATCATTTGCACATGAGTTCATATACGCATCTCTTACAGAGCACAGGCTAAATTTTTGTTAGCATTTTCAACAAATTAAGTAATAGTAATAGTAAGTAAGAAAAGTAATTGCTTGGATTCCGTGTTTATGGCACCGTAGTGATTTTTTTTTCAAGCCCTTTTTTTTTCTCCATGTCGCGGAAGAGAAATCAGTCCCAGCCTCTTCACAAATTATCAAGGTGGGGGCGCCGAGGTGCAACCACTCCTCTGGGTCGAGAGTAACCTTCAGACAAATGAGTGGCATTATATTATCAAGCAGGGAGGGCAGGAAAATCGACAGATCGATACCGTTCACTCTCGCCCCCCTTCACCTCTGGAATGTAATTACAGACCCCGCCGCTGTTTAAACGCATCTTTGGATATGACTGGACAGCACATTGGATGTCACTTATAGCCTTGCAAGAGAATTGCTCCGATCTCTCAGTTCCCCCGGCATTTTCTCTGGAGGCTCTTCTGATCGCCCCTCTCTTATGATACAATCTATGCCTCATAGGTTTCTGTCTCAGGTATTGACATCTCCGGCAGAAGGACTGAGTGGATTTGTACGAACACTGTCGGTAAACAAGAAGGCCATTATCGAGGCCCAATTACCCCTGAATGAATTTCGCCATGATTAGGAGATTGGGTGTTCTCTCTCGCATCGCCTATCGAAAGATGGTGCCTTGATTACAAAGTCACTGTCTGTCCCAAGAATTTAGTTTTGTGCCCTATAAAATATTTGAAATAAATTATAATGGTGTTATATCCTACACATAAACAAATACGGCTAGTACGAGTAATAATAATAATAATATACACTGACTGTAACCTACGAATGATTGGTCAAGATCGTCACATTGTGTAAAATTCCACCAACCATGCGTAAACACTTTTCAGCTGAAGCTCCAGCCAAGGGCCTGGTGGTGCAGGTCAACCCGCTCTTATCCATGTGTGAATGAGGGCCTGGTGGTGTAGATCAACCGCTCTTGTTTGTGTGTGACTGAGGGCCTGGTGGTGTAGGTCAACCGCTCTTGTTTGTGTGTGACTGAGGGCCTGGTGGTGTAGGTCAACCGCTCTTGTTTGTATGTGACTGAGGGCCTGGTGTTGTAGGTCAACCCGCTCTTATCCGTTTGTGAATGAGGGCCTGGTGGTGTAGATCAACCGCTCTTGTTTGTGTGTGACTGAGGGCCTGGTGGTGTAGGTCAACCCGCTCTTATCCGTTTGTGAATGAGGGCCTGGTGGTGTAGATCAACCGCTCTTGTTTGTGTGTGACTGAGGGCCTGGTGGTGTAGGTCAACCCGCTCTTATCCGTTTGTGAATGAGGGCCTGGTGGTGTAGATCAACCGCTCTTGTTTGTGTGTGACTGAGGGCCTGGTGGTGTAGGTCAACCCACTCTTATCCGTGTGTGAATGAGGGCCTGGTGGTGTAGGTCAACCCGCTCTTGTTTGTGTGTGACTGAGGGCCTGGTGGTGTAGGTCAACCCACTCTTATCCGTGTGTGAATGAGGGCCTGGTGGTGTAGGTCAACCCACTCTTATCCGTGTGTGAATGAGGGCCTGGTGGTGTAGGTCAACCCGCTCTTATCCGTGTGTGAACGAGGGCCTGCTGGTGTAGATCAACCCGCTGTTATCCGTGTGTGAATGGCTTTAACAGCCCCGCAGGGAGTGTGCTTTCCCTTAATAATTCATCCAGTTTGGTCAGAGGGACCAGGCCGCCACTGACTACCCTGGTTTTCAGCGCTGACGTGTATGACAGTCGAAGCATCTCGCCTCAGCAAAACAAAAACAGAAAAGTTGTTTTCTGTGCCCCAAACTTTGTGTCTAGGTATGATGTAAAATATTTTATGGAAAAATATTTTTTCTGGTTCTTCCTTTGATGAAAAGCCTTTAACCGCCCCCCCCCCCCCCCCACCCCACCCCTTAATTACATGGGTAAGGTATTGGCAGATGGAAATAAATAGAGACCATGTGCAAGTCCAACAGATGTAATTTTGGATTAATTGTTCAATTACCTCTGAGCCTAGCAGGCTCTTCGGGCATGATATAAGGGTTCATTTATTCTGCCTTCTGTCTTCTCTAATGTAATTTATAGTCTGCACTTTTTTGTCTATAAATTGGGAATATTATTGCCTCTCCTGCAAAGTCAGGTAAGACTGAAACCATTGCTTAAATCATATTTTGCAAGGATGAGCCCAAATCTTAAAGGCATTCAGTATATAGAAGATTATGTAAATAGCAATGTGGAGATTATTAATATTATGTTTCTATTGCATGAAGGTTCAGACAAATGCAGTACATAGAGACAAATGCGTCAATGTGCCTTCTTTTATGGGTACCTGGGAAACATGCTATAACTAGAGCCAGCAGTTTGTCTCCACTTGTTTTCTCACATATAATTCAGTCCTCCACTAAGAAGATGCCAATAGCCTTTTTGTTTAAGCCGCGTATCAAGTAATTATCCAGATTGTACCAGTTTTCCGTTTTCATTGTTGGCTTCATGGATTCTGACACCATGTTTTTCACACCCCCTGAATTATATCAACCGGTCTATTGCTAGTGATGACTGTTCATTGTCGTAATGTGGTCATTGCAACTTAAAGGCTTTTATGTTTAAAAACTTTAAATCGTGTAAGGATGTCTTAATGTATAACTTGCATTTCAGGCACGAACGCAGTCATATTTTTAGTATCAACCTTAAAATCCGCTGAACGTTTCTTCAGGCCATCCACAGCTGTGGAGTAAATTAGTGACAGGACAGTTTATCAGCAAGGGAAACTTTTTAAACCAGTTTGTGATGGCTTTTCCTTGAAGACCAAATAAAATATGCGCAGCATAATTGTCTGTCCATCTGTTGATTCATCTGTGACCACAGATATGTCACCAGAGGTTTTGATCAGTTCTTTAATTTAGACATTATGCAAAGCAGCTGTGTCTGGCACATGCCTCTGTCAGAACTGTCTGGCTGACTTAATTGCCCCCCTTTCTGTTACATGCCTGTTTAAAACTGCGGTCCATCTGGGAATATTCACTTTTTTTTTTTCCATGAAGGAATATTTGCAGTAAACTGCATCTGTTAAAAACGGGTTGTTTGCTCGAGGCTGTCCTTCCACCTGTTGAGGGCTGACATACTGTCATATCTTCTTTGTATGATTTATTTTTAAATAACTTAAATGCACACGTGGCCTGTGCACTAGGTGGGTACTGTTAGACTTGTTCGCTCTGAGATGTGTTTTTTGTAGCGTGAGAATTTGATGTTCCGTTTTCTTTCATGCTCCCCATATTTGGTGAACAGATTGTTTTAAAATGTAATGACTGGCCACCCAGTGGTATTGTCAGCCATTTGAGTATCTACAGGGACCCCTGGAGGATGACAGTTAAAATGCAAGTTTAAACCCCTGTGGGATTAATTGGTGGTCATAGCCATAACTGCACATGTCCTTGCCACCGTTGGCTTGCTCTGTGGCGTTTTAGGCCGGGGTTAAACTGTGAAGCATATTGCGACAAATCTTTGGTAAAATGTGCTATTTAAATAAAATGTATTTAATTTAATTGATTGATTGATTTATATATTGGTATGTCGTTTTTAGACATACAGCAGTAGTAATAAATTGTCTGTTTCCCTTTGCCACGGGTAATGGTGTTTAAACCTATGGTGTTGGTGTTGGCCAGAGTTTGAATTAGTGTATGTGAGATTGCAGCCCTGGGGGGGGGGGGGGGGGGGGGGGGGGGGGCTCAGATCTGCTTTGGGGAGGTGGGGGGTGTGCTCCCCTATAACCCCCCCAGCCTGTGGTATGTTCTGCCTTAACAATCAACAATTAATGTGCCAATGGTAATGTAATAAGTGACTCAAGCTCTCTCAGGCAATCTCAACAGGTGGGAGCCACCGTAGGAGCGATCAAACCTGTGGCACAATAGCACTTCACGCAGTGCTGGGGGAAACAAATTTCGAAATGTGGTATTACAATTACTCATTTTATGCATATTTCAGCACACGCCCCCAACTCTGGTGTTGAGTTAGAAAGGGCTTTTTTTTTTCTCTTTTTTTTTTTACGCAACAGGTCTGCTGTGAAAATAGACCTTTTCCAGACAGTGGAGGAGACCTCCGCCTGCTTGGCACACGCTCAGTCTGCAGCGGGGGCATTCTGTGGTTAGGGTGCCGACAGACGAGCTGGCAGCGTGGTTTTGGAGTGCTGATGTGGACGATAACATCCACTCCAGCTGATATCACGACTGATAATCCGAAATTATGTGCATTTTTAAACAAGCATGAATGGGAGGGATGGTAAATTCGGTAAGATAGGTAGTTTCCACACAAATATGAACAACAGACCCACTTCCCTGGTCATAACAACTGACAGACCAATTGACTGCAGAGGCAATTACGTATGTTTTATTTCGTATTCAAGAAAATCCATCACAGGTTTAATTAGTGATGTGATTTTCCTTACTGATACACTTGTGAGATACAGCTCAAAGAAATATTTCCAAAATTTACTCAAAAGGCAAGTCAATACTTTTCTGTTATTACCAATTCGGTCAAAGCAACAAAAAAAAAAGTGTCTCTTCATATGAACTTGTATCACCAAGCACTGTCAGTCATTAGCAAAAGAAACAGTGAAACAACTGACAAATGATCAACTATCAAATGATCAGAGTTTATAATCCCGAATTTTCATTTTAACACATGACGTACACCACATTTAATTTATCATTTATTTTATGAACTTCTGCCGCAAAAATACAGAAATAAAATAAAACACATTTAAAAAATAATAATAATTTAGAATTTGAAATGTAATATGAATGCTCCCATATTAAGTGTGCACATTTCCCACTGCTTCTACCAAAACACTTCCCTGTTCAGCATTTCAGAATGCTGCCGTATGTCCACAGTCCTAAATAATTGGGCTGAATCTGACACCTGAGTGCCACATGTAAACATCACTGTCAATCATCGTCTGTGCTTGATTAGTGCTAATTACCTTATCAAAGTCAATGATTGCGGTGGTGCAATCAGGATAACTGGTTGATATATGGCTTGACAGAAAAGCTATTGACCTATTGCTGGTAGAGTATTAAGGTACATGGGAGACAAACAGCCTGGCATGTTCATCTAATAATATTTAGTCAATTTAATCTGTACACCCAGTAGGTTTTTGTAATAATTGTGTCCAGAAGTTCAACAAATCAGATCCATATGGAAGGCAAATTACATTAGCAGGAGGAAAGGAAAGCGACAAACAAAATTATAATTACATATTTTTTAAAATAAGATTGAATAATATATATATTTTTAAAATGTTTATTTTACAAAAAAATAATTGTTAGGTCAGTCAAATATTAAAATAACATTACAGATATAAAACAGATACTCTCAAATAATGGCTCTGAGGTTTGTTGTTGGAAGTCAAGCTAAGCATCATGCCATTATTATTAGAAATTAGCTGTTTTAGCCTGTTTTTAAGAACTGTACATCTCCAGGAACAGGGTTGGGCAGCCCTGCTCTAGCTGTTGAATGAGGTGTGCTTTCTTAGGGTTGGAGTTAAAACCGTATCACCGTTAGGCTTGTAAAAATTGGAACACTAAGTTGAAAGTAAGATTGAAAGAAGATATGAAAGGAGGGAAAAAATAATAGAAAACAATAAGCATCGCAAACTGCTCCTGTTGCACTTGTTGTCCCGTGATGCAGTGAAGAGGCAGTTGTTGGACAGATGGTGGAGATCGAGAATTTGTTTTCCTCTGTACGTTTAGATTTCTCTCTGCTTAAACTGGCTGTGGAACTGTAACGCGAGAAACGTACATAAAAATGTGATTTCTCGCCAGAAGCTGTCATCTGCCTTAAAATACAACTGCAATAACAGCGCGGGTCCTTGTGAGAACAACCGTAAAGTCGTGGACACAAACACGGTATTTTGTTTTTCAAAAGGACCGCTTTATTTAAGAAAATTACGCGATTGATAATCATAATTGTACGACCTAATCCTAATAAATTCAATGGTGTTTGACCCTATTAAGTGCATTACAGTAAGCCTCTGTATGACATAGGACAGGACAGTTGATGACAAGGCTGAGACACAAACGCATTCCCTCCCACACAGTCTATGACTAAACACATCACTCATAAAAAAGTTTAAAATGTTTGAAAAAGGAGAACATATAAAATCCATTTAAAGACATCAAGATGACAAAATAGATTTCTGAAGACTTACATTTTTATATTTATCAAGGTTATTATATTATTTTTGCTTAACAAATATTTCAAACTTTGCAGTCATGCTTGCCTTTAAGACTAGACTCTTTACCAAAACATTTTTTTTTAACCAGAAAATTTCATCTTGAAACATATTTTTAAAATACTTTCAAAAAACATGATTAAGTGATTATGGCCACGACAGTCATACACTTCAGGGAAAAGATAGAATTGATATTTTCATTGATCATGGTTGTCTAAAATTTGCTTGGCTATTTTTTTTCTATTTTAAAAAGTGCTTTTCTGCCCCCTACTGGTGAGAAAAAGCTGTATGTTTTCTGCCCTGGCCTGTTAAGATTTCCACGTTCCATGAATGCAGCAGTAATTGGCCTGTCAATTAATAATGATCAATAATTGATGTAAGAAGTGCGGGTTGAGATAACTAAATAAAATAATATTAACTTAACCCCTTCTCAGCACATTTAGCAAATAGAAAACAAATAGAATAAAACTCTCCTACCTCGGGTTCTCACACTTAATATGAGGAGCATTCTCTATTTTCTCTTTTTTTATTTATCCTGTGAATAAAAAGGCGAATGAA
Source organism: Anguilla anguilla (assembly GCF_013347855.1). NCBI lineage: Eukaryota > Metazoa > Chordata > Actinopteri > Anguilliformes > Anguillidae > Anguilla > Anguilla anguilla. Next base: position 67,156,971 of record NC_049203.1, on the reverse strand, counting down.
GGTTTTGGTGCCCTGACCAACGATGGAAGTTGTGGGTAGGAGAGACGTGACTAATGCAGTGATGTAATCTCCCAGACGTTCTGATATCAGTCAGTCCATGAGAGAGAGAGAGAGAGAGAGAGAGAGACAGAGAGAGACAGAGAAAGAGAGAGAGGAGGGAGAGAGAGAGAGAGAGAGGAGGAGGAGAACATTTTGGGCAAATTGGAACAGATAAAAACACATCCTGATTGAACGGGCCAAATTTGACCGAACTCGCAACAGATTCCATCCCAAAAATGTACTTTTAGTTTTAGTGATAAAAATGATTTTACGCCACAAAGCGGCAGTGTTAGTGCCGGTAGCGCAGACAGCGCGACTGCGCCCCTGAAGCTGTGTAGAATGGCGGGCGTGGCGGCTCTAAGTGCCGCGGAGCTGCTTCGCATGCAGACGGGCGGACGTGTGTTTACCTCAGCCTCCTGCGGGGAGGTGGGGGTGGGGGCGGGGGGCAGGGGGCAGGGGGGGGCTGGGGGAGTGTCGAACGTCTGATGACAGGTTCGCAGGAAGTGTGACACGGAGCGCGCCGAGTGCATTGTGGGAGTCGGATGACTCACGGTTCCACAACCCCACCCGCACTGCCCAACGACCCCCCCCCCCCCCCCCCCCCCCCCCCCCGACCCTCCACCTCTCGTCAGAAAGCATGCTGGGAAGTCTGCACACAGGTGACAGTTTATTCCTTTAAGACGCTGGTTTTCTGAAATCCCGATTAGTCATACTACAACCCCCCACCACCACCACCACCACCACCACACACAGCTCTTATTTCTGGTAACCTGGCAGGATTTCTCTCCCACCCCCTACTTGCCCCCAAATTGAAACCAGAAACAGGAAGATGGGTTTTATAACACCGATGCGGGTTATAATGTTTCCAAACCTATTACTGAAACAATAGAAGCACTGTACCTTTCGGTAAGCCTCTGTTATGACTTATCCCACTTTTGTAGAGCAATAGCCTCTATGCAATAGTGTGGATGGTTCCCAGAAAGGCTGTCAGCAAAGCCTTCCATTGACGCCTTCGGCCAAATGAACCACAATGCACTAGTCAGTCTTTCATGGACTTATATAAAGATTGTTGATTGTTAAAAGTAATTGCAATGCTTTTTTTTACATTATTTCTTTCACCAAATATAAAAACATATTAAAATAATGCACCTAATGACTCCCATAGATTAGCGGATGACAGAAATCTGACATACTCTCACATTTAACAACAGTCTGTCCTCAGTCAAGGGATATTACTCCTAGAGGTGCACACATCTTAAGATTCTGCAAAGACTGGGAATCATGCAGCTTCACACATTAACACACCCCAATAGAATTATTTTGGAGGTTTTTTTTTATCTTGGCCCTCCCTTGGGTGTGCTGATGTCAGACAAAGACAGCGCACCTATTGGCTGTTGATAGTGTGGGATTATAAATCGCCCCCGTTGACCACCAAAAACATTTCGACAATAAAATTAAACGTTTTTGATTTTGATTTTGTCAGAACAGTCAAGACGAGAAAAAAACTGTCACAAACTCGGTCGGAGCTGTCTTAACACAATCTCACACAAACTTTGAGCCATGACAGGGGAGCACGCTGACTGTGGTAAGGGTGGAAACATTCTACTACAACTTCTAAGGCCATGGAATGGCTTAAAATATCCTCATATGTAATGAAAGCATTGATTAAGAATATGGTCCAGTCTTTGACATGAACTCAAGACGCCTTGTGAGGCTTTCTTCCATGACAGCTGTAGGTTTTCATTTCAGCTCTAATTTTGCACACCTGACTCTACTAACTAGCAGCTCAATGAGATTACATTACATTTTGCATTTTACATTTATTTGGCAGAGATCTCTTTTTGTCGAATGAGGTGAGCTTTGTTAGGGTTGGAGTGAAAACACACAGGATGGTAGATCTCGAGGAACAGGGTCGGTTACCACTGTATTAAAGGGTATTTTTTAATACATTTTGATTTCGCCGTGCAAAAATTGCAGCACTTTTTTTATATACACAGCCAGCCCCTCCATTTCAGGCCAGTGCGCTGCAAGCAGCAGTGTGATGTAATCGTACTCTGGATCAATGCAGCACTGATCGTGTGCAGATTAAGTGATCTTGTACACAGATCAGCTGACGCCCCAAGGGCTTTGTGAACAGGATGAACCATGGAGGTGATTTAATGATCCAGTGGAGAGAGAGAAAGAAAAAAAAAGAAAAGAAAAAAAAGTACACGCTGAAAGCCACTTGTGTCAGGTTCAGAGGGCAGATGGGTCCCTGGGGTCTACCAGCACTACTGCATGCTTCTGGCAAACCTGCATTAAGGATATCTAAAATGAACAAGAGACAGGGGGCACTCTTCCCTCAGGTCAAATAAACCCTAATGCCCCAGTGCAGTGACGGGGACACTGTGCTGTACGAGATGCCGTCTTTCGGATGAGACGTTAAACCGAGGTCCTGACTCACTGTGGTCATTAAAGATCCCTTGACACTTATCGCTAAGAGTAGGGGGTTCCCCGGTGTCCTGGCCAAATCCCAGATCTGGCTCTCGCAAAAAACTTTCCACTAAAAATCATCCCCAGATTTAATTGGCTAAATAAATGTTCTCTCCCTCTCCACCTTTGCTAATGTGTGGTGAGCTTTCTGGCGCAAAATGGCTGCCGTGCATCACCCAGGTGGGTGCTACACATTGGTGGTGGGTGGGGTGAGTTCCCCTTCACTGTAAAGCACTTTGAGCATTCGGAAAAGTGCTATATAAATGCAAGGATATATAATACCAGCTGCAAGCCACTCACTCCCACATGCGATAGATGGCAGCGTATTTAAACTGTGCCCTTAATTCTCAGCCTGTAGCAAATGTCAGGTCAGCAGCCATTTTGAGGAAGAGGCCGGCGTTTGAAAGGAAGTGAATATTGACGGAAGCGAGCGTGCCAGTTCGCCTTTTATTTCGCCTCGTTTGTTGCCCTGACCCATCGCCTTTTCGAAGTTCGCATTCACGAGGTGAACGCGCTTGACCTCTGACCCCTGGCGATGCTGCGGGCTGAACCAGTCGATGCGATTCGCGGTCATTAGGTCACAGTCTCGCGTCTCCCACAGCTTGGGTTTAAAGGCTGCGCGTCGGGCCTGATAACGACAAGACAGCTCCTTGCTGAGACACGTAGCACCAAAAGCATATGCAACAACAAAGGAAAAAAAAAAGTAATTTACCCAGTAATTCAGTGCTCAGTAGGCATTGAAGACATTACATTACAGGCATTTAGCAGACGCTCTTATCCAGAGCGACTTACACAACTTTTACATAGCATTATACATTGTATCCATTTATACAGCTGGATGTATACTGAAGCAATTCTGGTTAAGTACCTTGCTCAAGGGTACAACGGCAGTGTCCTTACCCGGGAATCGAACCGGTGACCTTTCGGTTACAAACCCAGTTCCTTACCCACTGTGCTACACTCCGTCCAAGACCAAGGTGCTTGCTCATAGGAGACAAAGTAGGGAAGGAGTGGGTGGCTTTGCTCAGTTATAAGCAGCGTTGTCACCACACAGGCCGTGGCCCTACGTCAGTCAGAAAGGCCTGACGCCGCCCGGTAAACAACACTTAGCCGGACGAAGAGCAAAGAGGGCGGAGCTCTGTCTTCAGGGTACTGGCAGGCGGCAACCGATTCTCTGACGTGTGATTGACAGCCGGAGAGTCGGGGAGCTTAGATGACGGGATAATGAGGTCCGCTCTAAGGTGTGGGCTCGCTGAGCCAATCAGAACGCTCGGTGTGGTTTTTTTTTTTTTCGGTGCTTCTGGGTGAAAAGGGTGAAAAGGGTGAATATGAAAGAAAGAAAGAAAGAAAGAAAGCATTGAGTGCCCTCGGAAAGAGAGCTCCATTTCGGAAGTGCATTCTGCTGTGCCTGAATGTGACAGGCTTGCTTTCCGTGATCAAATATTTTCCCATAACTGCAGGAGAATGGAAGAATTGCTTATCCTTAATATCACGATTCCTTCCCACAGTGAAATCAGACAGAATACACTGTAATTGCCTTGTGATGCTCCAGCCCTGCGGGAGTTGTGGTAGCTTTGTTGTGAGTCCTGTACAGGCTAAGGTATTGACAGGTATTGACATAATGGAAGGAAATGTCCTGTCATGTATGCCTTTCATCTGCTGCATTTTATCTCTTCACTTCTTCCGACCACCTCCGCACGTACACACACAAACACACGTGCGCAAACACACGCACACACGTGCACATACACACGCATGCACGTACACACACACACTCTCTCTCTCTCTCTCTCACACACACACACTACCACACATACGCACACACATGCGCACGCGCAAGCACACACACACACACGCACACGCACACACACACACAGACATACACATGCAAGCACACACACACACACACACACAAACACACACACACACAAACACACATAGTGTTCCTCAGTTAAACATCCAGTGCTGTCCCTTTTGTGATGTCAGTTGACAGGGCTCTGGCTCGGGAAGGATCAGATAAGTGTAACACTCCAGTTGAAAACACACTCCAAACCTGCATCCAATCACAGAGCAGAGTCAGCCAGCCCCCCGAAAAGCAGCAAAATCAGAATATTACTTACATGCAAAGAGACAGTAAATTTGCATCTTACTTACTGTAGAGCATGCAGATGAATTTTGAGATTTCTTTTTATTTTCACATATTTTCCCAGCTTGATGCCATTTACAATTTCACAGTTCAGTGCTCCAGAGCAGCACTGGAAATAAAATAAACAGTCTTTTCACTGGTTTCTGTGCATCACGCCTTGCAAACAATATTAAACAAATGACACATGAAGACAATACTCCCTACGTAGCTAGTAAGAATGTTTCCTGCAGAGGGTATTATTAATCACTGTTTGCTCTGTCAGAGAGCAACTCAGAAATAAATAATTTTTTGAAGTGCATTACATTAAAAATAATTGATAGAACAAAAAAAAAAACCATCAGTTTGTACAATTAAATTAAATCATTAATTTGTCATTTCAAATATTTAAATTTTAATCGAATATGGGTTAAACTGTCTGTACTCTCAGCGTTCAACCACTTGTTTTTTACTTGTCATATTCCTTTCAGGGGAAATTCATTGGCTTTTCTGACCGATGAATCTGGCCCGCCAGGCGGCTTTTGCTTTTTCAGCATCCTCTGAGAATGCAACGATCGTCCTTAACGGCATCGGAGGGAGCAGAAGACACGCAGTTATTTAAAACCGGGCCCGAGAGTAATGACATTAATCATCCAGGCCAGGCCGCTGGCCCCCAATGAGGGGCACTCTTGCTTCAGAATAATCAAATAAATGAGGCCTTTTTTTGAAGAAGACTTGAAAGAGGCATCCTAATGGTGTGGTTTATTGTTCTGTAAAAATCCATCAACCTCCTGCCCCCCATTCTTACATCCACATGAGATCAGCGGATGTGTGTGTGTGCGAGTGTGTGTTTGTGTGTACGTGCGTATGTGTGTGTGCAGAGCATGGTGTGTGTGTGTGTACATGCATGCGTATGTGTGTGTGTGTATATCTGTGCATGTGTGTGCATAAATAAATATATAAGTAAATAAAAACAAGGCAATACTGATCGTCTAAAAATATGACCTTCAAAGTGAGAAGATTTCCATGTTTTCCTTCAATAAAGCCTAGGGCTTCACAAGAACTGGCCAATTGAATTCTTCATTAACAAACAGGGCAAATTTGCGAAAGCAGCCACTTCAACACAACCTCCTTCACTGGATTCCTGTTGTGACTCTGTGGTCACATACAGGTTCACAGTAACATTGCGCTAGGCTCGTAATCCGATCTAATGTATCCACGTCCATGTACCAACAGCCAAGCGTGAAACCCAGGGGACGTGTCCCAAACCGTTCCCTCGATTTCAGATCCATCAGCAGGGTCAGGACACACGTCCTAATGCGTCCAGCTGGGCTCAGAGCAATTTGGCCAGGATTTCCTGGGGCTATAATGTTCTGCTCCCCCCCCCCCCCCCCCCCCAAGAACGGGCCAATCTGGGCATTGGAGGCTTGTGGGATGCAGGGTCTCTGTGGTTCTGCAGCAAATCTTCCTGCAGAAATTTAGCAAGATTGCTTTTTTCATACAAATATTGTTAATTTGCAGCAGTTACAGGAATCTGTGCCTGGCTCCAGGGTGATATGGTATATCCCCACCCAGAATTCCACGTTCCTTTGGTTACAGATCTGGCATCCTAGGCAACATTCCCACTCCATTTCACAACAGCTCCACGCTTATTCGAGATATACGCTCATGTGTAGAGCTTCTGGGTACATTATCCTAATATTTTAATGGTGATATTCTCGTAAAAAGGATTTTATTTTTGGCATTTAGTTGCTAAGAGCCTCTCTGAGATATGCTCAATAAATCACAGACTCCCAGGATCACGGTTTTAAAAGGGTGTGAGAAAATAATTCGGCTGAGCTAATATAGCTCAACCACATTGCTGATAATTCAACTGACACCTGTGACTTCATGGACAATACATCCAATAAGAGGCTCGGTCAGACCAGGGCAACTATAGCGCGAGGCAGCGCTGTTTGTGTAACCACAGTAATTGCTACAGGTCGCTACACTCCTCTGATTGTAAGTGAACCAGTTCTTTCCTCGTACGGATCTAGGCCCCCTATCTCTGGTAGACACTGTATTGTGCATTGTTTCAAAAGCGCACTTTTGAAAGACCCCAGGGCCCCTTTTCACCCATATTACGAAAAGCCAACGACGAAGGAAGTGGTAAGATACCAATCTAAGATACTGTGTTTCACAGAAACACCTACTGATGAGTATAATGGCTGTGACATTAAGTACAAAAGATAATATTGGGCCAGCCCCAGTTAATCAGAACTGGAACTGTGTACTGTGAAAATGATTGTAATGAGTCTGACTCTGACTATTAATATTAGAAACATGTAGCGTGAGAATTTATGATAGTTTAAAATAATCTGGGGCGGCACTGTGGTAGCACAGTTGCCTCACAGCAAGAAAATGTTCGGTTCGAATCCCGGCTGGGGACTTTCTGCATGGAGTTTGCTTGTTCTCCCCGTGTCCGCGTGGGTTTCCTCCGGGTACTCTGGTTTCCTCCCACAGTCCACAGACATGCACGCTAGGCTAAATGGAGACTCTAAATTGCCCCTAGGTATGAGTGTGTGAGTGAATGACTGGCAAACTGTCTAGGGTCCATCGCAGGGCACACACACCTGACCAGGACTAAGCGGGTATAGATAATGGATGGACAGATGGATTGATGGATGTAAGGATCTGAATTGCCAGGCACGCAGCAGTGTAAGACAACAGCCCAAGCCAAAGATTGAGAAACCCTGCGTTTAAATGCTGGATTTCAAAGGTAGAGACAGTTGTTCAAATTAGTTTAAGGGTGATTGGTCCTTTCAGGCTGGTGTGTATTATTCTGGCTTGATTCTCTAAACAGCACTCAAGTTGGTTTGTTCCAAGACTGAGCCAAAGATACTTATGGTGGACATCACCAGCTGTCCCCTGCATGAGTATCCTAGCCTTTGTGTTCACTTCCTTGTACATGAACTAATGATGCAACAACACATAGCTGACTCAGAAATGGCTCAGCAGCCAACTGCCCAATTGCCCAATTATTTTTTGTCCTCACTTTAACCTCACATGTATTGTTTCAGTTCAAATCCAATGTTCTAGAGTACAGAGCCAAAACAACACAATTGTGTTACTGTCCAAATACTTACAGGATGTACTGTGTCTGTGTGTGTGTGTGTCTGTGGTTGTGTGTGTGTCTGTGCAGCCATGCCCTGCATAAGTATCCTTGGCCAAGTGCAGTAAAAAACCAGAATGATTCCTTTTGTGTATTTTCTGGAAATGTTCTGCCACGCTTTCCTGGGAAGGTTAGAGTTTATGGCTGTGGCCACACGCCCAGACACGCTCATCTCTGGGGCCGACACGCAAATTCAATTACACCTGCACCAGGGACATCTTCTATTCGCAGAATTGACGTCTTTAAGAAATAGCGGGCTGGAGGAACCCAGCGTTACATTTAAATTTTGTCCGATCATTTAATGTCCTATTATTTTCTCGTGGGATGGTCAATGGCGTGTTTTTAGTCAGGTTGAATAGTTGTGCACTTCACCATATTCTTCACTCAACAATATTTTTTTTTGTGGCTGTAATGTTAAATTTCCCCTCCTGGTTCATTTTGATATTTGTTTATTTTACCCCACTGTGGATGTTGTTTTGGCTACATGTATGTTTTCTATTTATCAAAGCAGGAAATGTCTTGATCACCGATCAATGAGAACAACTAAAGAACAATAAAATGATAGTATGGATAGTTGTCATTTTACAAAAATGTAAAAAAGTAAACACTAACATCATACACTGCTCTGGACAGTTTCTTCTATGGCATTGTGCATTAATTTTAGTAGTATTCAAAGAGGAAAAAAAGATGTAATTTTTAAATATGCATATAGTTATTATTGTATTCTTCGCTATCTTTAAAGTGGAGCATCTTGGGGGGGAAAACACTATACACCAACAAGAGAAATTAACAGAAGAACATAAAAAAGCAAACAATAGTTTCTAAACCTATGTTTTTTTATTGCCTATTTAATTAATAAGGCATAGATGTAGTGCACAACCTTACTGTCACATTTTTATTTATTTATTTTTTGTACATAATTTTAGAGACTGCAGTAAACCCATCTGTCAAAATGGCATTTCATAAACAATAACTTAAAAAATAAAAAATTATGATAAACCACTACTGTACTGTTAGAATTAAGTGTTCATTGGTACAACTACCCCAATCCATCCAAAACACAAGGCCACTTGGAGATTGTAATCCAAATTAACAAAATAACACATCTAGACCAATTTGAAAAGGCAATATAATGATTCACACTCTTTAATCACACCCATGGCATGATTCATACATATTCTTGGAAATGTGAACAGCTAGCTGTGGTTACTACACTACAGATACACATATACACCCACATACACACACATAAACGTGCGCGCACACACACACACACAGACAAAGCACAGATAAGTATGTAGTTATCAGTCAGGCAAATCATCACAGTGATGGCAGAAAAAAAGACATTTCTGTGTGCTGTCTCTCCCCCGCTCTCTCTCTCTCTCTCTCTGACAGCGGAATGCATCGTTAAGAGGACACTAGGTGGAACGTGATGTTTTACGGTAAAAGAGGACTCGCTGGGAGAGAGAAAATTGCTGTTTCAGAAAGAGCTGTTTGCTGCTGCTTTTAAACCGTCACACCTGCAGATCAGATAATAGCACTTCCTGCCAGTCACCCCTGTACGCTCGGCGGGTGGAAATGAGTGCGATGCTGGAAAAAAAGAAACGAAAAATCGGCCTTCTGTCCTTAACAAAGAGCTTTGGTTAACGTGAGCCGTGCGTTTTGGATAGCCGGGAAAGTGTTCTGTTCGTATTTCTGGCGTTTACGAGAAACCGGTAGAAAGCCACAATGCGTTATTGGTCTGATTTCTCAGTATTAGTTCCACATTGAATTGCTGATTTTAGAGACTAATTGAAATATTAAATGTTTCGTGAAACAAAAGACAGTTTCGAAAGTTCGGAGTTGCTGGGTAGCTCACGGTTTCATAGCGGCTGATGTACTGTAGGGGCGTCAAACGTGTTTTGTGGTTTACAGCAAGACAACACATTCCAAGTAACTCCAAAAGAGCTTGTATAGCAACATTATGCCTCCAAAGACTGAATGTGTGTATACCACTTTACTTCAAAAAAAAATTCCTTCGAATCTAATCTTTCCCATGGTGCACACTGCCTGAGACTGATATGCTCAAAGAAAGAAGTGACACTTCATGTATCACCAGTCGTACACGTGAGAGAAGCCCCTCAAAGCAGCAACAAATCCTCAGGACCTGAATATATATATATATATATATATGAACATTTATAAGTAAAAAAATGTATTCTAAAATATCTTTTTTTCATATGTACAGCCTCTGAAAACATAATATCACTGTGCACACTGCTTTTAAATTACTTTAAATGTGTTTTTTTATTATTATTGCTTTAAACCACAAATCTCTTAATACCTCCACACAAGCCAATGTAAAGCCAACAGGCCCTTGGAAACTTCTGTGTCCAATATACAGGCATCCTTCGTCACACACACAAAGCTGTTTGGGCCAGTAAAAATATACAATAACACAGAAATGATATGGCATACAGTAAGAACAGAACGTGAACTATCCCTTTAAGGAGCTGTTCAAGTGCACTGACGGCTCCCACAGATTCAAGTCTCGAACGCGCCAGTGCTGACTGTAGCTGGCAGCTCCATGGGGGAGTGTACAGTTGGCTCTACAATATCAGGGAAGAGCACATTTCAGGCGGAGTGTGGCACAGTGGGTAAGGAGCTGGGCTTGTAACCGAAAGGTCGCAGGTTCGATTCTCGGGTAAGGACACTGCCGTTGTACCCTTGAGCAAGGTACTTAACCTGCATTGCTTCAGTATATATACCCAGCTGTATAAATGGATACAATGTAAAATGCTACGTAAAAAGTTGTGTAAGTCGCTCTGGATAAGAGCGTCTGCTAAATGCCTGTAATGTAATGTAATGTAATGTATAGCATTTTATTGTCTGCTAGAGCCCCCCCCCCCCCCCCCCCCCCCCCCCACCAAACTGTTTGATCGCATGTTCAGTCTGCCTGTTGAGCAGCATATCACCTCAACTGACATATCTGCGCGTGCACAACTTGTCTACTGCATTGTAATAACCAGCGGCAGCTTCCACGATTGTGTGTGCTCTCTCGAATCCACAGTGGAGGTTGCAACAGTGTTGATGAATACGACTGGGCGTTCTCATTTGGATTAAAAATGGGGAAAAGTATTTGAAACTGAAAGTATTTGAATTGAATTTTTTTTTCTTTTAAATAAATTGTAAGTGTATTAATACAGTTTCAATGCCTGACATTACATGGTTGGTCACATAGGAGTTTTTAGCAGACATACCGTATCTTCCAAGATAAGTGCAGCAAGTTGCTGCTTTCTTTCATTCTTTCAATCCACTAGTTCAACTGCACAGTTACTGTATGCAGTATCTGTACCTCTTGTCTCTGCACAAACTTGGAGTATGTACCCCTTTTCTGAATCAAAATGGTTTTCTTAGCAGAATGTTACCTTGCTGCATAATGTTCCAGTGAGCAAGTATAAATTTAGTGGATCTCAAAAGTCAAAAACAGCAAAGGATCTCTCAGACTGTTCTTGCAACCTTCGCATTTTCTTTTGCAATGTTCCTTTTTATTACTAGTTTTAATAAAATATTTCCATCCATTTGGCATTGAGTTTATTTCTTTTAATATTTAAGATCTAAGGAGGACAATTTGTCATTATGATATTTATTTTAATAATTTATAACATTTTGTGGGATTTTTTTTACATTTTTATTTTTTTATTGTTTTCAACAAAGATACAAAAATACAAGACCACAACAAAGGACAAACAATGATCCGCCAGGCAGGGGAGGGGATGGCAACAGCCAATTTATTCAAAGTAAATTCAGCGTTGCCTTATAAGGCTGTACGAAAATGCATTTCTGTGAAAGGACATACTCCGATAGTGTCAGATGATAAAGAAGCCCATGCCTCCACTGTTGAGGCCATGGCCTACTTACTGTGAATCTAGCAGTGGTACACCCCGGGTTAGCTACGATCTGCAATGTGCTAATCCATAGAATCTTCACAGGAATACCTGGAGTTAAACCACTGCTGATTAATTATCTTTTTTTTTTTTTCTTCTTTTGCTTGTTCTTTTTGCAGATGTGAAGCATTTTGTGGGAGTTTTGAGAGATTTGTGCGTGTTTATCTCTGTGTTCCCGGAAGGGGACAGGACAGTCTGACCCTGTTATCTCCCTCCCTGCGTAACGTGGCACAACGCCATGATCTGTTACAGCAGCTTTCGGTCTTAGCAAGCGAGGGCGAACATTTAGCTGACTGACTTATCCGAAACCGACTGCAGTCCCCGTTGTGCTCAGGAAACGACTGTGATTTAAAACGCAGTTTATCTTTTTTTTTTTTTTTTTTACCAAGCACACCATAACGATAGTGAAAACAATGATCAGGACAATGTATATGTGCCGTTAATCTACTTGTTTCTGGCAGCGTACAGCACAAGAATTGTATAATAATCATTGAATACAGGTTGTGAATACTGCTAATGTAACGTGAAGCAGAACAACCATCAATTACTTTCTTTTCATTTTTTTTTCTCCATAATTTGAAATGGGAAAGTTTGCCTGTTTAAACACAACTGTGCCAGTCACATGAGCACACGGAAAAGTGCACATGTTCATGAGTTATTTTCCACAAAACAGGCCATTCATTACCACAGGGGTCCAATGGGAGAGCAGCCTACTGTCCCACTCACTGAGGAGAAGCACAGGTGTGGATACAGTAGGCTGTCGGTTCCAGGCATACCATTCATATGAGCTAAGGCATCCTAAACTATGGGGTCGGGACAGGGAGACATGGTTGTGCGGTGGGTAGCACTGTTGCCTTGGTTTGAATCCTGTGTGGGGTTTGCATGTGCTCCTCGTGTTCACGTGGGTACACTGGTTAACCTCCCACAGTCCAAACGACATGCAGGTTAGGTTATTGTGCTACCTCAACGTGGGAAACATGGAACAACAGTCTGCAGCATTCGTTATTGCACATGTGTATTTTACATATTTTAATTACTGTACACTCATAGACCAGATCTCCGTGATGCACAACAGATAAACCTCCCCTGTTAATTTCACGTGTCTTCATGATGCAGAACGATTTCATTTGAGCCGGAGAGATTTAACACAGCCAGCCTTGATTTACCTGTGTAATTAAGAATACCACTAACTGTTGTTCCATGTCACCTACACTGGACTTACTCAATAATAACCTCTTGTTACCAAATTAGTGACAGTTTAACTACACAGGTATAGCTGCGACTTACAGTAAAGTTTTTGAGAATCAGCGCCAAGAGTCCTTTTTATATTTATTCAGTTAAGGACAGCTCTTTACCATAAACTACACCAATATTGTCACCAGTCTACGATGGAGACATGGTCATGTCATTAAGGCTAATTGAGAAATCCAGCAATACTCATGTTGTGCTTCTCCCCTCTCCACCGGCTACCAGTTACGGCCAGGATCACCAATTTTTTTTCCAAAGCAGAATTTCTCACCTGACACGTCTCTGCGTGAGTTCAGTCGAATCTTCATGGGCTGCAAGCGTCAGACAATTATCACATTACATCTCCCCACTCATCCACATTGTGCTGTGTAATTGCTTTTCCTTTATCTCTGGGAAGTAGCCTTTACACATGAATGTAGTAATATCATCACAAACAAAAGTGTATAAATAGAAGGCTATTCATAATAATTACTTAATGGTTTGCAGAAGGGATGTGCCAATGAAAAATCAAACATATTAAATTAAACAAAATTAAAATGTAAGGTTTGTATTGTGCAAGTATATGACTCAATGTCAATTTTTCAACAGCATCCATTGTTATTGCATGACAATGCTTGGAATACACTTTTCCATATGAAGAGACACATCTTTCTCTGTTGATGTATTATTTTGCTTTCTGTGCAACATTTATAAAGATTTTATTCATTTTGCACCAGAACCTTTGCAGTGCTGTTTTTTTTTATGTGAAAATCATTTGTAATTCACATATTTGGAAGAATGTTTTTGTCCAACCCTGAAATCCTGCAGTCCAGAGGGCGTTTTGTCAAGTCAAGTGTGTAGACTTGCTTGAGGTAAAACCACAAACAGCCTCAAGGAATGTATGTGCTGGTTGAAATTAACTTTTGTTTCTTTTGAAGAGCATCGTAGCGTAGCTGCAATATGTTTGTCAGTGTTCCCACAGTTTCTCCAAAATGTTTTGATGCATTGACTATTTATTGTTTTGATCATGATGTGCTTTATGCTGAGCCTGTTTTTTGCCATTCATTTTTTAAGTTGTACATCTCATGCATTCTGATTTGTCTCCTCTCAAACCAATGGATCAATTCAACGAGACTTTTTGCCATTTTCCATGAGCTGTGACCCAAAAACCAGTGATTTCCAGCCCTCTTCCCAGAAATCTCCTATCTTGTAGGCTTTCATTTGTACCCTTATTTGTATTTAGTACACCCTGATTCTACTTATTACCAGCTAAAAGAAATATCTAGCTGTTGAATGACGTGTGCTTTGTTATGGATGGAGTGAAAACCTACTGAGTGGTGGATCTCCAGAAAGAGGGTTGGGCAGCCCTGCTCTAGCTGTCGAATGAGATGTACTTTGTTAGGGTTGGAGTGAAAACCTACAGGACAGTAGATCTCCAGGAACAGTGTTGGGAAGTCCTGCTATGGCTGTTGAATGAAGTGTGCTTTGTTAGGGTTGGAGTGAAAACCTACAGGATGGTAGATCTCCAGAAACAAGATTGGGCAACCCTGCTCTAGCTGTAGAACGAGGTGTACTTTGTTAGGATTGGAGTGAAAACCTACAGGACAGAAGATCTCTAGGAACAGGGTGATGGACCGCCACCCTAATCCCTTTGTGACCCAGCACTTCGCTGAGCTGTGCCAGCACAGTAGCACTTGGTGAGATGTTCTGCCTCCAGGTCCACAGATCTGAAATAGAAATTGAGGTACTGGTCGACCATTTTGTTTTGGAGCTTTAATGATGTTCTGAACCACAGTCGGCTACTGACATGAATTCCATGTGCAGTCATTTAAGGCCACAACCATTCTTTAGCCACACATTTCTTCTTTTTTGGGGGGGGAGCAGTTTGGGGCCAAAACAACATTCTTGCTTCAGGATTGGCAACTCCCAGACCTATTGGTGACGTAATCAAAACCCTAAGGCCGGCTCTGGTCCGAACTTTTCCGTGTCATTGTTTCTTAGAAACGCAGTGTAGTGCAACTTTTCTGCTTGGACAGTGCTTAAAACCTTTTTTAACACCTCCCGTTAATTTGTCAACTTTTGTGGAAAATTGTTCGGCCAGATGGCACTGAGCAGTGCCTTGATGTGTGCATTCAAGTTTACAACATTTGGTGACAAAGCCTTTGGAGGTTTCCTGACATTGCTTTCCACATGTAACTTACTGTACATTACCTGAGATGAATGCAGTCACATTCATCTCAAAACCCAACGGGCATTTCTTGAAAGCATCCCTTCAACCGAGCAACAGTTACAATACAGCAAAGTACACCATATCAACAAAGTCTACTTTCAAATCTAATGTAACAGATTGCACTTGCAATAAATACATTTATAAATAAATTAATATCTGTGCCATCTGTTGCCTCGTCTGTGACCACAGACGTGCCGTGCTGTCAGCTGACTGGACCTGTTCTTTTATATTTTGTTTATGTGCTCCAGAAACTTTCAGTACTTTCTCCTGTCTATCCAGAGAGCAAAAGTCGGAATCTAGATGACAAGATCAGTAGAAATCTAGGGTTGAGAGACATTTTGACATAAATGGACTAGGTCAATTTCAATATGGCTCAGGTGATACCCAGATAGCCTGGTTACGTCCTAGTCTTCTAGGAAACTTTCACTTTTCAACCAAATGTAGCTAGGTTTTCACCTGAACGCCTAGACAATGATATATATACTTTTACCACCAGAATATTCACTGGGTTAGCTGTTTTGTAGAGGGAATTGCCATTGACATATTGACAAATGTACACAATTTTGAGTTATCCAGTTTTTTTATTATGGAATATTCACTCTTCCAAATGAATTGGTCGTGTGTCGTGATTGCAAATGATTCCCCCTTCTTGTTGGCCTCTGTACAAGACTAGCTGTTTTTTTGTTTGTTTGTTTTTTTTTTCATGTAAATGCCAATCTATTTTTAGTTTTAGTATATGTGTGTGTATACATTTCAGACTGTACTGAACATGCAGAATCTTTTTTGCACATTTACTTTCCTTCTTCTCCACTTGCAAAGAAAATATTTTTATGAGGGTCAGAATTAAACACACATGGTATAATTATTCAGATTATTATGCTGATCCAGTGCCTATGGAAACCCTAAAATTGCATTTATTGTAAAGCAAGTGTAAAATCATAAGAGTCATATGCTTTAGAGAAAATTGTTACCCTAGAGACAGCTCCAGTGAGATACCAAACACAGACAATCAAAAGTTGAACTGGGGAGTAAACATTCAAAAAGTGCCAAATTCTTGGTGCCCACAAAAATTCATTTAAATATCCAACTTCCTTTTAACTATACAGTGCAGCCTCTCTCAACTACCCAACTACGTCGGGTAACAGAAACACAACCTCCTTCTCGCGATACGTGTAGTATTCCAGGACTGAGCGTGCTTTTGTTGCTGCGGAAACGAAGAAACCCGGAAAACGCCTCCCCTCGAGTTTAAAGGTGAGAGTAACGTTAGTGTGTCTCTGCGTGTAAAGTCGACTTAGGCTCCTCGATAAAGATATTCGGAATGCGTATGGCTGATTTATTATTTTACCACCTTTGAAATTGTGAGTTTAAATGTTGCTTTACATTCGTTCTGAAAACTGCCTGTGACCCTTCCATCTATCTATAGTACCGCTGCATATGTAATAATGTAAAGTGTTCGCAGTTGATTAGACGTTTGGTATATAATTTTAAGTTAAGTGATTGGTGAAAATTGTGTTACCATATATATATTTATGCGTATTTATTTGCTAAATGATGTGACTTGCCAGACGCTAGAAATTTAACGGGATGCACTGCTAAGTGTATGTATGATGTATGATAGGCTACTGTTTTTTTTTAACCGTAATTCATTCTGCAAGAAGACATCGGAACACGTCTCCACTGTTTAGTGTTTTACCCCAGCCAAAGCCCCTCATGCCGTTAAGCCAATAGTTTAAATTAAATAAAAAAAAAATAAAAAACAGTAAATAAATAAATAAATAAATAAATAGTTTCATGTACTGAAGCACTTTTATAAGGGGGGGGGATTTTTAAATCATGTGTCTATACTGGACGTATAGAAATGCATATTAACCATAAACGTTCAGGTAAATGGCGAAACGGCTAATTGCGAGGTTGAGTAAATACGGTAAGATTTAAAAAGACGCACCTGCAGTTTCTGTGCAGTCTCCCATTTGAAACGCTAGGGAGCAGCATTGGCCTGCGGCTGTGCCGCTCAGAACCGCCTGACGCTCACTATTAAATCTACAGATAAATTTACACTACATGGCCAACATTATGTGTACGCCTGACATCCAACATCTCATCCAAAATTATGGGCATTAACATGGAGTTGGTCCACCCTTTGCTGTCATAACAACCTCTACTGTTCTGGGAAGGCTTTATAGTAGATGTTGGAGCATTGCTGCAGGGATTTGCTTCCATTCAGCCAGAAGAGCATTAGTGAGGTCGGATACTGATTGGGCGATTAGGCCTGGCTCACAGGTGGATTTGCAATTGATCCCAAATCTGTTTGATGGGGTTGAGATCAGGGCTCTGTGCATGCCAGTCAAGTTCTTCCACACCATTCTCGACAAAACCATTTCTATATGGACCTCGTTGTGTGCCCAGGGGCATTGCCATGTTGAAACAGGAAAGGGCCTTCCCCAAAACAAAACAGAATCATCTAGAATGTGTGAATGAATTCATATTTTAATTTCCCCTTTTTGTTCTACTTCAGGTAACATAGTCAAGTCCCTCAATGTGATACTGTAGATTTGTTTAAATTGTAGGAATTATTCTTACCCTTGTCCAGTAAACATCTGGATAGCAACTTATCAACTAATGTGGGATCTATGAAATAAACCCAACCAACAAAATTGACTTTTGACTAAGTCTGGCAACCGTACATATTTTTTATCTCGGATACTTGATGCATAGTCAATCTTATTTTTAAAAATATTTTTAATTGCAGGCAGAGCTAATTGCTTGAGTTATTTCGAATGATAAATTAAATAGGATTCACACTTTTAAAAAAAAGACCTTGCACAAACAGAACAGCTTGTCATTTCATTTCAATAACCAAGTTATGATAACCCGCTGTCCTCCACCCGTCTGTCTACTCGGAGCGCAAAATGGCTTTCTCCTGCAAATGGCCCGAGGTTATTTCCAAACGCCGAGTGTAAAAACATTTCCTGTTTAAACGTACAGCGCTGTCGCTGGTCGCGTCTGATGTTGAGGTCGGCTGAGCGCTCGCGCACGCGGTTTCACATCGCTGCCCTTCCCTCCACGGCAGGAAGCAGCCGAAATATCCAGCAGAGCGGTGTTCGTGTTACGTGGGCATTCCGAGCTCGCGTTTGCGGTTTCGCTTATTTATTTTATATATATATATATATATATATATATATATATATATATATATATATATATATATTTATTTTTTTTAATTAAGAGAGCATACAGGATTAATATCTGTATTTGTGGCCCACAATTAGAATGTGATATCATTGCGTGTGGAGGCAGGGAGGAAGGGAGGGAGGGAGGAGGATGAAAAGAGGCGATACCACATCCCTAACAGAGGGTTAGTGCTGGGCGGTTCGGGTTAGCGGCTTTATGACACATTTTTCTGCTGATGAATACAGGCGTCTCTCAGCGCTTCCTGAGGGCCGACGTCAGCCGCGCGCGCTCCGTCCTGTTCGCCTGTTGACGTTCGAAGCGTTTGCGTTCGCGGCATCAAACCGCAACCGTGAGCACCAACATCTGCACTCGCGCCGCGTTCTGATTATTCGCTCGAAATCTTCTGTTACCAAAGGCGCGGAAAATCTAGAAGGAGGGAGGCCCAACACCACCGGGAAGAGCAGACAAGGTGACTGCCCCGTCCGGCTGAATGACGTTGAATAATTTATAGGCGAGGTTAGGACTGGCCTTGCTCCTTCTTACAGACCTCCATCTGAGTCTCTATGCCACCTCGCTCTGTGCACTTCAACTTCCGGTGTAGCGGTAGCTATTTAATGATTCATAGCTTTATAAAGGGGGATTTCAAGTGGGGATGCCTCTTGCGCGTGACTCACCATAATGATTCCACAGCCAATCAGGATGCTGCGATCGGTGATCGCATGCAGTAAGTCATCAACCTGCGGGCTGGCATTGAGTCAGGTTGCTCCACAATAAGAAAGATACTGCTACTGAAGAGTAACGTCAGTGCTCATCTCACATTTGCAAAAATGCGGTTGGATGATCGCCAAACCTTTTGGGATAATGTTCCATGGACAGATGAGTCACTAGTGGAACTTTTTAGATGACACGGGTCCCATCATGTCTGATTTAAAGCAAATGCAGCATTTCACAGTAAGAACATCATGCTGACATGGTGGTTTTAGTGTGATGGTGTGGGGATGCTTTGCTGCCTCGGGAGCTGAATGACTTGCCACGATTGAAGGAACCGTGAATTCTGCTCTGTACCAGAAAATTATTTTGGAGAATGTCTGGTTATCTGTCTGTGAGCTGAAGCTGAAGCGTAATTGGGGTTATGCAGCAAGACACAATGACCCAAAACACAAAAAGCAAAAGTCCACATCTCATTGGCTGACAAGGAACAAAATGAAAGTTCTGGCATGGCCTAATCAAAGCTGTGACTTGAACCCAATGAGAGATGCTGTGGCAGGACCTGAAACATGCAGTCCATGCTCGAGAACCTACCAGTTTGTCTGAATTAAAGCAGTTGAGCAAAGAAGAGAGCCTGTTCACTCCCCATCAAGCATGGTGGTGGCAGCATTATGCTATGGGATTGCTTTTCAGCAGTAGGGACTGGGAAGCTTGTTGTTTGTGAAGGTACAGACGGATTGAGCCAAATACAGGCAGCAGTGTAGTGTAGTATAATAGGTAAGGAGCTGGTCTTGTAACCTAAAGATCACAGATTTGATTTATAAAATAAATATATTAATTCATTAATTTTAAAAAGTTAAGTGTAAGTCGCTCTGGATAAGAGCATCTGCTAAGAGCTTGTAATGTAATGGACAGGCAAATCCTTGAGAATAACCTGTTTCAAGCTTCAAGAAATCAGTGTATGGTGAAGATTTGTGTTGCAACACAACAGTGACTCAAATCACATGGCAAAGGGTGAAAAACCTGCACACTTTATCACACTGATGATGAAGATAAAAAAGACTGTTTAAAATATTTGAATTTTCAAATGTGTAAAAAAAAAAAAAATGGCAATGTTTCAATGCAATCAACCAAAAGAACACATTTTCTAAAATACTTAAATCCATATTATCAGTACTTTGTGAACCCTCCCTTCACAAGGATGACACTTCCACGGTGTTTTATGAGATTCCTGAACTTCTCAGGGGATTTTTGTTCATTCCTCTGTAGAGAATGTTCTCAAATTCCTTTTATATGGATATGCGCTGTTCAGTTCTAACCACATTATTTTTTGATCAGATACAATCTGGAGACTGAGGTGGCCCTTGCCGTAAAAGACCATTTTGTGTTCAGTTAACCGTGTATTGTTATGAGGAAACGCTTGAGATGGACTTGGACTTTTCAAGCTTAGTAAAAGGAGACTTAGGGGAGATTTGATTGAGGCTTTTACATTTATTAAAGGGATTAACAAAGTGAACCACAGGAAATTATTCAAGTTGAGTTTGGTTAGCAGAACGAGGGGGCATAAATGGAAACTGGCAAAGGGTAAATTTCACACAGACATTAGGGAATATTTTTTCACACAGAGAGTGGTCAATGTGTGGAATGGCTTGCCTGGACATGTAGTGGAGGCAGAAACACTGGGGGTATTCAAGGCCCGGCTTGATACAGTGTTAGATACTATCTAGCTTTTAGGTAAACTAAGCATTGAGTACAGTTTAGTGGTCGGAATAGACGAGCAGTGTTGGGCTGAATGGCCTGTTCTCGTCTTACGTTATGTTATGTTATGTTATGTTATGTTATGTTATGTTATGTTATGTTATGTTATGTTATGTTATGTTATGATGTTATGTTATGTTATGTTATGTTATGTTATGTTATGTTATGTTATGTTATGTTTTGTTATGTATTGCCTGAACATTTTTCTTTGCCTCCTAAACTGTCTGCCTTGGTTTGTGTGGCAGCTGTGTTCACTCGTGTCCTTTAACAGGCAGGTTTAATATTGCTCCGGTGGTTCTTAATTATTGACTTCATTGCCAAAAGTGGCATCTTTGACATTTTACAGTATTTGTTGTGAGAGAGAACAACATCTTTGTCTAGTTTCCTTTGATATAGCTTTGGTGGATGAAACATAGATCTTTTATGTCTGTTACATTTTACATTTTTTACCTATATTTTTGTAAACCCAAGGTTTTCTACCCCAAGTTTCCAAAGATTAAAGTAAACTTTAAAAAACAACATGTTCATTCAGATTATTATTATAATTATTTTTTCTTCATTTGAAAGAGGTTTTAGGGATGTGAATACTTGTGACATATCTTTTTGGAAAAAGACATAAAATGTGCCAAAGACGATATTTTTGTCTGGGTAATTTTATTTGTGTAAAAAATAGAATTTTCCCTTTTTTGAACATGCAACATAGCTCATGACCCATATTTATTTTAAACAGCCTCCTTTGCACATCTTTAACAAAGAGTGCCAGTAATGTTGGAGGCCAATACAACCAGTTCAGTGTCCTTGAAGCCGTGTTCAGTTCAAAGGAAAAAGCAGCACACCTGCAATTTTAAATGCCGAATGCAGTGGAAATGTCATCTGAACTGGTGAACTTTAAAACAAAGACAAATAAATCACAGAGTGAAGTACATCTGAGATAAATGTATTGATAATTCCAGCAGTCATGTCAGTTTGTTTGTTGTTTTTTTCCCCCATGTGGGTTCAAGCAAAGAAGCAGTTAATTTTTCCTACCAGATGCTCACATAAGGGTGGCGTACAGAGTCAGAGAACGCTTCAAGTCACGGTCGGGATCTAGAACTGGGTCGCCAGATGTCAATCACAGGGTCGTGGTCGGGTGATCTTGCGAAACATTTGAATTTCCAGAATGCTACTGCCAGAGGTGTGAAAGTCCTCAGCACATAAAATGAGTGTGTGGGGGGGGAGGGATGGAACATTACATAATAATTTCTGTTTCCTAAATCAGTAGAAGAACCGTGACCAGGGTCTCCTAGGGTGAGTCTATCCGCCCCGTGCTTAGAAACGTTAGAAAGTTCAGCGAAACTCCGCGTCTCGACAAAAAAAAAAAAAATAGGTCAGGAGCATCGAGCGCCGAGATTGGGAGGGTGTCACGAAAGGCGCAGCACGCTGGTCAAGCAGTCAGCAGTGACATTTCAGTGGCGGAAAGAGCTGAGGGCTGTGAGTTCATTCCAGGCCGCAGCAGTACTGTTGTGGGGGTGGCGGGTGGCGGGTGGCGGGTGGCGGGTGGAGGGGGGGGGGGTGTAAGGGAGTGTGCGGGGGGGGGGGGGGGGGGGGGGGGCATCAGGGCCTGTGAGGGCCCCACACTGCTCTCTCTGCTGTTCAGAGAGTCGTCAGACGGCAGGGACCGGACCGTCGGTTACGAGAGCCCGATGGCTGCGATACGAGGCCCGATTGATTTCTGCGGCGGAAGGGCTACGTCTGACCGCGCGCCGGAGTTTGCGTCTGCGCGGCTTTCCCGGGACGGCCTCGAGGCCGCCGCGTCTGCGCAGAGCTGATGCTTATCTCCGAGCGTGTAACTGACAAGGCAGGGCCCAGCCGAGAAACGTTCTCGCGTTTTACACGCTGGGCTCTTGGCCCAAAAAAAAAAGCCGCTCTTTTCACTAGACACAACATGGGGCCTTTTTGGTGATGTGCAGCAGTTGCTCTGATTGGGGTTTAAAAAAAATAAATAAATAAAAAAGTTCCATATCAGTCATGAATTTATTCCTTTTAAATTGTGTTCTATTTCATTTTTAAGCCCTGGAATTCTTTTTCTAATTTGACATTTCAAGGAAATGGTGTTTGCATATTTATTTCTAAAGGGTGTTCTAATCATAATGAGTTACACAATGAGAGTTATTTGGCAGGATTTCAGGTGCGTATCACTTTAATGCAGCCAAAGCTCTCGGTCTTTTACTTCAACAGTAAATGCAAATTTGGTGAATGCGCCCGGTTTAGAAAAAATCAGAAGAGCGTGAAGTGCGTGCTTGGGGTTCCGATTTCGCTATTGAAAAGTGCCGACTCCCTCGTTCAGGAAAGAAGCAAACTGAAGGGGCTGTCAGTCAGCGATCAGATCAGTTTGAGTAGGGGCTATCAGCGGTGACATCAGCCAGAGAGATAGCCTTTATTTGCGCTGATGCCTGAAGTGATAACGACACATTTGTGCCAAAAGCCATGCCATGCAGCGAATGCATGGCTTTCTACGTGCCATTCTGCATGGCTTTCCGCATGGATTTCTGCATTGGACTTCTGCAGTCTGTAATGCAGTGGGACCTCCATTTGCTGCATGTGGAGGTCCTTGCTTGGCTAACCCGGGCCAAATTCCCCCCTGTACCTCAACCGGAGGGCTGAGAGAGAGAGAGAGAGACACAGAGAGAGAAAGAGAGAGAGAGAGACACAGAGAGAGAAAGAGAGAGAGAGAGAGAGAGAAAGAAAGAGAGAGAGAGAGAGAGAGAGACACACACAGAGAGAGAGAGAGACAGAGAGAGAGAGAGGTGGGAGAGAGGTGGGAGGGGGTCTAGTAACGGTTTACATTGCACTTCAAACACCAAACTCAAGCAGTGGAAATGTACTGGCGTGAGACCCCAGTGGTGTGCGTTTGTGCAAAAAAACGCTGCTTTGCTACTGACGAGGAAGCCCGTGCAAATCAAAGGCTTGCCAAAAAAAACCAAAAAAAAAAACACACTGAAATAAACACCAAGCAGCAGAGGAAATGTCACCCTGTAGCACCGAGGAGTACACCAGCAGGCTAGGCATCTCATGCCTACTGTACATGACGGGTCACGTACACTCAGTCCTAGTGCTCTTTTAGAACTAGTGGAAGACGATGGCTAAAGTAGAGATAGAGCCACCTGACGGATGAGCTCACTAGATCTTCAAACTCATGATCATATGTATGATTATAACGTCTTACTTCGCTCCAACATGGATAGCTGGCTGCTGCATAATAAACTTGCACTCAAGAAAGCCTAGATGTGATCAAACACAACAGCTTTATTTGTTTCATAGTGTTCTGTTTCTAATCTTTATGTTTAAGGAGTAAATGTTGTATTATCTTTAATGTTTATATGTTTGATGATGTGCTACACATTGTACTGTTTGTGTACATTTATTTTTGCAGTAAAGAGGCACATAAAGAAATACACTATCTAAACTATGTAAAGATGCTAAAGGGAAAAAAAAGCAATAAAATAAATGATTAAATTATAGGTCCATATGTGTGTAAATGTGTGTGCTTGTGTTACAGAACAAAGCTGCAGACTGAAAGCTATGGCTTGCTAGCAGTGGCTAGCGAAGGTTCCACCACCACCACCATGCGAAGGTAAAGCTACCCCCCCATGTGCTACTGCATAGCTTTGCTGCAATAGAGGCAAGTAAACAAGTACACCAGCTGGACTTTGTAAAGATTCAAAGCAAAACAGTAATGGACAATGAATATCCTAGAATGCAAGTGGCTGATCATATTCCTGCTCAAAGTGTTGTGTCTGGCCAGCAGTTCTAAGATTATGGTCCAATCAGCACTGTGTACACATTCAGCTAAAAAATATAAATGTGTTTCTCTGATCATGGATATTAGTCCAGAGTAGTCAGTTGTATCCAGAAAGAACCCCAATGTACCACATAGTCAGTACACCCCTCCCGTGAGCACCCCCTAAAAATAAGCATCAGCAAATTAAGGCTTTGTTTTTGGCAAATTCAACTCAATTTAAATCCACTGGATCCCAACACAAGACCCTTCATTCTGTCGGTCATTTTGAAACATGCATGCTTTTTTAAACCTTCATAGCTGTAGACTTGATTAAATTTGAATGAGATCTCAAAAGTATGAAATTCTAACTATGAATAGACTTAACGCCCCCCCCCCACAGCATAACAGAGCCATCAGACTCCTCTCACTGTAGGGGTCAAGCATTCTGGCATGTGCCATTCTCTTGGCGTAGGCCACACATGCACTCGCCCACTTGTTGAGAATATGGTGAAGGATGACTCATCTGACCACATCACATTTTTCCACAACTCTGTAGTTTTGCAACTTTTTTGCACCACTGAACTCTCAAATGTGCATTCATTCTTTGTAATGAGGGGTTTATACACTGCAACCCTACTACAGTATAATATACCTATGTAGTTGTTGACAGACTGTTCTTGCTGACACAGTCTGATCACATCCTACATTGACTTTCTCAGCTGAGGAGGAGTTGCTCTCTCTGTTTTTCCTTACATATCGCACTAACGCACGAGCATCACGGACAGCGAACGTGTGCTTTCGACCACAATTTCCAGCCCTATTTACTGATGTCTTTCCCATAGATCTAAATGCAGGTGTCACTTTAGTCACTGTTCCTATTGAAACACAAGCCAGTTGAGCAGCCTTCGTGACTGAAGCTCCTGTCATCCGTGCCCCAATTAGAAACCCTCTTTCAAAGTCACTTCGATCTTTTCCTCTTGCCATCTTGATCCAAGATCAAGGCCCATTGGGCCTCCTCATTATTTGTATACATGCTACAGAGCATGATATGGTGTTAATCAATTAATTGTATCCTGCAGTACACCTGAATGGAAGCATGTGCATTTGTAATGTTTCTCCACTCATTTATTCAGGTTTTTCCCCATCTGTAGTTTTTTCGTCTTCTTTGTGATTATAAAAATAAGGGCAGAACAAAATCAAACAGCGATCAAAAGTGGACAGAGAATGCAGGCCACTGAAAGCAAAACATATTGTTCAGCTGGACATAAATAATGCACTTCCAGTTTCTGCTGGTTTGATTGTTGGATATTGACGTAGTGCAAACAGAGAGTACCCAACTGGAAAAAATAAATAAATAAAACATAGTCTCAGTAATATAATTAACAATTCCAGTCAATGAAGGATTTAAATTCTTTAAATCAGTCTATTTTTATGACATTTTCAACATAGGCAAATATTGTAGAGTCCCCTGATTATTCAATTATAACTTTGAGGTTCCATTGTTGTAATGTTGGAACATATACATAAAAGCAAAGAGCCACCCCTCGTGAATTATTTCAAACAGACAGGACAGCGCGTTTTGTAGCACAGTCTTGAATGAATAATATGGCTGAAAGAAAGACATAGCAGTCGTATATATATGACAGATTTGGAAATGAGTGTGCCATTTTTACTTCGCTCATTTTTTTCCTAAAGCCCAAACACAGTAAATCTCATCACAATACAATAAGCCAACATTTTCTTGCAACTTACTATTTGCACTGAAGTTGTTTTACTGCCATAAGCAGTACATATCTATTCCAATTAGACAATGTAAATAGATGCAAATGTATGTTCATATTTGATATTTATTTGATATTTATTTCCATTATATATATATATCTTGTTTTAGTAAACTATTATTGAATGTTTAGATTTGTAATTGTGATGTGACAGATCATCAAAAGTACTATTAAATAAAATAAAGAAAAGGCATATAGACATGAATTTGGAATAATATAAGATGCAGATAGTTAATGGAAATTCCAAACATAAAAAATCCTCCTTATCCTCCTCAGACCCCACAATTATTTCAGTTATTTTTTGTCACCTATAAAGGACATGAGTCTCTGGTCTTTACCTCAGGCACCATATTACATTACATTATATTACATTATTTGGCAGACGCTTTTATCCAAAGCGAAAAAGTGCACATATTCTACTATGCTGAAACCCACACTGCAAGGGTCATTCAATAAAAATCAAATAAAATAATATTTTTTGAAAATATTTTCACTGTAACATGTTTTTTGTCATTCAAAGGCACTTGTGTTATGTCAAAAGAAAAAAATAAACACTTAATCTCTTTTAAGCCAGGACTTAGGAGGATATGTACAATACTTTGGGTGACATATTATGTAGTAGTGGAAGACTATTGGATTTATAAATTTACAGTTAGCAAAAAAGGAAACCGTAACTTAATATTCCCCCTTTAATGTAAAAGTAGCCAAGATGAGGAAGTATGGTATATTAACCATATTTGTCCAACATTATGTGTGATTTAATTTTCCATATGAGATCTAGGCAGAAATCACGCAGTGTCTTTTTAAAATTAATTTACACGAGAAGCTGCTTATCCTATTACCAAAAGGGAGTCTTTAAAACTTTTGTGAACTATCAATTTTGTGAAATGATATTTTAAGACTATTCTCTGCTTTGTTCTGCGATGTCACACAATAAATTTTCCAGTGTTCATTTACCTCTATGACCGTTTATGAGAGTCCTCTACTTATTAAATGTACTCTTTCCAAGTTCCGTTTACCCAAATGTTTTACTCTGTACAAGTGCCTCAACTATGGTAGTTTACAATTTGATGTCTGCTCCAGGAGCTCTTTTCAACATACAATGAAATGTAATGTTAAGCATCAGACATTGCATTAGTGAAGCAATGTGGTTGGGTTCTCTGTGCTGTGTACAGGTGAAGCAGATAGGTGAATATGTTGCTGACTGTAATCACAAGAGGGAGCTAGAGAGAGAACAAAAAAGGCATTTTGTAGCTCCGCCATGATAGACTATAGAACATACTTGATTTCATTGTACATTAATAAAGTGAGCATATTTTTGGATGCTAGTATGTGGATTTTAATTTGCAATTAATTAGGGATTAATTTACACTTTAGGTTTAGTTAAACATCAGGTGTAGTGTCCAAAATGCACGTGTGGGTTTAAAAGGGAAAGGAAGGGAATTTGGGTTAACCCATTGAAGCCTGTGGGCAACTGAAGTTGCCGAAGTCTCTACCACTCTTTTTCTATCCGTGAATATATATATATATATATATATATATATATATTGTGCAAATGATTATATGCATGAAATCTCTGGGAAAAATCTGGGCTTTATTGGGTTATTGGCCATAGTACCTCTTAAGTCACACTGACATGCAGTTTGTGAATTAATACAGACATACAGTTTGTGAATCGCATGGAGCCAACTGGTGTCAGGAATTCTGCACAAGGAATGACACCGCTCTTCTAGAAGTAAGTCAGTAAACTCACACACGCACTTGATGGCAATAAAGAACACATGTCTCTCGGTGTAGATTCCCACATCTCCCATAAATACCTGGCAGGGTTCCAATCTGTTGCCAAGGTGGGTGAATGCGAGGCATCAATTGTCAAGGGCTTTGGATAAAAGCGCTATATAAATGCAGTCCATTTTACCGTTTACCAAGCCAATGGCATAACACAGAATTCTGCCCCTCGAACTATGGCCGACTAGTTGTGCTCAGTTATTAGATGTATCGTCATCTCGGAACGCTCTATCAACAGTAGGCTATCTACGGCTGTCTGCGGCAGGATAATGTCCTGTCCTACGCCAGTATTGAACCACTCAAAGCTGTTTATTTTGCAGTAGCAATCACTGTGCTAACAAATTAGAGGTTAGTGGCTCGTGAAATCATTAGAGATATAGTATTAGTAGCTATATGCAGCAGAGGCCGACATTAATTGTACTGATTAGGCAAATTCATAGCCATTTGCTTTGTTCTACCCATCACTAACGGAGTCAGTTTCTTCTGTAACATCCCATGAGTTTGAGTGAGAAGATGAAGAAGTCTCAGTAATACAAACTGTGATAGGCTGTGTTGTATGTAATCTTGAATTTCTGGACCCTCCCCCCCCCCCCCAACAATTACATGATTACTTATTTGGATTTATTTCTATTACATTTTATTTGTATTTGTTGTACTACTATATTTATTTATCAATGCTTATATTGTCTTTTAATAATTTTTTTTACAAAATCTGCAAATGGCTCTTAACTATGTTGCTAAGCTATGATTACTTTAGCCTAGGTGTGTGTGTTGGGGGGGGGGGGGGTGCAATATGCTTACAATATACTATTAATTATTTAATAGTACTATACTGTAATTATTTCTAACAAGGGATAGCCTACACACTGCCAGTATCTTTCCCATAACGTTATAGTCAAATAAATAAATGAATAAATAAATAAATAAATAAACAAACAAACCTGCAACAATAGCAACGCGTCTCTAAAGTCCTGTAATCGATTGTCGAGCACAGCGGCTCGCTCAGGGGATCCGTTTCTCTGCGTCAGACCAAGTTCTCAGCATAGCCTCTCTGTCTGTTCTGGCTTCGAAGATGGAGGAAGTAAGCGAGGGGATTAACTGTTGCTGCGGATCTGTTACAATAGAACGTAGTTTTATTCTACCAAACAAATAGGAGAAAAATAGGAAATGCACTCAATGTCAAGCTCTAAAGCAAACACGATGGGATACTGTCATCTTCTGTCCTTTTAAGGTAAAATAAAATATATGCATATATATCCAACTTCTACAACATAATGCTAATTCCGGCTAATAGCCATTTTCCATTAAAACGAGCCTTAATGCGAACACTGCATCGAACGGCAGCATCTCACTGTAGTAGCTAACATGTAGCGTGTTCGTACGGGATACAAGCGCCGCAGAAATAAGTGCCTCTCAACGGCGGGCTAATTTATCAGAATGACAGTGTGCAGTAGCGCAGTGGCCGGATCACTTGTTGCTGAACTGCGCTACCTATACCGGCGAAGTTGAGAATAGTCTGGTACGTGTAATGTTGGAAGAAATGGAGACCAGTCCATTTGGTTGTCCACGGCATTGCTGCGCACCAGTTGCCAATGCTTAATGGAATCGTGTACAGCAGTTAGTTAGTTGCAGCGACTGAGTGACTGTAGTTCGAAGACACGCCCCATTATGCTACTGTAAAAAAAAAAAAAAAAAAAATTGGAAGACCAGACGTCTCAATTTTGCTTCCCAAATCAACCCTATCTAATCAGAATTAAAATGTATAGGTCGCATAGTTAAATACGGGGATGTTAAAATTTACGCTTTTTAAATTTTTATAAAAAACATATTGACAGATATTGACAGGATGGAATTTATCGCAGACTAGGCTACATTGCATTATGTGGGCGTTGTGTCAAAGACCAAAGAAATCCCGACTACTTCGGTGGAAAAATAGGCCGTTCCCTTTTATTTTCTCCGGTCAATTCCTTAGAAACCGGTGCATCCAGTTTTCTTTCTTTTTTAAACAACGTAGCTACTGTATGTCTCCTTGCGCCCAAACCTCTAATGTGCCTTCATGTTAACTTTGCGCATTATATATTGATAAATCAGACTATTCTTCGCTGTATTATTAGCCTATTTAAGATTTTTTGTCAGCAGGCTGCAGCTCAAAGGGAAGGGGAACGCGGCGCTCCACAGGTGCGGGGGGTCTTCAGTAGCCTAAAGTGGAAAAGTTGACGGGCTCGTTTGGCAGAGGAAGTAACCGAACAAATGTACTTGGTGTAACATTCTGCTCCTGCAGTCTTAGTTGGGGAACAAGCCGATTTCCTGTTGCTGCTGGTTAAAGTCCCCCGTCAAGACTTTAAAACCACAATTTCTTGAACTTTTTTTTTTTTTTTAATTGTTGAAGCGGGATAGTTGCAGCCTACATTATAAGGAGGGACAAGTGGCATTTCAAACCACTGCTTATTCAGCGCAAGCACATCGACAGCAATTAAAATATATTTTATTTTATTTAATTTCATTTCGTTTCATTTCATTTTATTTTACAAGGAGAGTGTGCATCCTTTTCTTTCCCGGCTGAACATCGATAAGCACTTGTTCGGGGGAACCAACACAAGGTAAACTTTATGAAGTAATTTTTCATTCATAATTGAACATCGTATAAGCCAAGGTAATACTGTAGTGCAGCACCATATATTATAAAATTATATAATAAAACATCACCGTCGTGTGTATACATTTTGGAACTTCACCAGTGAAATAAATGAGCTGTGAAAAAAAAAATCTTATTCCACTATGTAGCGGTTACATTCTTAACTACTCAAAATATAGTAGGCTTACCTGTCAGCTACCAGCGAGAAGTCCAGACTGAACTTAACGTAACGTGTCATTATTCATGTGTATTGGTTGGTCAGAACAGTGAAGGACGCGGCTGATGCCCCTAAGTATCAAACCGAAACACAGCTACGTGTGGTCTGCCCCGCTTTTGGCTGTTCTTACTTGCCAGTGTTGTCGATTTAAGGGTAAAGTCAAAGTAAATTTGATTTTAAAAAAAAGATAAAATAAAAAAAATGCGGTCAGGCTATGTGTAACTGTCAGAAGTACTGAGATGACACACGGTAGTGTACCTGCGATTTCTGAAGTTGCAGTTACGAGTTTCACAGCAGCATTAAGCGCTTGGATCATTAACTGCGTCTTCGGATCGTTCGAGAACAGTAAATGTGGGCATCGTTTGGCGTCTGGGGCTAATCTACGGTATGGACCAGCCTCAGTCCATTTAATTTAATACATTCCTTACTTTCGCCATTTGCAGAGACATATTAGGCTACAGAGCGAAAGTGTTTACTTATTTATTTTTTATACTGAGCAAAGAATGAAAATGAAAGTTTGGCTGATGTGTTCATTTACAGGATACATTGTTGACTGGCTTCCAGGAGATGTAATAATACGGTAATTTATGGGATTTTCTGCTAAGGAGTTCCCTAAATCATTGGTGAGAAACTGAAAAAAAAGAAGAAAAAAAAGGTGGAACATCTGTCCACAGTGCTCTTCATTGTTGTTTGACACCTCAGACTTGTAAAGATGTCTTTAAAAAGTAAATTCATATGAAAATTATGATATATATCTTTATATATTTACTCAGTTCTGTAGTGTCACATTCATACCATATCTCTAGACACCTAGATAACTGATTTTTGTAACCAGAATCGTGCTGTTTGGTGACATTGTGTGGATGGTGTCTTTTTCACTTTCCGTATGAGATATATAGCTTTCAGTCAAGTTCTATTTATGTCATCACTGATACTGATTAACCATGTTGAATGTTTACAAATGACTCCTTTTTGAGGAGAAAAGACTTGTACTGTAACCAAAGTGGACTTATTATTTCAAGTAATACAGACAATTTGACTTGCAAGGCACAGCTTTAATGAAAATTATGCTAGGCAATGAAACACTCGTGATTAAGTCTGTGATTTGTTCACAAGCATTAAAATGTATATTTTAATGTTAAATCATAACTCATGTCCATATGCATTAGAAAGTATAGCATGTTTATACTTCACCCTATATACTTTACTGTTTTTAAAGTAGCATTTTGAACTTTTATATAATGCTTGATTATATTATGATTGGAATCATCTACTCTAGGTAGTTAAAATTCGATATATAGATATGTGTTTAATTCATTATAATACAATTTATTTGTTTAGCAGGTCTCCTTATTTAGAGAAGCCTACGCTGTTCTGTTGTGTTCATACTCTCAATTTATAAAGCTTTGTATTTTTCGGAAACAAGGAAAAGAGCTTGGTACCAAAGTGTACAGCGGCAGTGCTTAGCCTGGGATTTGAACTTGCAGCCTCTTGAGTTACAAGCCTGGTGTAGTTAGTGAAGTAAATACACTACACAGCCTCCAATTCAGTCAGTTCACGATAGATTGTTGATAATACACATAGCTGAATCTGTTGGTTGACTGACCCATATGGGGGATCTATAACAGCAGTGGCACTAAGTTCTGCTAGAACTTGCTGTCCATGTAGCATTTTTCTTGACGAGTGCTAGACTGTGGTAAATTTTGGAATTGATTTCTACCCCTGTCCATTTTAAAAGCTGCCGAGGAGGAAACGGCAATATGGAGCCTGCAATAACGACAGAACCTAAATCATGGGAGCCATTTTATTTCATTTCATTTCATTTCATTTCACTTCACTTCACTTCACTTCATTTTGTTTTTGTTACGTTAAATTGAATTCATTTCACGGACCGTTCTTACGCCGAGCCACAGCACTGAACGAGTGAGCGATGTTGTATATGTGCGACAGAAGGTCGTAAGAAGTGTAGGGAAGTGGCCGATAGTTATTTTTGAAGTGTTGGTATGGTCCAGCCTTAGCAGTGAAGTGAGACAGATACTAGGAAACAGAAGGGTCTTGACCACCATTCCAGTGGACTCAGGCTTTAATTCATCAGCTTGACCAGGCCTGAACAGGTTCCTCTTCACTGCAGGCTTTTGGCTCCACATAATTATAGAATGGATCATTTACCTGAAAAACAGGAACGTGTCAGACTCTCCCATTTAAACGAGAAAAGGGCACTCTTCCAGTTCATGAAAGTGCAACTGTTTTAATCCAGTATTTATTTATTTATTTATTTTTGTAGAGAGAATGGGTTTTTGTCAAGAAAGTGTCGTGTGTGTTGTATTGCCAGGTGTCCTAGGCACCCTCTGTTGTTGAAAAAGATCTCTTTTTTTGAGCTTCATGTGCTTTGAAAAGCACTCGATGATGATTTCGGCAAAATGTAAATGCTTTCCTCAGTTTGTCACTGGCCCACACTGCCAAGCTATGTTTAAGGTTAGGCCTATGTCTTTCTGTGATCCAGAAGCTCAATTAAATGTGACAGCGTGGTCTGCAGTGAGTCATTTTAAAACAAATCCCTGAGAACAAATAGTTGGCCTTTAATTTAATGGAGCAGGTTTCCTCTTTATAAAGGGTGACTTGGTGGTCACGAGTTTGGTGGTTGGTTTGCACCTCACATCTCACGCACAGGTTTAATTTTGGCTTAAAGTCTGTCTTTAAAAGGACCTGAAACCATTAGGAGAGAGGTTTGCTTTCACATAAGGGCTGGCTTGAGGTGATTCAGTTAATCATCGAAATATCCACCTCAAAGTTAACTTCTCGTACGCTCCAGTGGCACACTGCTGTTAGTTTCTTCTGTGTCCTCATGTGTGAAATGTGTGAAGTCCTGTCTTCAAATCGCCTTCTTCTTTTCAAAAAAAAAAAAATGACAGTATGCATTTGGATGGCTGGCATATAACTTAGCTTTTCCCTTCCAAGGCAAATTAAATGTTTTTATTTTAGTTTATTTTTTTACTGAAAGACTACAAAAAGCCTACTTACTTATTAATATGCATTCATTGTATGATATATATTGATTTAATGATAGGGGCATAGATAAATAACTGTAATTCTCAGTATTCAAAAAAGCCAAATTTGCTTCTTGGATCTTGTATCTTCTGTTTTTTTTCCCCACCATTTTTCTCAGATAAACATTTAAACCTGTTGCTTTGACAAATAACTTGGCAGAACACAGTTTGTTCCATGTTCTCTGAAATGGCACAGTCACTGTAGAGCTTACCCAATGACAGACTGCAGCAGTGAGAGGAAACCACTTCCACAGCGAATGCCACAAGCCAACGTTGCATAGCTTTTTCCATCAATACCTCAGCAACAGTTGGATCGCTACAAACTAAATTTGAATTAAATGTTTTTTTTAATCAATTTTTTACATTTTTTACATTTTTTATTTGACATTTGTTGGTTTAGTGGTCTGAGCAGGAGTCAGTTGTGCGGCAATGAACGATTAACAGCTAATGTAAACCCAGCTGACCAGAGAGATTCACTGTTTCCCATAGTTTGTTTAACTTTTTATTCAATGCATTTCTATTTTTCTCAAAATACTGTAGCTACTACACACCAAGAGGAGACGATTCACCATTGAGCCAAGCTCTGAAGTATCTGTCCTCTACTCTAACCAGTCAATGCTATTTTTATTTTAAAACGCATGCACTATAGAAACTTGTTTTCTGGAGACCACAGTATTGCAGCCAAAACGGCGCTGTTCATTTTGCTGTATTAGGTGCCTGTTCCATATGGTAGTTACATATATGAGTTCATATAAGTTACCATTGTACTGCTTATGCATTTATGTACAGCGTCTTTATCTCCTGATGTTTTAAATGTCCGAATGTTTATGTGAGCCGATACCCACAGCCATAAAATCAGATAAAAACATGCTCATTAAATTGAACGTTTTTATTGTGCGTCCTGGTCAACACGCACTTTGTGTGCTCGTTTGTAGTTTTGAGACACTGAAATGTGACCACATTTTAAATGTCACTGGACAAATGAGAAAAATTGCATTCTGTGCTGTGTGATTCTCTCGTAGGAAGTCATATGCGGAAGTCAAAGCTCTTTTGCAGATACATTGTACCAGGACTTCTTGTACTCCAAATGATTTCTCTTTAATGTGACGCTTTTGAGGTGTTATCAGGGATTATGCTTTTCTGCGTATGACAATTTTTTTTGTTAATTTTAGCAATTATCATACTATAACCATTATTGACTTAGAATCAATATGTATAACACGTACGTAGGTTGACCTATATGCTTTTGAGAAGACTTCATTTCTAAAGATGCAGCTACGTAGCGGATGAATTGAACCCCTTCTGTGACATGCTGTGTTGGCGTCGATTCCGTTTCCATGCAGTCAGTTCATGATTTACAAAATCCCAAAGCGTAATTATGAAATTGAATTGACCCAACCCGGTGATATGTAAAGGTGAATTCTTAAGCACCTCTGCCCTCTGTGTTTTATGTACCTCAAATCAGTAGGTTTGTCGCATGCGCAACTCATACCTACTTTAAGGCAGGGCTGCCCATCCTAGATCCTCGAGTTCTACTGTCTACTGTAGGTTCTCAATCCAGCACTGACAATGCACACCTCGTTCAACAGATAGAGCAGGGCTGCCCAATCCTGTTCCTGAAGATCTACTGTCGAGTAGGTTTTCACTCCAACCCGAACAATGCGCACCTCCTTAAACAGCTATGTCTATTCTATAGAGATTATTGAGCTGCTCGTTAGTTGAATCAGGTGTGCCAAATTTGGGCTGAAATGAAGACCTACAGGATGTTATATCTCCAGGAACTGGGTTGGGCAGCCATACTTTAAAGATTGCTTTAAAGATTGCCTTCTGTTGGTGGATGAGAAGACAGTGGCTCTGTATGAAGGGGTGAGTTTTTTAGCCCTCTGTGACTCCGACCCTCGACCCCAGAGCCCTGCGACAACCAGGGGACCTTCTACTTATTCTAAAATGTATGTATTATTTTGGGGGTGGGCGGGCGGGATGGGGGTCCCCCAAATCAAAACCTTCTTTGGGGATCCTCCAAGGCTAGGGCCGGCACTGGTCGGGGAAGTGGGAATGGGGAGACCTGTCCATGTTCCTCCACTTTCAAAAGGCCTCTCTGCTAATCGGATGCTTCCCCTTGATCCCTACAGCCCTGCCCCCTGACTATGGAAACAGAGGTTGCGGATGGATATCTGGCTAGTAAGTAAACAGTTTAATACTTTCCTCATCCACCTTACAAGCTTGCGTTCAAACGTAACTGTGACAGGTGTTAGCAAAAAGCAAGAGTGCTACACCCATCATTGTTGAATGCATTTGTTACTCTTTACACTCTATATTAGTCGGTGCTGTTTTTTTGGGGCCGTATATGGTTCCTAGTTGCAGGTTAAATTGCATTTTATTGGGTTTCTCTCAGTCAAAGCTGTGAAACAAAGGGACAGGGTAACTTCATGCACTGCACCAAGTGTACATTCTTAATGGAGATGAAATGGACACGATCAATGATATTTATGATATATGCTGCAATATTGCAATTTATAATGGGATTATTCAAATTCATCACAAAATTATCAGGAGTCATACGCTTTGTTTTGGAAACCCATATGTGTTTTCTGTGGCCTTTCCGGTAATGTTAGCTGAATGTTGAGTACTGTATGTACGATACATCGTCAGTGTGTGCCACTTGTTAGAACTCTGGAATACCTATATCTAAAAAATAATAATAAAAGACATGTCTCATAAAACAATACCAGTTGGGGATTTTCTATTAGGACTGAATGTTTTTTAAAGAGTCTTTTGATGTGCACACGAACGCTGCTTGTGCGTTCCACTTTAACGAACTGGTGAGTGTGTGTGGCTGTCCAGCCAAAGGTACGATGCACAGGTGTAGAGCCTATCGGACAGGTGTCAGTGTTTGTGAAAAGAAAAGGGACGTTCAGTTTCCCCAGGGAGGACTACTGTTGGAGAACCAGACCAGCAAGGAGGGCTGCTTGTGAATTTTCCCTGGGGTGGGGCATATTTTCATTCCATAAATAGAAATGGACACAGTTTTATTATTATTATTATTATTATTATTATTATTGTATGTCAATCTGTTGAATGCATTTCTGTGCACATCTCTGTGTAACAGGCTTATGCTGTTAGACAGTGCAAATAAACTAGCATCAGCAAATACAAGTGCAGTGCATTGTGCTACTGACAGGTGATATAACTGAATGTAATTCAAATGCAAATTGAATCAGGGAAGGTAAATAGGGCTGATTTTGTTACTGATTCACAGGTGCTTCTGTATCGTGACACAGTGTATGTGTATTGTGACGCCGTGTATGTGTATTGCGACACAGTGTATGAGTTTTTTAAAAAATTGGTACGCTGGACAATATGGCTGCCACATGACAATTCGTGTTGAAAGTGAAAGGCCTCCTGGTGGGAAATGTATCTGTG